>NC_081845.1:52272101-52573664 GCF_963259705.1 Myotis daubentonii | reverse complement strand
TAGTCTTGACATCAGCTGATGAGCTTACAGTTTCCCCTTCTTCAACAAAGCTTCTTTAAATTAAACATAAGCTTGTTTTTGGTATCTGCAAAATACATGTGGATAAAATTCAAAGTTTTAGAATGGCAGTTGCCATAGAAACACACGACTCCCTAAAAGAGCGATTCGTTGTCTCTTAAGGGGACCTGTCATTACAGATATTTATTCAGTGTCTGTGTGCGCGTGAGGCCACAGACAATGCATAAAGGACAGTCCTCACACACATTGGACAAATACACAAATTAAACAAGTCAAGTACTTTAAGTAAGGGGTGATGGGCCCCATTGTTGTGTGTGTGTCAAGGATTGGGGGTTGGAATCATGTGAGCGAAACCCTGTGATGCTGCTGAAACGCAGCCATCACAAAAAGATTTATTTAAAACACAATTCTGGAACAATCTGGGCATTGCACAAGTTATCACTATAGACTACTTTCTGTGAATTCTTTTAAAATGTAGATGCAAGTACTAGAAGCAGCCCTTACAAAATAGCTCTATTTTTATTAGGAGAGTGGACTCAAGCTAAAAACAAAACACAAAACCAACAAACTACATGGGAACTGTGTACTGCGGGCTTTTCAAATACATAGAGTCCGTATGCCTAAGACAAATGCCACCTCTTTATTAGATACTTTTGTGCAGCATTTCAAAAAGGCCACCCTTTCAGCCAGACTAGACTACAGTCCTTCAGATGTTGGTCCCCCTTGAGACAAAGGAACCCCACAGAGACAACACTGAAGCTGGATTTTTTAATCAAACAACTTATTGGTCCTTAGGGAAGGATTTCCACTCTAGGGTTTTCCCCAGAAAAGGCCACATTATCACACTGCCCTATGACGGTGCCATCACCCTAAATGGGAGGAAACAAAGTAGGTATTTTAAGGGGCTATGCTCCCCAAAAATCCTATAATAAAAATTTGGGATTAAAAGAAGTTCAAGCCATCTGAGTCATGATTTGTACGAAATGTGACTTTTTCTGTAGGTGTATTTATCTGTGATCAGTACTAATGATTTGAAAATCTTATTAATGACAATAATATTTTTCTAATAAAACACAAGCATTTGTAAACATTACATATTTAATCCCTGTTAGGTAAATTACAGCTACTGCTAACCAAAACTTCCGGATGGCAAGACTGATACCATCCCTCATGATTTACCCCAAATCACAGATGTTGAACTTCTAAATTTTTTAAAATAAATATAAACAATAAAGTACACATGTGCTTATTTGCATATGCAAATATAAAACGTATTATGATTAGGCATAGTTCACAACTGATTACAAAGTCATTTAAGGGCTAACTCAAAAACCAATCAAGTCAAATCTAGGTAACCTGGTCTTAGTATCATCAGTTGACATTTTTCTAAAAAAAAAAAAAATCAGAATGCTTAAAATCTCACCTTCCCATTGCTAAAGGTAACATGAAAACCCAGCAGTGGTGGGTAGACCACAGTGCCAACCACAGACATGATGGATCAGTATAGAACTACTTGAAGACATCATATAGCCAGGCAATGGAACAAACTGGCATCTGGGTGGCAGTGATAGGTCTGAATATGTGTATTGGAAAAAGTGGAGCATCTGGCCAGATGAATTTACGTGAATTTCACGGTAGGAGTGCATTGACTTCTACTAACCCTTTAAGACCCAGACCAACCGGGAGTTCCTTAGGGAAGCTTCTCTGAGCCCTGGGCTGAGCTCAGGGATGCTACTTCAAAGTATTTCCTGAATCTCCACTACAGCACATCCTCAATGATTTTCAGACACCAGCTTTCTAGAAAGCTTCCTGATTCAATCATAAACTTAAAGGCAGTGTCGATATCTGTCTTGTTCATCACTAGAGTCCAGAATTGGTAGAGCTCAATAAATATTTGGTGAATAAATGAATGAATGTAAACACTGGATTTATTTAAGTTACTAATGATCTTTTCTATCAGATAACTTATTAATTTGGTGAAGATCTGATGAAAATGGGAGACCATAGACCTGTCCATTAATATGGATTTTAATTTCCTAGAACAAGGGAGCAAAGAATGATCTTGATATTCTTTACTTAAAACCTAGAGGGCTGCCCTAACCCGTTTGGCTCAGTGGATAGAGCGTCGGCCTGTGGACTGAGGGGTCCCAGGTTCGATTCTGGTCAAGGGCATGTACCTTGGTTGCGGGCACATGCCCAGTGGGGGGTGTGCAGGAGGCAGCTGATGGATGTTTCTCTCTCATCGATGTTTCTAGCTCTCTATCCCTCTCCCTTCCTCTCTGTAAAAAATCAATAAAAATATTTAAAAAAAAAAAACCTAGAGGGCTAAGGAACTATCCACACATCATCGCTACTGTTCATCCTTTTATCTTGAAGGAACAATGCTCTGGGCATGACAGATGAGGGTTACACAATTACAGTCCACTCTTGGCATGTGTCTCAAATCTTTAAATATGTCCTCTGTTTTGAAAACAGATATGTAGTTGGTTTTTAAAAAATAACAAAAGAGAAGCATGTTGATCAAGTAAAAATAATTGATATGGTCTTCAATTCTTCTAAAATCCTGAAAAGCTTATTTTTCCTAAGCATACTAGTCACTAATTAAGGCAAAAACACACACAACCAAAATAAACAAACGAAGTGCCTTTCTTTTGTTTTGTTAATCCTCATCTGAGAATATTTTTTCTATTGAATTTTAGAGAGAGTAGAATGGGGGGGGGGAGAGAGAGAAACATTGATGTGGAAGTGATATCAATTAATTGGTTGTCTCTCACACGCGCCCCAACCCAGTTACATGCCCTTGACTGGGAATCCAACCTGCGACCTTTCAGTGCACAGGCTGACACTCTAACCAGTTAGATACATTGGCCGGGGCTCACCTCTCTCTTCATACAATCAACTCTCTTCATACAACCTAAAGATGACACACACATGCACAGAAGACTTTGGGAAGATTGTCTAGTGGGGACTTAGTAGAGAGTCGCACTAAGACTTCCAACAGCACAGACAGTCTCCATCTACGCAAAGAAGGACGGCTCTCCATGCTGCTGCAATTGCTTGACAAACACACCATGGTGGTCTTTTTGCTTCTGACGTCAGGGAAATAGCTTCTTGATTCAATGTACTGAAGGCACCAGGCAAAAACAACCAAGTGATGAATGTTGACAATGCAGATTTAATTTTTCTACAGTAAATTTCTCAGCAGATTTTCTGTTTTCAGCAGGTTCATCCTGCTTAACATCTTATCCCCCTAATTTTTACTTCAAATTGAAAAGAGGAAATAAAATGTGAAGGTCTAAAAGAACCCATTCATCTTTTCAGAATCAGTTA
The DNA here is from genome assembly GCF_963259705.1 of Myotis daubentonii. Lineage (NCBI taxonomy): Eukaryota > Metazoa > Chordata > Mammalia > Chiroptera > Vespertilionidae > Myotis > Myotis daubentonii. Next base: position 52,570,316 of record NC_081845.1, on the reverse strand, counting down.
TCTAAGAACTAATTTTTCCAACAGCTTTAATCTAGAGTGCTATTTTAATAGGAGTATTTATAAATTTATAAAACTGTTAAAAAATTTTATAAATAGAGACCAAGAGTAGATGTTGTCTTCATCGTTAATATGTTTTTATTGATTTTTAGAGAAAGATGATGGGAGAGGGATAGAGAGATAGAAACATCGGTGAGATCAACTGGCAGCCTCCTGTACGCCCCCTAAACTCTTGGTTCATTCGTCGATGCTCAACCACTGATCCACACTGGCCGTCTGTCTTCATCTTTAAAAAAAGTAATATACACTACCATTATGTAAAATTACAAAAACTCTTAGCCATTCATGACACTTCAGGAATAAGTCTGTCTATACAGCTTGGTTTCCCAGAGAGCTGAAGAACTCCAGAGTTTTCTTAAGATAGAACTATTTCCAAAGTATACCACATATCTTTATATCTCCATGATCAGGCCCTAAGCACATATTTTTTCCTTGATAAGTTATAATTGAAAAGACCATAAACTATAAGTGGTTTAAAATGTGAAACATATATGGTGATAGACGAAAATATATGTGCTGTGGACCATGGGACAGCAAGGATCCCATTTGAACCCTCACCATACCCTGAAATCTGTCCTCTCAAAAGAAAAAAAAAAAATCCTGTTGTCAACTTCCATTTGGCTCAGCTGCATCTTCCTCATGGAGGCAGCATGACTTTCTGGGGAGTACAATGTTGTTCTGAAAAACTAGTTAGTGAATCAAAGGCTGAAGAAGTTTCCTGACACCTGGTTTTCCCGTTCTCTAGGTGGGCATCTGCCTGGATGTTGCTGTCAGTTCCCTCTGACAGCTCAGGCTTCCGCCTGGAGAGGCTCTCAGAGCTCCAGGCCAAGGTGCACTCACCCAGCTCTCTTCCTGGAACTGAGCTTATTCTATTCAGTGGTTGGGGAAGAGACCTGTGGTCAGTTCTCAAATCTCAGTTCTGATGGTTGGGAGTTCTCCACTGCCTTGCTTCTTTCTGGCAAGGTATTCTTTATAAACTGTTGGTAGAAAGAAACTGGCACGATTTCTTTGAAAGGGCAATTTGGAGTGCTCTCTCTCTTTCTGGACATTGAAGTGTAAGAATGTACATACTCTTTGACCCAGCAAATTTCTTTCTAGAAATCTAGCCACACCGTTGATTATAAAAGTAAAGTTTTGCCAAACCTCTTAAGTTAGGGGATTGGTTAATAAAAGGATGGAGTCAAACAATGGAAACCTATACTGCCATTAATATTTTAAATAATGAGGAAGACCCATCTTCGTTGAAATGTGAAAATTTCTCTCTATATATTTTTATTGTTAAGTTAAAAAGTATATGTAGTGTACATAGGAAAAAGACTGAGGAATATATATTAGAGGTTCCCAAATGATTCTGGAAGCTCTTAGAGTCTCATAATTTTTTGACAGTGGCTCCAGGCCAAAACAAATATCTAACAGAGTTCTGTTTAAGTAGGTAGGTCCAAACAACTTAATAAATATTTATGTCCTAATGACTTAGTAGCTATTTGAACTGCTATTTTTTTCCTTGTTACTGCCCCAAAACTTATTGATAGAATGTGTGTACCCGTGGGGCATGCATACTTCAGATTTTGGAATCAGATAGGACAGTGTTACCTTAATTTTCTCTTCCACATTGGTTTGCACATGGTACTCACTTTTTAATCATTTTAAAAAAACTCAGCTATGCCCAGCCAGCATGGCTCAGTGGTTGAGCACCAACTTATGACCAGGAGGTCACAGTTCGATTCCCAGTCAGGGCATATGCCTGAGTTGTGGGCTTGATCCCCAGTGTGGGGCATGCAGGAGGCAGCCAATCAATGATTCTCTCTCATCATTGATGCTTTTATCTCTCACCCCCTCTCCCTTCCTCTCCGAAATCAATAAAATATATAAAATTAACACACACACGCCTCAGCTATCACAGAAAACCCACTTTTGCAAAGATATCATCAAAAAGAATGGAGCATGATCTACTGTTGAAACTGTGAACTACCTCCAACAAGGCGCTAGAGAGATATAGTTTCCTTGATGATAGGAAATACTCTGCGGCAACTTTGTGACTTTGCTGCGGTGCCCCTGAGCGCCTTGGTGCACAGCTTGGGGGTGGCTGCTACCTAACAATATTAACAGCGGCTTTCTCTCAGGTTATGAGTGATTAAAAAAAAGAGAGAGAGGTTGTCTGAACCTTTCTCAATACACATGTTACTTTTCACAAGGTAAAAAACCATTAAACTGATTTACACATTTTCAAAAGTTTATTTTTCTTTAGCTTAAACAACAAACACTTCTCACTGTTCTGGAGGCTTAGAAGACTAAGGTCAAGGCCCCAGCCAATTAGGTGTCTGGTAAGGACCCCTTCCTGTCTTCTTGCAGTGAGAACTTGATTTGTCCTTAAAAAACTGCTCTCCTCAATTTTTTACTCTTAGAAAAGTCTAAGCATAAACAGCATCAAAAATTGAAAGTCTTGGATGATGCCTTAATCCTAGAAACTCCACTCCTGACAAACCTTGTGCAATAACTCTTACTCTGCTGAACCCTTCCCCGATCGGTGCACAGATAGGATCTGTGAAGTCATCGGTGTCAGGACACTAACCCAGACATTCACCCTACTTCCTGCGGGTAGCCACTACAATAGTTTAACAATAGACTCTCTGTCCCCCAGCTGATGTGCTTGTAAAAGAGCATGGTCATGCCCTCGTGGGAACCGAGCTGCACGCGGTCCTTTGCTCTTGGTCTGCAGAGCTGCCGTCTCCAGGTTAACGGGGATCCTTTTGAAACAGTGCCTGCTGCTTTTCACCCCGAGTCCACTGCTGTGTCTTTAAAGGCCTCCACTGCTCTTTGTCCTTCTGGTTACTTCCGCCATTTGTCAGTTTTCGCACCAAAGAAACAAATGGCTTTTATAACAATTGGAACTTTCAGAACCAACCGAGTGAGTTCAGTATAACAGGTATTTCGCCCCCTTTGGTATTTAGGTGTTTGTTGTATCCCTAGTGCGAGTGGGTGCCCCAAAAGGAATATTTTCCACTTTAAAGCTATTTTTAAAACCTGAGGATTTAAAAGTTTTGGCACTGAAATTTTATTGTGATCAGTGTTTTCAAATCATTTACTTGGTTACTAAAGAAGTGGCTAAGGAATTATTTAAAACAAACTTACTTTTCCAATCTAGGACCATCTATAAATATAACTTAACCTTTACAAATTTAGGTTAGAATTAATAATGCTGCAGTAGCAGAATGTTTAAAGTAAATTTTTGCATGGACTTTAATAGAAATGAATCATAACAGTCTTAGATATATTCTTTTAAAAATGAAGACAAATAAGATCTTCCAATCCTCCTTTACCTGCATAGTTATTCCCTACAGTACTTACGCCTTTTAACATGCTATACACTGTACTTATTTATCTTATTACTTGTCTTTCTCCTCCAACTAGAATGTGGGCTAAATAGGGGCAGGGCTTTTTGTCTATTTCAGTTACTGATATATTGTAACATGTAAAACAGCCTGGCTATTGTAGGACTCAAAAGGTATTTGTTGAAAATAAAATGAATGAGCGACTAATTCTTAAACACATTTTATAATTCCATTTTAGAGGACCAAAGAAGAGAAAATAGTTTTTAAATGAACAATAATATTCATGCAAACCAACTATTACATTTCTGGAGGAGAAAATCAGTCAACTATTGATTTCACTAAAATCCACAAATTACAGAATCTAACTAATTTATTATGTTGACTTTCAAGTAAAGAGGACGTCTGAATATCAAAGTATGGGAAATTCATGTAGAACACCTAAAAATGCTAGGGTGAGCATTAAAAACATTTTTAAAATTTTATGACTAAAGTGCAAGAAAGTAACAGTAACTGTTATAGGTCATAAATGACAAGAAGACTAGAAGCCAGGAAGATATCAGCCAATCCCAGCTGAGGGATTTAAAGGACAAAGTCTATAGGACAGGAGACAAGCCTAATGCCCATGCAGGGTATGAGCATTGAAGTCAATATCGCTGGAAGGTAAAATCCTCAGTGGGTACACACACACACACACACACACACACACACACACACACACACACACCCCTCCCCAGGAAGAGGAGAAAGAAAGGTTATGCTTTAGTGATGGAAGAGAAGGAACAAAAAGGAAAAAGTTTCCTCAGAAAATTCCAAGGCCACTCTTACAGTGTCTGGGATCAGAAACCAATTGTACATCTCCTCCCAAACACAAACGTTTAGGGGGCCGTGCCACGGAGCCCTACGGTGCAGTACCCAAACACGGGCAGAAGCAAATGCAAAGCCTCTCCAGAACAATGGACTTTAAATCCAAGTGTCAAAGGGTTTGCATGCACAGAGTCACAAGTAAATGAGCTCACAAACAAAAATCACAAACACACAAAGAAGCAAGCTGCCATGGACAAGAGTGAGAAAAAAACGGCAGAATCAAACCCTCAAGGGCTGCAGACATTGGATGTATCGGATATAGAATTAAAAAACAGATGTGTTTAATGTGTTTAAAGAAAGAAAACAGGGTATTAAATACGTTTTTAAAATTGCAATACCAAGAATAAGTAGGCGGGTTTGAGAAAGAACTAAAAATAACCTCTAGAATTAAAAATATAATACTTTTAATTAGAGATATTGTGGGTGAGTCCATTAGCAAGCTGGACTTAGCTGAAAGGGAATTAGTCATCTGATAGACAGATATAAAGAAATTATACACAAGCTAGCACACAGGTGGAAAAAAATGAAAACAGAAAGATTAAAAGTTATGGAGAGTGGAGTATGAAGGAAAAATATAGACAATGGAGGAAAGGAAGCATTAGAAGTGATCAGACTTGAGATTTTCCACAAATATCAATAATCAAAACTTCAAGAAGCCAAGTAAATTCCACGAAGGCTAAACACATTAAAAGAAATCTTCACCCCGATAAAGCCTGGTAAAACTGCAGAACACCATCATCATAAAAAAAAAACACACACAAAAAAACAAACAAAAAAACCTTCAAGACAGGCAGAGGGAAAAAACCAATTACCTTCAAATAACTGAAAATCAGATTGATAGTTGATTTCTCAGTAGAAGAAGAGAAATCTGGGGAAGACGTATTTAAAATATTGGGAGAAAAATAATACTGAACATAGAACTGTGTACTAAAAGTGACCTTTCACAATGGCAAATAAAGGCATTTTCAGTCAAACAAAAAATAACCAAGTTTATTTCCAAAAGCACGTATTAAAGGAACTTCTAAAAGACATGCTTCAGAAAAAGGTAAAGTGATTTGGGATGAACAAAAGAATGGTGAGAGAAGAAAACAGTAAATATTTAACTAAATTTAAATCAACATGGACCACATAAAACAAATGCTGACTGTATACAAATTGTAATAATGTATAATATAACAATAAGATAAAACTAAAACCTGAATAATAACAGCATACTAAGTTGAAAAACAATTATCAGAATTAAATAATTCTAAGATTCCTGAACTGTTTGGGAGAAGAGAGGAGAGACTGTGTAATATAAGACTCATTATGGTAAATAGAACGCTAGCATCTCGAGGGTAAGCACTGAAAGGAATAGTATATACAACTGCCAAACTTGTATAAGAAAATTAGACCAGACGTCCTTCCAGACGAAGCCGGGGCTGCAAGGGAAGCCCGGGTCCCAGGTGCCAGAGGGAAGCTGGTGCCGGCAGCCAGGGGAAGGAAGGCCTACTCTTGCATGAATTTCGTGCATTGGGCCTCTAGTGAAATTCTAAAAGCAAAAACAAAGAAACTCATTCAACCTAAACAAAGGCAGTAAAAAAAAAAATAAAGCACAGAAAAAGCAGGACAAATAGAAAGTAAAATATAAGATGAATACAAATGCACTATTATTTTGTTTGACTGAAAATACAAATGTAAGCAACCTACTGAACAATAGAAATTGACTACAATCTCTGGTTAAAAGACAAAGATTGTCTGATTGAATTAAAAAACAGAAAACATGTCCACACAAACATTTGAATGTTCATAGCAGCTTTAATCATAATAGCACAAAACTGGAAACAGCCAAAATGTCCATCAGCTGGTGAATGGTTAAACAAATTGTGGTATATCCATACAACAAAATGACACTTAAAAATAAAAAGAAATAAAATACTGATACATGCAATAACATGGATGAATCTCAAAAGCGTTATGCTAAATGAAAGAGGTCCAACACCAAAGACTACATCTTGTATGATCCCATTTATATGGCATTCTAGAGAAAACAACACCGTAGTGATGACAAGCATATCAGTGGTTTCTGGGGGCCAGAGGTGAGGGAGAGAAAATGACTGCAAAGGGCAGGAGGCACTTTCTGATGTGACGGAAATGATCTATATCTTTGTTGTGGTGGTGATTACATGACTGTATACACTTGTCAAAATTCATCATACTGTGCACTTAAAATGTGTGACTTTTACTTTATATAAATTATACCTTTGCAAAGCCAATAATAAAGAAAAAAAATACAATTGTGCTATTTGCAAAACACAAATCTAAAACCTTTTGTGTTCTTGAAATAAGGAATTGGAGAAAGATATTTGCAGGCAAATACTAACCTCAAAATCTGGTTTAGCTAAATTAAACACATACAAAATTACTTTTAGGCAAAGAGATTAAGAGGGTTATGAAATAGCAGTAAAAGTAATTCACCAAGGAAACATACTACTATATGCTTGCCAACCAAAATTCATAGATCCTCATGGAGAAACTGATCATAAGACCATCTTATTTGTGAACGTAAATGCAAAAATCTTTAACAAAATGTTAGCAATTCAAACCCAGTAATTTACAAAGAAAAATTACATGTCTAAATTTGAGTTATTCCCATAATACATGGCTGTTTCAATATCAACTAATGTTATTCATTACATTAGCAGATTAAAGAAGAAAACCCAGGATGACGTCAATGGATGTAGAAAAAGCACTCAATAAATAGAACAATCATTCGTGATTAAAACTCTTAGTGATAAAAGAATAGAATGACATTTCCTCAAATTAGGAAGGGAATTAACATTATATAGATTAGAAAGGAAAAAAACCATAAAGCTAACATTTGTTATAAATGATATAATAATCCTATGTAATAAAAGGGTAATTGCAAATTGACCCTAACGGTGGAATGACCGGTTGCTATGACACACACTTACCACCAGGGTGCAGACGTTCAATGCAGGAACTACCCCCTGGTGGTCAGTATGCTCCAACAGGGGGAGCTCTGGTCAGCCACAAGCCAGGCTGACGACTGTGAGCGCAGCGGTGGTGGCGGGAGCCTCTCCTGCCTCCTCGGCAGCGCTAAGGATGTCCAACTGATGGCTTAGGCCACCTCCCTGTGGGGAGCGGGCCTAAGCCATCAGTCGGACATCCCCCGAGGGCTCCTGGGCTGCCAGAGGGATGTCTGACTGCCAGCTTAGGCCAGATCCCCTGGGGAGTGGGCTTAAGTCAGCAGGTGGACATCCCCCGAGGGTTCCTGGATTGTGAGAGGGCTCAGGTCAGGCTGAGGGACCCTCCCTCCTCCGAGTGCATGCATTTTCGTGCACCAGGCCTCTGGTTTAAATAGAAAACCATAAAGAATCTACAAATTATTTTTATTAATAAAGAGGCCAATAAGGCTACCACATACATGGTAAAATGCAGGGCCCTTCAACAGTAAAATGGCTTGAAAACCAATTGAAGTGTAATAAGCACAATGAAACATGATATAGCAATGAAAATGAGTTAACTAAAGTTACACACATCAATATGGATAACTCAGAACATAATGCCTTGGCAGGTGTAAGTGACAAAATAATCAGTAGGTTCCATTTATATGAAGGTTAAAATAATATAGTATATTGTTTAGGAATATATGCATATGTGGTAAAATGGAAGAAAAGCAAGAGAGTGATTAATGCAAAATCCAGGAAGGGAGTTGGGAAAAGGAGAATGCGATCGGAGGGAGGTGTGCACAGGCTCCAATAGCAGTGATAATGTTCTTGAGATGAGGAGTAGAGATGTGGATGTCTCCTTTATTTTTTAAAAAAATGTACTGTTATGCTATACGTTCCTTCTATATGTATGGCATTCTTCCTAATTTAAAGAATTAAATGAACTTGAGTGAACTTTGTCACAATGCACATTTTAAAGTATTGTAATATTATTTCAAGTTGAAAAACACAGACATTTAGGAAGTTATTTTTCTGTATCTAAGTTTTAAATTAATATTTATTACTCTTAACTCATTATAGAAAAGTTGAGAGTCCTCATTCATACAATGATTTTCCTAATACACTGAAATCATAAGAAACTCTCATGATAGGTATTTTTTTCTGGATTGGCTATTTTATTTTAATATCTTATTGAGGTATAATCAGCATATAATATTATATTAATTTCAGGTATACAATGCAATGATTCAATATTTGTATATAGGTTTTAAAGGTACATAGCAAAATAACTGTGTTTTCATAATTGCCTGCATAAGACAGAAGAAAAACAAGTGAACAAATGCTAAGGAAAGGACATTCACTAATAAGAAATGCCAAAAAGGCTTGAATTCCTATATTAAAAACAACTTTTCAGTGGAAAAGACCTAATCCCTTCTTTTAAAGGATAATCCTTTAAAAGAGAAATTTTGCACAAAAATAATGAGCTGATCAATGTCAGAAAGAGTTGAAAATATTTTCCCTTTTCATAAAATGTTTTTAAATTGCCAATATAATTAAAATGATATTGATGCTCCAGCCATCTGGATGCCCCACACAAAATATCCCAAATGGTACTCATTACCTACCCTTCAAAATCAGTCTTGGGTGACAGGGTCACCCAAGCCAGATCCACTGCTTATCTCCCACCAGCCCTCACGCTCCCCTCTCCTCCAATTTATCCTCTTCTCCTCTGCAGAGCCATCTTTACAGAACACAAATATTACCCCATTACTTCCCAGCTTAAAAATCTGTCAGTATTGACCCATACACACAGAATAAAGCCTCCAAGCCACTGAGAATATGGTTCTCTTTCTACTGTCCTTTCTGCTTCTCTGCCTATATGCTTTAAATATGTTTTCATTGATTTTAGAGAGAGAGGAAAGGAGAGGGAGAGACAGAAACATAAACATTGATTGGTTGCCTCCTTACACTGCCTGCTGGGGATCAACCCCCCACCTCCCAACCAAGGTATGTGCTCTAACCCAGAATTGAACCAGCAACCTCTTGGTGATTGGGTTGACGCTCAACCACTGAGCAACACCGGCTGGGGAGTGCCTATACGCTTTAGACCACAGCATTATAGATCAATTGCAGCTCTACTGTAATATGAATATGCTAAATTAATGTTAATATTAAATATTATTTAATGGGCCCATATATTTGAATACTGCACTAGTATATTCTTTTCTCTTCTTGAAAAACCCTGCTCAAAATTATTATTCATCTTCAAAAATCTGTGAAACACCTCCATTCTGAAGGCTTCCCTAACCACTCTAGTCTACACTCCTTATGTTGCCGTCATTACATTGAACACATGCTGCTTTAGTTATCTGTATCTCTGTCTTCCCAACTACACTGCAGCCTACTTGAATGCAGGGATAGTATCTTATTTCTCTTTACATCTCCAGTACGTAGCTCAGCACTTGGCCCATAAAATGCTATCATCTACTGAGCACCCACTGTATACTAGACGTGTACCAAGCTTTCCACATTATTACACTGAGTTCCCACAACAACTCAATGATCTGTTATTATCCTCTTTTTTTTTTTTTTTTTTACAAACAAGGAAACTGAGATTTACAGGTTAACTTCCTCAGAATCCTCTAGTTAGCCTGTGGTAGAATTCTGATTAGAACTTGAGTCTCCTGGACTCCACGGCCTATGTTCACACCCTGCACCTCTGGTGAAATATAACTCATGAAATGTGAAATAGGTGATATGAAATCTCTCACCCAACGTGCGCCCTGGGTTGAAGGCTGTGAACTTTATGTAGAGTGCTGCGGAAGTGTCAGGACCTCTGGGTTCCCCGGTCTGTCACTGGTTAAATGCAACTCAGGGCTGTCCCAGGCTTTCTCTGGGCCTCACTTTCTTCATTAGGGAGGACCCCATACTTAACAGATTCCACATCACATACTCACTCATCAGACCTTCAAAAGCTGATAAAAGTCTTATGGATCCTAAATCTAGGTAATCTTTCTAGTTACTGGCCTTGAAACATCTCTTCCTTTACTGAAAAACTGTTTCTGAAGGAAGGATGCCAGAGGCCATTTTGGGGCAGGCTCAGGAAAGTGTCCACTTCTGCTCTGGGCCTGAACACACACCTGCACTCTCCCTTTCCCTCAGGGCTGCGGACCAGAAGAGTAGCACTAAGCATGAAATTGGCCAAAGACACACTTTCGGTAACCACTCTTCACAGAAGAGAAAATGAGCAACGCTGTGTTTAAATAATGTGCAGGGTGTGATACCAACTGAGCCTCCACCCTCCTTCCTGGGGAAATGCAAAGTTAGCTGTGGCCTTTCACAAACCTCGGGGAGGATGAAATGTCAGCTGTAACTGAATTTCCTGGCTTCATTCCACCTACCTCACCACCTTGCTATTATCTAAAAGGACATTTTTGATATTCATGTACTACAGTTAAACATCATCTCTTACTCAGACATCATGTTACAAACAAACAGCTGAATTCTACAGCTGTTCCTGCTAAAAACTAAAAGATTTGTAACATTTTTGAAGGGCAAAAATCTGTTTATTCATAGCTGACTCCCCAGCCACATTTATGGGGCTCATCTATTAGCTGTTGTGCATAAACACTAACTATACTCGTCGCGAGTATTTACACACACTATTGGTTTTTAGTGACCACTCCTTCCCATCTCCCAAAAAAGACAGCTAAGAAAATACTGTTCACTTGGAGGAAGAGAAACTAAATTTTTTTTTTTTTTTGCTGTTCCTCTCAATCGAACCCCTGCAGGAACAAAAGTATTCACTGTGGTTTATACAATTGTCACTCAAAATAGGGCCCCTAGAAGTGCCATGAGCCTTCCTATAATTTCACTTCTACTCACAGAGCTGTGTGTAGCAATACTTGCTTTGGGCACAAAATGCAGAGCAGCCAAATGGCATCTTGGCATTACTGTAGATGAAAATTATTTTTTACATCCCACCCCTTGCGTTCCTGGGAGACACTGTTAGACCATCACATGTTTTTATCAGCCGGGTCATCCTGGCTCACTGGGGGCCTGGACCACACGTGCACATTCACGTACCGAGCGCCTGCTGTGATCTACATGTTGGCTACATTAGCTTCACGATTCCCTGAAACAGCCTTAGGAAGTAGGTATGTTCTCCCCCATTTTACAGATAAGGAACTGAGTGCTATGGTACCCACACTACGTAAACAGCAGAAGAGCCAGAACTTGTACTTAAGTCTCTCTGAACCTGAGGCCTGGGCTTTGAGCTACTCTGTGATCCCGCAAGGGCAGGGCTCTCTGATCTTCCATGGCTGTGGATCATGCTGATGAGATTCGCCAGCCCTGCTACCCACAGCTTCAAGATGGTCCTCCAGACCATGACTCATCATGGACCTCTGGAGCTCTTTCTGAAACAATCTGCTGTCCTTCACACGTCTCCCTTCCAGGCTGGAACAGTATAGCATGGGAGATGCTGCGGACAGACCTCAGCCATTAGTCTTTTGATTGATCCTGACAGCAACCTCTGTTCCATAGACATGTAATTTTTTAAAAAAGATATTTTTATTGATTTCAGAGAGGAAGGGAGAGAGATTTAGAAACATCAATGAAGAGAATCACTGATCAGCTGCCTCCTGCACACCCCCTACTGAGTTGAGGATCGAGCCTGCAACCCGGGCATGTGACCTGCCTGAGAATTGAACCGTGACCTCCTGGTTCATAGGTTGATGCTCAATCACTGAGCCATGCCAGCTGGGCCACAGGCATATAATTTTAATCACCACTGCATTGTAATTCTTATTGACCTTTTCACCTCTGAATCAAAAACACCATTCTCCCCTCTCTCATGTAAATTAAAAGTGGAAACATCTTGCCTATCTCCAAACGAGCAGTGTGATTCCTTCTTCTAGGACTCCAATGTAGTGTTCCCTCTATCTGGAATGCCCTCCCCCTTTTTCTCTGCCTGGGAAACTCTGCATTCTTCAAGATGAATATCAAATGTCACTTTGTCCATCAAGGTTCTCCTACCTTTCCCAGGCAGAACTGCTTCACCCTCTGCATGCCCACACGTTAGGATAGGCATCTCCCAGCAGTTCTCACCTTTATTATGGGTTTATCACTATTCCATTTCTCACCCTCACCTTGCCCTGTGGCTAGTATGATGCTTGGCACATCACAGGCCCTCAATAAAATATCAGTTCCAAGGAACTGTGACACTGAGAGCTTATTAATCAACAAGGTGAGTAAGTAATAGGTCCAACATGCAGGCAAATCAACATTCAGCCTTCTATGCACAGGGCCAAGAAGCCCTTGCCTTTGAATAATATCCACGTCTCTACCAGGAAAAAAAAAATACAACTCATACTGGCATACTTTCCTCCTTGCCTTTTCCCAACTCAGCCTCAGCAGGACAACCTGCTAAAAGTTCTGAAAAACCCTTTCAATGTTGGCTTTAGATGTGAAACTGAACCTGGAGTGTGAACTGTGTGTATGCGTGTGTAAGCATACACATTCAGAACGCCTCTTCCCTAATTCAGACCAACCTTTACCTCCTACGTGTGAAATTATTTACAGAAATAATAGTAACTGATGTTTGATTAACACTTTCAATGTATTCACTTTCAGAGACATTATCTGATCTGTGATATGAAGCAAATCAGTCAACCCGACGTACATGTTGACACTGATTTTGCAGGAGATCATTTGTTGAGTTTGTTCCCTGACTACATGTCTCTACCTGAAAATGCTGGCTGAACCTGCTATGAGAAGCAAGATCTGTGAAATTCAAACATACTTAATGACATGCATATCTCTTACTGCCTAGCATAAATGGATGTAAGCAAGCCAAAAAGTTTTAACAATAAAAGTGAACAGTATTCCAATTAAGAAAATGGCCAATTATTTGTTTCTACTGTCATCAGTGATACAAGAAAGGCATTGGGCAAATCTACCTTCTGTCATCCTTTAGATTTTAGGAGGATACATTCAAACAGATGAAACTGAAGTAACTCATTCTCCTCTCCAGTTCATCCTGACCAACCCCAGGGCTGTGTGTGCTGCCTGTAATCAGGGATGTTTGGCTGAGTTCTGTTAGCTGTCAAGGTTTAATAAGCCAAGCTAGTTAGTGGGTGATGGCTGGATTTCATTCCAAGACTTCACACAATGCACGAACCAATTAAGCATGTACCTCAGGGTCTCCCGCAGGAGTTTCAAAGGTGCCTCAGTCTACTAAGAGACTAAACTCAGCATGGTTTGAGGGGAAACAAATAAACAGCATTTAACCATGAGAGGTAGCAGAGGGCGTCTTCTCTCAGTTGTCTGTGCTAGAAAAGGAATGTTGACAAATTTATCTATTGATTGATTGATTGATTGATTGATTGATTTGGTCCACATAACTTATATAGCTTTTCCTTCTCTCTTCGCTTGTCTTTCTGAAATTATAAAGGGCTCTTATGAGTTGTTTATATGAAACTGAGTACCCTGACCCACAGGCAAGGTATTCCTGGAAACTGCTGAAATAGCAAGCAAGATAATGATATCATTTTGGACAGTGTCAGGCAAGAAAGCTCTGATTAACCACTAAAGCATGCTCAGTGGAGATATTTGTAAATAGAATAAATGTCACTTTAGCATGTCCTCTTTATCTAGGCTCCCCTTTTTTATTCTTGTGAATATTTCCTCTCTCGATTCCTGCATGTTTAAAGTGCTTGCAGAGATAGTGGAAAGATTCTGAACCTCATCCAATATTCATGGGCAATCTTACTACTTTGTGAAGCCTCCCTCCATCTGCCTTTTCGCATTCCCTTCCTACCACGTAGCCAGACTGGGCTTTCTATCCTGATGCTCCTTCTCCACAAGAAACAGAAGCATGGAGACGAGCAGGCTCTTTGGGAAGAAGGGAGGCCCTGGTGAATTTTCTGAAGGGATGTCTTCGGGGTGATGGAATAACTCTTCCCAAGCTAGCCCCAGCCCAGGGGGCACTTCTATTGTCCAGACGCAGAAACTGGTCTCCCCTTTCCTTGGAAAACCCTTTAGATTCCACCCTGCTTCCAGGGTGCTTCGAGAAACATCTGCTTAGGCTTGAACAAGTATGAGCTCAAGTAATTGTTTACGGTATGGCTAAGGGGATGGTGATTTTTACAAGGAAACCCAGTCCTTTCACAATGTGTGGGCCAACACATCTCTTTTCATTTGCGTGCATGAATATAAACACCCAGAGAATTAGTGAGTGTGCTAGCTTGGTGATCAGTGGTACTACAGGCTGAGCTCTTCAGGGATGGAAGAAGTTCAGAGTGTCCAATTAGCTACCAGAAGCTGAAGTCAGCCGGTATGAATGGTATGTGGCTGGGCAGTTTTCCAAACCCCACGCCGAGGCTGCGTATCAGGAAGACTGCTATAAACAAATGTGCATGTGTGCATGGAGCCTGATAAGTCAATGAGGAAAGATGGACACGGAACAGTGGCCCTGCCTGAGGAAATATGCAGAGCTGGGTGAGTTTCCACTTTAGGTGAACAATAGCTGTTTCGGAAGCAGGTCTGGATGGGCGGGTGAACAGTTAGAAAGAGCCTTTGACTATTTTTACATGAAATGTCTGTTTCAGGGGACAAGAAGCTGGATTCTCAACTTTCAAATCATCCTAAAACATATAACACCACTAAAATTATGTTTTAAAAAACATATAATATGAAAGCATGCAAAGACATGTTAAGTGAGAATGGCACAATAAAAATTATAAAATATACAGACACATTTAAAAAGATACAGTAAAAATGTCACTGAAATATACACTGGGTTCTTTTCTCTGGGTAATGGAATTATATGTGGTTTTTGTTTTTTATTTATACTTTCCAATTTTTCCAAAGTGAACCCATAGAAGAAAAAAAAAACACTCCACCATATTATTTAATTAAAAAAAAATTAGTCCAGGGATAAACTGACATGAATAACCCATGGATGGTTACCTGGGTTGAGAAAGGCTGCAAGGGCACAAAATAGAACCATCCATAAAGCTTATAAAATGTAGACAAGAATTTGTCTTCATGTCTACACACATAAGTATCTTCTGTTTTACATTTAAGCTCCCAGAGAGCAAAGGCTGTGTCTAATTCTGTGTGATGTTTGGCTTAATTAAAAATGCAGATAGAACATAATTTTTATGATGATTATGCAAATGCACCTGGTTCTTGTTCCCTCTGGTAGCTGGCTTGGAAAATTCCTTCGTGTTACTGATGCCTAGATAGGAACGTAGAGTAAGCGCATAGATCCTTTTTCCCTTTTCAAAAACTCTTTTAAAAATTACTGTTTGCCCTGTGTGGCTCGGTTGATTGGAGTGTCATCCCGTGCACCGAAAAGAGAGTGTTCGACTCCCAGTTGGAGCGCACATGGGAGAGGCAGCCAATTGAAGTTTCTCTCATACATAGATGTTTCTCTTTCTCTCCCTCCCCACTGCCACTTCCTCTCTCTCTCTAAAAAAAAATCAGTAAAACATATCCTCATGCGAGGATAAAAACAACTACTTTTATGCAGAATGTACATTATCAGAGAAGACTGGCCCTCTACCATATTACAGTGGAGAGAGAAACAGAACTGCAATTGTCTCTGCTCTCGCCCGCTTCAGTGTTACATAACTGATGTAATCCTAAGGATTATCTTAGAGTCTGAATTCCATATTAATTCAACTGCTGGACTCACCACTGACTCAGCTCCTGGAATTAATATAAAGTAGAGACACAAAAGAATTGTTCCACTTATGAAACAAAACCAAGCCCTAAGTCAAACCAGTCGGCGGATAACACTGAAGCTGTAACCAACGAAGCAGCTTCCATTCAGTGTCTTCTAGATCCCCCAAAGCACTTCCCAACGATTCCCCAAATATAAGCAGCATTACTGTAACATTTGCCAGATGTACCTCGCTATCTATACGCAGTGGCTTTAAAGCCACTGCTTTTAGTGCAGTAACTGCACGAAGACACAATGAATTGTCAATATTTGGAGCTGATATTCTTACTAGAAATTTAAAATACAGTGTGGGGCAAAAGCAGGTCTACAGTTGTGACTACATGAAACACAGAGTTTATTCTTATGTTATTATTTATTAATTATGGTATTATTTTCCATACGAACAACTGTAAACCTACTTTTGCCTGACCCTGTGCCATGTATAAAATTGGGCCCAAATGATTTAGTTCTTTCCAAGGTTATCATGAAATAGGCAGGCAAATGTGAAATCCCAGGCGCTTATATTAAACTAAAACAGAGAAGTCACTTTTGAGAGCTCTGTCATCATCCCTTCCTCATCCATCACAACGTCCATCCATGGCTAACATTTACCAGGTGTTCACCAGCTGCTGTGCTAAGAGTATGGCCATGATCTAACATAATCCTCAAAGGAGCCCTGGAAGGTGTTTCTTATCAGCGTTTTAGAGATGACAGGTTGAGGAAGAGGTTAGGGAGCTAGCCCAAGGTGTCATAGTTTCTCTGTGGCAGAGCTTGGATTTGAACACAGCGTGCAAACTCATAACCATTAACTTAACCACATACTGACTTCAAGGAGCTAATGAAGTGTGAAATCAAAAGCAGTGGATAAACACAATTATGCCACTTTTAATTTGAGTCTGTCACATACACATAGTTGGTCTTCTCTATATTAAGTAAGATGTCCTATAAAAAAGATTACAAGTTCTGCCAACGAAAACCTCCTGAGGGAAAGATCACTTACTAAAGTAATAACTCAGGTCTCTTACTGAGCACAGGGCAATACTGAGGCTTGGGTGTGGTCACCTGAGATATCTGGAGGAAACCTAGAGGCAAAATGTACCAAACTTGCTATTGCACAATAGAATCTGTGTGTGGAAAGCACCCCCTAAACGGAAGTATCTGTCAAAGCAAAAATAAACCCAGTTAACAACATCTGAAAAATATATTGAGTGGGATTCATATTTCTCTCATTTGCTGCAGTACAGGCATATATTTAGTTTTTCAGTCCTGTTTAAACACACACACACACACACACACACACACACACACACACTTTTCAAGTCAATCTACAAAACTCTGATGGAGAATAACCCACATTTTGTAGGAATAAAGTGCAGGAGGCCAGCTGAGTTCTCCCACTAGTTTCTTCTGAGGGGTTTACTTCTGCCAACTCACGGGTCACCAGGAGGCCAGGCCCACAGAGGACTCAGCTTGGCAGGAAAGAGGAATCATTTGCATCTCTTCACATAGAGAAGGCTCATTCCACCCAAAGTCCTACAAGCCAGACCTATCAAATATAATTTCTAACAAGTATTACTTCCCCAAAGAGCGTAAGACTGGGGCCTGATTATTGTTATTTTTTAATTAAAACGTTTACGGAAAGCCTACCATAGGTAGGATCTGTCCTATGTACTTTCACATCAGTGATTTCATTGAACTCTCACAATAAACCTTTGAAATAACTTTTGCATACATGTTAGAGCTGAGGATTCAGCTGAGGTCACGTGGTGGAAGGAGCAGCAGAGACTCGGAGAGAGCCCAATCCCCAGTGCTGAGGCCCGAGATCTCACTGGTGGGAAAATGTTAAATTGAGAAGTGCTGGCAGGGGACCAAAACATCCTAGGTGGGTGTGATCAAACCTATGGACTTAGAATGTATGGGCAACATAACAGCTGCCAACTGGCCTGCAGGGCCAGGGACCTCTCTACCATCCTCAGGCTCCCCAACTCCTTTCGGTAGCTGCCACACAGACCAGCAGCCAGCTGCTTGCTTCTGACATTAACATGTCATAATTTCTAAAATGTTAAGTTTAGTTAACATTTATTTTGACTTTTGTTGATGGGATACCAAAAAATAGATGTGTCTGTGGATTACATTCTGGGAATTTTCCACACAGCTAATCTCGGCCATTTTTATGTTGATGTCTGAGAGTTTCAGTTTCAAGTGAAGATATTTTTCTGCCACTGTTCCTTGAAATTCAAATTTTGAGGGTGTTCATTATTTGGTACTTGGCCACTAATTTATTTATATCTATTAAACATACAAATATACATGGTATAATACCAAGTGCGCCATACTGCAAATGCATTCATGACTAAAAGACACACTGGTAATTTGTAAACCTGTCCCAGTAAAAACTAAGTCAAAGAACAGAGCTAATAATATTTTATACTATTTCTTCTGTTCCTTCTGAAAATTTTGATATAGTTACTTCATACTACCAATCTAGCTCAGACAACTCTAAAAAGTGACTTATACTCATGAGTTTCATCTTAAATATGTATAATAAGGACTGGTAATCCTAAAATAAAAATAATAATACAACAAAAGGAAGTCCTCTGAGTATGTTTTTAGCACTAATAAATAAAATCATATATATGTATACATACATATTGATTTCAGAGAGAGGAAGGGAGAGAAAGATAGAAACATCAATGACAGAGAAACATTGATCAGCTGCCTCCTGCATGCTCCCTACTGGGGATCAAGCCTGCAACCAGGGCATGTGCCCTGACTGGGAATCAAACTGTGACCTCCTGGTGCATGGGACCACACTTAACCAACTAAGCCACACTGGCTGGGCTGATTACCCTCTTTTTACAAAGTGTCCAAAAAGAACAGAGCCAAGGTGCTTAAACTTTAAACAAAGTTGAGAGGGTAAATGGTTGCAACCACACACACACACACACACACACGCACACATTTATATTAAGGAGTCAAAAGCAAATTTTTTAAATCCACCAACAGGAAAAGAGTAATACAATTGTTGGAGAGAAGTAATAATGTAGGCAAACATTATTGACTCTTGGACAGGCATATCTAAGCATCCAAGAAATGGTTTTGTTTGTTTTAATGCAATTGAGATTTTCTGGAAAGCAGCACATTGTTTTAATACAGTGAATGCATGAGTCACATTCAAGAGTGGCCTTCCATTGGATTCAAACTGAATAGCTGGATAGGGGATGCTACTTAATTTTTTTTATCCCCTACCCAAAGTGGGAGGTGCTAGATGCTTTTCTTATTCTCCCATCAGTTAATCTGCTGAGCAATTAGACCTTTGCTTCAGGCGGTTAATCTGCTGAGCCATGACACACGTGAGAAGGCTCTCTGGCAGGACACCATGCTAACCACGCTGCAGGCACGACAGCACAAGAACTGAAGCAGAAGCAACTCTGTCCATCCCCTCACCTCTGAGCCTCTGCGCCTCTGCTTCCTGGCTGTGGGAATCATCTATTAACTCTGAACACCCTGTAGGTATTAACATTCCAAATGTATGAGAATCCAAATACTATTTTATTTATTTATTTATTTTTCTTTCTTTTAAAAAAATTTTATTTTTTGATTATAGTTTACATTCAATATTATTTTGTGTTAGTTTTAGGTATACAGTATAGTGGTTAGATAATCGTATACTTTACAAAGTGGTCCCTGTGATATTTCAAGTACCTACTTGGCACTGTACATAGTTATTACGATATTATTGACTATTAGCACAAATAAGCATCTTCACTGTGCTGTACTTAACATCCCTCTGACTATTTTGTGATCCCAATCTGTACTTCTTAATCCCTTCACCTTTTTCACCCAGTCCCCCAACCCCAAATCACTATGGCAATCACTATTGAGTCTCTGTATCTATGAGTCTGTTTCTATTGTATTTACTCATTTACTTTTTTCTTTAGATTACACATATAAGTGAAATCATATAGTACTTGCCTTTGTCTGACTTATTTGACTTAGCATAATACCCTCTAGGTCCATCCATGCTATCACAAATGCTAAAATTTCTTTATGTTTTTATGGCGGAGTAATAATTCATTGTATAGATGTACCACACCTTTTTTATCCACTTGTTTATTGATGGGCACCTGGGTTGCTTCCATACCTTGGCTGTTGTAAATAATACTGCAATGAGCTTAGGGGTGCATATATTCTAATTAGTGTTTTGGAAAAGAAAGTGCTATTTTAAATGATTATTTAAACTACCACTGCAGATAATTACAAGAAATGTCCAGGCCTGAAAACATGTTCATTCATCACCAACTTTTAACTGTTTATGTTTATCTGCTAATAAAAAGAATTTTGTCATCATCCACAAACATTTACTGAACACATGCCATACACAGAACACTCAGAGAATAGAGAAGCAGTTGTCTGCAATAAAAACACTGCAAGTTTCCCTGACATGTCATACTGCAGAAAGGAGATAGAATGCATGCATTTTCTTATCTATCCTGCCCATGATAGCCTAATAAATAATACAATTTATTAAGAACTAGAATGCTAGCGTCTCTACAGACTCCAGAAATAATCTGGCCTATTGATTTTTCTTGTGTGCTGAAGCCCTGGAAAATCTGATATAAACTATCAAACATTCTCTCCAGAAAAATGCATCTGCACACCACATCCTGCACTCATTTCCAACCATTCTACAGCCACTCCTTGGAGGCAACCCAAGCTAAGGCACTAGGCCAGTGGTCGACAAACTCATTAGTCAACAGAGCCAAATATCAACAGTACAACGATTGAAATTTCTTTTGAGAGCCAAATTTTTTAAACTTAAACTATATAAGTAAGTACACTGTTATTAACCTACCTAATACAGTTTAAGTACTGTTGATATTTGGCGCCTCCCCCGCGCTGCGTATCCCGCGGCCGCCTGTGCCACGTCTCCCGTCGCCCTACCGACCGACACCCCCCACTTCTTCTAACGCCACTTCTTCAAAATAGACTGGCCCACGCCGAAAACCAACTTCTACTCATGGGCCACAACGTTTCAATCGCACTGTATGTGCGTGCCTGTACGTGGTATTTTGTGGAAGAGCCACACTCAAGGGACCAAAGGGCCGCATGTGGCTCGCAAGCCACGGTTTGCCGACCACTGCACTAGGCTAACAACTCCTGAGGTATCCCCACTGCTTCATCACACACACGGAGACACCACGTTTCACACAGGTGATGCGACTTGGCCCGTCACACAGCACAATCAGGAACACAGTAAAGGGGGTGAAACTGAAAATGAATGCAGACACCTCTCAACACCCTAAACCACCCTTTTCAGCAGAAGTCGGGCTTATTATTGTGTTGCTAAGAGAGGGGAGAAGGTGACATGTGTTGAGAGGAATATACCTTCCTGCTATCCTAGGGTTCTAGCTGTGCTTCTCACTAGAAAACAGGCAGGTTTTCTGCATCTTTCCCTCAGGTCAGGCCCACCCACGGCTGAGGGCTGCATTTTTTTTTCTTTCTGTTTGCCTCATCAAATCAATAAAACCTACATAATTTGGGCACATTCATAATGAGGGCAAGTGTGAGAGACTATGAATTAGAAACCAGTTTTCAGGAACCTCACTTGAATTCTAAAGAATGCTAAGTTAGTCACATAATGGTGTTTGGGAAGTATTCTGAATCACAGATGGCTCATTTATTTAGGAAGTGGTAGTCCACGAGGGTGTTAGCAAGTTTTCGAGACCTGCTTTAATGATTAGATGGAACTCATTTCCAACTACCACACTAATTTGTTCATTTGCAAATAGTTTGTTCTTTCAAGAACTAAAACATTCACCCAGGATGCTGCATTTACTTTTGGCTATCAAATTCATTTTATATATTTCAAATTCAATGCAGTAAATATTCTCATATGAGGCAATGTGGCAGAATGAACATGTACATGGGTTTGGGAATCAATAAATTCTGAATTCCAATACTGGATTTCCTATATCCAAACATGTGATAATGGGCTCATTACTTAAGCATCTCTTGAGTTCCCCCATCTGTAAAGTGGGAATAGTACCACCTACTTTGCAAGTTGGCTGTGAGAATTAGCAATAATAAGATATATTGTAAAAGGAACTCATGCACTATCTGGCAAGCATAAGGCACTCAATGAAATGGCAAAAGCTAAAATACAGGCATACCTCAAAGACTGTGGGTTTGGTTGCACACCACCGCAGTAAAGCAAATATGCTAACATAGTAAGGCAAGTCACATGCATTTTTTGGTTTCCCAATGCACATAAAAGTTATGATTACACTATACTGTAGTCGATTAAGTGTGCAATAGCATTATGTTTAAGAAGCAATGTACATACCTTAATTTAAAAATACTTTATTGCTGAAAAATGCTCATCATCATCTTAGCCTGTTGGAAAAATAACGCTGACAAACATGTTTGACTCAGGGTTGCCACAAACTTTCAACTTGTAAAAATGTCGTATCTGGGAAGCACAATACAGTGAAGTGCAATAAAATGAGGTGTGCCTGTAATGATTATTTATCAAATTTCTACAAAGGATAAATTTCCTCCTAGACCCTTCTCTAAAATCTGAATTCATAACATCTAAATGAATGAGGATTTAATTCATTCTTAAAATGACTCAAATACTTGTTTTGTTTATTTTGACATATTAAAAACTACAACCAGTAAAAATTAAAAGGCCACTATTCAAATGACTATCTTTATTAAAATACTACTGCCAGGTTTCTTTGACCAAAAGGAAATCTATAGTACTATTCTTGGGTTTTAAGTTATTAGCTAACATCAGTGTTTTAAAGTATTCTACCAGGTGTACCGGTTAATAATGCGGATTTTGTAATCAAAGAAAACACGATAAAAGCCTAACCGACCAGCCGGTAGCTATGACGCGCAATGACCACCAGGGGGCGGACACTCAACGCAGGAGTTGCAGAGATCTGATGACTTGGCAGCTGCAGTTCTCGGGTGATGCACCTGGAACCAGAGAGGAGGGAGCCTGATTCTGGGGTGTGTCACCCGAGAACCGCCCTCTCTTAATCTGGGACCCCTCAGGGGATGTCAGAGAGCCAGTTTTGGCTCGATCCCCACAGACCAGGCTGAGGGACCTCACCGGTGCACGGATCTGTGCACTGGGCCTCTAGTAGAGCAATAAAACTGCAAGAGAATGATTTTTTGACATGGAACTTCATAACTAAAGTCTTAAATTAAATATTATGGTTCAGTATTAATGTGTTTTCACACTACCTACCCAGTTTTCAGAATGCACCTACTTATCCTTTTCAAATTGCTATCACTACCTCTTTCATGAGAAATTTCTTATAAATTACTTGAAGCCAAAAATTTACAGTGGAAATTTTTTCCTGAGTCCTTTTTTAGAATAAACCTATTCATCAAGCAAATCTAAATAATTTTTAGTAGTTCTAAATGTAGAGAATTCATGACTTCTTACTGTAATTGAAAAGGAACATACAAAGCAATTATTCAGTCACTTATAAAACCCACGTTCAACTTTTGAAATAATGACTAACCTGATAGAAGAGACAAGACTTTTATAATGAAACTAGAGGCCTGGTGCATGAAATTCATGCTTTGGGGGCGGGGGGAAATCTCTCAGCCTGGCCTGTGCCCTCTCAGGGGAGCTCTCGGGGGATGTCCGACTGACGGCTTAGGCCTGCTCCCCGCAGTCAGACATCCTTAATGCTGCCTCGAAGGCAGGAGAGGCTCTCGCCACTGCCACTGCCACCCGCCAGCCATGAGTCCAGCTTCTGGCTGAGTGGGACTCCCCCTGTGGGAGTGCATTGACCACCAGGGTTGAGCATCTACCCCCTGGTGGTCAGCGCACATCATAGCGACCGGTCGTTCCACTGTTTGGTTGATTTGCATATTAGCCTTTTATTATATAGGATTCTAAAGTATAGCCACTAGCAATAAACACAGCAGGTTATGTAATTGTCCTCTGCATTCATAATCCCCCCTTCCAGATGTATATCATTTTTCAGTAATAATAGAATATGTTACAAAGAAAAGTTAATGTACTGTAGGAAATCATCCTAACCACAAGCTAGATTTTTGGTGGAGGGTAAAACTTCTTTAATTTGGATTTCACTGGTTTCATAAGGAGAAAAAGTGCCCATTAATAGTGTAAATAAAATTCTCCTGAGAATATATTGGATTCTTCAGAAAACAAAACAGTAAGCCTTAGCACTCATTCACATATAAATCCTTGGAGTGTTAATTGAAAACCTTTCCTCGCCATGCCAGAATGGGATTTTCAAACTTGGATACGCTTAAAACCTATTTCAGTGCTATGTGATGGGCATGCTCAGGAACACTGGCGATTTTTCCTAGAAAGATAGAGTAGTTCACGTGCACATGCATGTGTCTGGAGCCACTTAGCACAGTCACTACTCAACCAGAGATTTGCACGCCCCTTGCACGCAGGGGGAACCATGTGACTCATTCTCACCAATGGAATATGAAGAGAAAGTGTGTTGCGTCACTCAGGGCTATGAGATTAAGAAGTGAGTGTTCCTTCTTCATGCTCTCTCTCCCTCCCACCAGCTGGATGCAGACAATCAGAGGCCTCAGAGGCCTTCTGGGTTGCATTGGGTGTCCCTCCGACCCCCACACCTCCCACCCACCCACCAAATTCCTATGTTGAGGTCCTAACCCTCGGGACCTCAGAAAGTGTCCTTATTTAGAAATAGGACCATTACCGATGTAATTAATTAAGATGATGTCATATAGGAATAGGGTGGGCCCTAATCCAATATCATTGCTGTCCTAATAAAGAGGGGAAATTTGGACAGCAACAAGAACAGAGGGAAGACCATGTGAAGATACAAGGAGACCACCATCTACCAGCCAAGCAAAGAGGCCTGGAATAAAGCCTTTCTCACAGCCCACAGAAGGATCAACCCTGGCCAACTTTGGTCTTAGGCTTCTAGCCTCTGGAACTATGAACAAAACCTTTGTTAGGTAAGGCCCCCAGGTGTGGTCCTTCATTACTAGATACCTAATATAGGTGGAAAGGCAGAAGATGGAGGATCCTGAGTTCAGGAAAGCCCTTCGCTGACCAGAAAGACCTACACTGGACTGACACTTGAGTAATAAAGCAAACTTTCATTCGTTCTAACAGCTAAATTACCTAATATGAGATTTAATTAATTTGCCTGGCAAATAATTGTTAAAATTATTTTACACCAAAAAAAAAGGACCATGGTCACAATACATGTATTATCTGGGTAAACTTGTAAACTTTTAGGATAAATAGGAACTTCAAGGAAAATTCGAATTTATAGGAAGATATTTTAGGGTAATTACCCTAAATTCTCCCTAGGATACAAATTTACTCTCCTCTGCCAAGAGAAGTAGAATTTCCTCAAGAATTCTGAATCAGCCATAATGTCAAGGTTGCTATACATAGTTCAAATCATGGTATCATTTACCTTTTTTTGTTTTTCAAATTCAGAAGAGCATTTCTCCCAAGTGGCCCACATGTGTAAAGTTACACTTGTGTTCTAACAACAAGAATAATATGAGGTCCTAGGCTTTTCTGAAGTTCTCAGTTGATACTATTTTAATCAATCTGAAGAGAAGTCATTATGTGACATCTTCTGCCCTCAAATCTAGACCAAAAAAGTGCTTCCTTCATGACAGGGTAACTAATATGGAATGGATACATCACTTTCCATTTTTTTGATTGTTTTCTTTTCCCTTGCATGATGAAAAAGTAAAAGGAAAGATAACCCAGTGAAGACAGAGTTGCAATTCACAATACCTCAACAAGCTGAGCTGGCAGCTGGGTTCCCCTGTGTATAGAAAAGCTAGGATGATTCGGGCTGAGCTCGGAGCCCAATTTAGATCACAGCATCTGGGTGCAACACATGTGAGATGTGGCAGCAGGTTTCTAGGCCATGGCTGATCCAGGATGGAGACTGGAGACCTCTCACCATGTGGTGAAAGTGTGAGGGGGAGAGAGAAACCTCAGAGGTGTTTGGAGGAGCTGGCCACAGTCAGCCCACTCCAGGGGCCAGGTAACATCAGCACTTCCTGCAGCAGCAGGTGCTGGGAGGCCAAGGGTAAGCGGCCAGAGGATGACACTGAACATGCAGTCCCCTCGTCAGCTTCATCAGCTTCGTCACAGACAGCAAACATCCCTCGGCAATGACTTCTTTCCTGAACCAGACATTGTTCAGATTAAACTATGGGAATCTCGTAATACAATGGAAAACCTTAGAAAGCAGCCCTTCCTGTTAAGATGGGTGCTTAACTTTGCTTTCTTTCAAAGAGAAAAACTAGGGTAATGGAAGGGGGAATTTTAGTGCCTTTATTTTCTTGGTGAGGAAAAATAACAGCCACAGTAACTATAATATAAGCTACACAATGAAATCTAAAAAATACAGGGGGGAAATAGTAGCACAAAATCTTCCCGGCCCAATTCCATTTTCATCAGAATTCACCTTGCCCCTTTCCTTAATTTTCCTCGGTGTGATATATCCAGGACGTTGGCGATTTTGCAGCTATGGATTTTATGTACAAAAAAAAACCCCTTCCCTGGCTGCTTTTCCTCACCTCCCCCCTCTGCAGTCTCTCTTCCTCTCTCTCCTCTGTGTCTCTTTGTTGTGAATGTCAGGGCTGTCAGTGTCACAGTCTGACATGATTAGAGTTTCTGACATTACACCAAGACGCAGACAGAGAGCAGGAGAGCAGGAAAGTGGGTGGAGGGGCTGGCGTTAGGATGCACAACCATTTAAAGGCATCAAGGGGGAAAAAGAAACCCAACCTCCTTCTCTGAGGCTCCTTGATTACAAGGCAACTTATAAATCATCACGGACCATTCTCATTTATCCAATTAGTCTGTTTCCTCCTCCTGTGGAGATCCCTACGGTGTGGATCTCTAGCCTGTGAGATCAAAGTCAGTGGCTCCAGTAACAGATAAGACAGAATCCGTGATTCAGCAGTTTCCGAGGCTGGGAAGTGTGACAATCGGCGCATTTTGGGAAGATAGCACCAGTCCATTGCGAGTATCGATTCGCTGCACTTTGTCACTCTAATGATGTTATCTCATTAAAAGAGATAAATGCCCCACTGTTCTTCCAAGAGCATCTGCTTCTTACCCTCCTCTCTTTCTCAACAGCATGGCTCTCAGCAGCAGCACATTACAATCAAATTGAAATCCAATGCAAGGCTTGGCGTTGGCGCTGCTTGCCAAGGCTTCTTTTTAATTGCTTTTTGCTACTCTCCACCCCCACAACTGATCCACGATGTCATCCATAGAAACAGCAATATAAAGAGAAACAGATGTAGAAACGGATCATAATAGGAAGCATTTATTGAGGGCCTATTATGTGAAGCTCCACCGTGTCAACATTTAACATCTACAACAATCTTGTGAGCTAAACTGAACAATCCCTCCACTGCAAATGAAGACATGGGGCTTGAGGTTAAGGTGCTCTCTCATGATTACACAGGTAATGAGCGGCTGAGCAAAAACTGAATAAGGTTCCATCCAATGCAAGTTTTTTGTGTTTTTTTTTTAAACCCCATTTTCATTCATGGAACAAGTAAGTAAATATGATTGCAACTTGATCAGAATAGGTGAGAAAACATAAAAGAAGGTGGCAATTATTCTTCATCCTGCTAAAACCCATGAACATAATGCCAAAGGCAGAGGATTGGTTTTGTTTTAACAGATTTCTTATTAAATAAAAAAGGTAGCAATTTTCCATAATGAATGTTTTATACATTATTCCTTTGTGTATCAGGCCTCTAGAGTACACATTATTAAAGTCTATTAAAGTCTGTATTTAGCAGCATTACTAATGTGCCTTTTGGGGAAATTATTACAATGAAACCGCATCAGTCTTTCACAAAATTTCAATTGTTTAATATTCCTCTTCTGATCTTCAATACACAGGTCTATTTTTAGCTATAATCAGACCTTACCCGAAATGCCATAATCCCAGCCTAGAGCTGTCACAACAAATTGTTTTTGGGTTGGAGTTAAAACATAACAAGAGACGCAGATATTACTAATTTAAACCTAACCTTTTTTTTCATAACTCAGTGCAGTTTGCCTACTGTTCTAATTAACAGGTGCTCTTTGCTCACTGGGACATATGATGACGCTTTACCTTTCTGGGTAGTGTTGGTTATCTTCATTAATTGCTTATATTTACATCTGAGACTAGCCTCTCAAGATAATGCCACTTTATTAAAGTCTGAAGGTGGTAAGACTTTTTATTTCATCTCATAAAGAACACACAAAAAACCCAGAAGAACATAAGCTGTGATTAATCAAATCTAAATGTTTTCATTTACACCTAAACATTGTCATTTATAAGAGACTAGAAATATGTCTTCTGAACATTAACTGAGGAATTTCTGAAAAGTATGTAGTTTCAATATTCTACTCAGGCACCTCTCCTTCTCCATCTAGTACAATTATTTTCTCACATGAGTTGTTTTTTTTTAAATGAAGCCAATGATACATATATTTCCAAAAGTACAATGTTCTCTGAAAACCTCTTATAGAAAACAATAATGTTGGGCTTATTTTACAGAGACAAAAGATACAGGTAGCTGGAAAGAATATCAGAAAAGAGCTATGTTATGAGGCTTTTGGATCCCAAAAGGGAGGGGGGAAGAAACTGAAAGTATTAGGAACGCAAATTAAAAAGCTGGATTGGAGGCAATCTCTCCCTTACATATGTCCCTTCCTACACAGCAATTCCACTGTTCAAGATGCTATGTTCACAAAATCAGGCCAATCAAGCCGATGGTTCATATTCTAAACATGGACAAGCCACAGATTAACTGAGTAAGTAGTCATGTTTCCAATCACCAATTCACAAAAAAGAATGTAACGTTATATCCACTAAAGACTACTAATTGAGAGAAAAAGGGCAGAGTTGAGGACTTGGAAGACAGAAGCATTCCTCTGTGTGATGCACAAAGAGCAGAATCCACTGGCCCCTTTGTTACAGGGTCTCCACCAGAACGGGCATGCATCAAAGAGGTCGAAGCACACATCACGTGTCCAAGGGCTCGTCTAATTATGCCGTGAGGCTCTGTGGGCTTAGTTCAATACGGTCATACAGAATGAGAAGCCACTCGCTCGGTCAACATTCAATTAAGGCTCCACATGAATGCTGGCGTGAGACGTTTGTCAATTTTAAAAAATGCAAAACTTGTTTTAGTCAAGAATATCCTAGCACTCCTCTTTAAATCCTCAAGAAAGAAGGATGGACAAGATTTCTAAACCATCACAACAGGTGTGAAGTGCCACTAAAAAGAACAGAATGGGACCGCATGTCCTCTTTCCTCCAAGTGAAACCTGTTTTATGGTCAGGAGCTGTGGCCACATTTCACAGAGCTTATCATGATTCACAGCGAGGTCACTCAGATGTGAAGTTATATCATAGTCATGTCAAAACATATCCCTTCTGCGGCTCTGGGGTCATTATGGTCTTAAACCGAAAGTCCAGCTTTTCTACACGGAAGCCCTAATTTGCCTTTGCCCTGTTCAGACTCTCCATCTTTTTTGACACGATCAGAACCTGTTAGGCCACTGACCCTTTCGCCTCAAACCAAGGCACCGCCATGTCTGTGTGAATACTGCAGTGGGTGCACAGGGTCTCAGAGCTGACTTCCAGGTGCGCTATCACAATTATTCATCTGATGCTCAAATTCTCTCTATAAAAAGACTCAGATTTTCAATTTACAACCTGAACCATGAAGACTGCTTCTCAGAGAAGTAGGCACCAACCATTGCTCCATCATGAGCTGCTCTGAGGTTCAAGGGTCAGTGTGTACACATGGGACCAACTAAATTTTGTTTCCGGTAGAGCAGAAAGGGGGAGAAGACTAAGGCTGAAATAGAGGCACTGATGGTGCTTCCATTGTAGAAATAACCATATAAAGAGATAATTCTACATAACTTAGGAAGTAATTCTCAAATAGTACGCATATGTTTTCTGTTTATTTACCCACCCAAATACCATACAAACTATATACATGCACACATTTTAAAGACAAATGAGCATTCTCATATTCTGTTAATTCTTTTAAATTTGTCTTTTTCTCCGTACTTCACACCAAATTGACCCATCTACTGGACTACATGGTTAGTTTTATTTTAAATCGGCACTCCCATACCTCTCAGAGAGAATGACAGTCTTGTATTCTTCTTAAAAATACACTGGATTTCCCAGTGTGATACCTATGGAAGAGACTAGAGATCTAACTTTGCCATTTCCATCCACCCTACATTCAGCAGGATTTGATTTACATGTAATATAGGAGTTACACTGGCCTTATGCCAAACATGTTCCACTTATCCTCACAAAATCTATATGAAAGTTTTAAAAAATAAGGACTAAGGCCAGTTTTCCCTTAAAGACGTAGAAGGTGAGAACAGATGTGCTACCATGCGGGGCACTCACTGCTTAGGGCTCAGGGCCCAGCTTCTTAGACTGAGGGCTGCCAAATACTGTAGACGCCAAATACAGGCACACTCTACTAGTAGCCAGTGGTTCTCAGACTCCTGTCTCAAGACAGACTTACAAATTATTGCAGACCCTAAAGAACTTCTGTTTAGAGCAGTTATTTCTATCAATGCTTATCATTTTAAAAAGAAAAACTGAGGGACTTTGGAACACAAGCACACATCCCAACAGCCTTCACGGAAATAATGTCATTGCATGTAATGAAGCCTCTTGAAAAATTGTGTCATATCCTTGAGGAGAGTGAAAAAGGAAAATAATGTCTTGGTATTATTAGAAAAATAGTTTTGACCTTGCAGGTGGCCTGTGAATAGATCCCCCCAGGAGTTCCCAAATCTTAGTTTGAGAACCACTGGTTTAAACCTGTACACATCAACAATGTCTTTAAACAGCTGAAAGAAGAAATGCCACATACTGAGTAAAAGGATATAATGTCCACTTAAAATTTTTTGAGCCAATGAATAAAGGACAGTACCTTTTTCTAGAACATTTCTCTACTTACTACTGCCCCCAACTCATCAATACATTGATATGTTCCTTTCTGGTAATATGTCAAATAGAAGAACTCCTGAGTCCAAATCTCTGTTTTAATCAAAGGCTCTGTCTCTTTTCTCTATCTGCCCATTAAATATCTTCACTAAATATCCAGTTGTGTTTACCTCAAATGTAAAACAGCTAAAATGCCTTTTTCCTGATTGTTAATGATATACACAATACTTATTACAGGAAAGTTGAAAACACAGAAAAATATTCTTTAAAAAAAGAAACAAATGCATGTCCCCACCCTCTGAGAAAGTCCCCGCAATATCCTGCCAGTCTTTGTATCACATTTATTTTAAAGATACAGAAAATCTTGCCCTGGCCGGATATTGCTTAGTTGGTTGGAGCATCATCCCATTCACCAGAAGGGTGTGGGCTCAATTCCCAGGCAGGGCATATACCTGGGTTGAAGGTTTGACCCCTGGTAGGGGAGCATACAGGAGGCAAATGATCCAAGTTTCTCTCTCACATCAGTTTCTTTCTTTCTTTCTCTCTTTCTTTCTTTCTTTCTTTCTTTCTTTCTTTCTTTCTTTCTTTCTTTCTTTCTTTCTCTTTCTCTCTCATCCTCTCTCTAAAAAACCAATAAAAAACATATCCTCAGGTGAGGATTAAAAAAAAAATACAGTGAAGCTCACATCTTAAAGCTAATGTGTCTTTTATTTTAAAACTATAGGCCTGTTATACGAAATTCGTGCGCAGGTAGGGTCCCTAGGTCTGGCTGGTGATCAGGGCCAATCAGGGCCTTCCGGCTGCCGGCCGGGGCCTTCCTTTGTTCCACGCCACTCCCTGGTGGTCAGCCCATGTCATAGCGAGAGATAGAATGCCTGGTCTACCGGTCAAACTCCTGAGGGAACACTCTGCATATTAGCCTTTTATATATATAGAAGATATAGTATTTTTAGCATGAAAAAATGTACATTGCTAAAGAAAATTCACAAATATAAGCAAAAAAAGATAATGCTCTTAATATTTTGATGTGTATCTGCAATCTTTATTCTGTGGGCAGACGTGTACCTTAAAAAGTGAAACAATAAACTGGCCACGTGGCTCAGTGGTTGAATGTCAACCTATGAATCAGCAGGTCACGGTTCGATTCCTGGTCAGAGTACATTCCTGGGTTGTGGGTTTGATCCTCAATAGGGGGTGTACAGGAGGCAGCCTTTCAATGATCATCTCTCATCATTGATGTTTCTATCTCTCCTTCACCCTTCCTCTCTGAAGTTAATAAAAAGGTATTTTTTATAAAGTGAAACAATAATAAAACTGTACATATTGGTATGTAACTTGCCATTTCACAGTATACAGGTGTCCCCCAAAATGTATACACACTTTGAATAATTATAAGGCAGTATTTATTAAAATACATTTCATTTTCAAAATGTAATAGAATCAGCTGTTAAAGTATATATACATCTTCTGGGGGACACCCTGTATTTAGAACATCCTTTTATGTCATTAAATATCCCTTCATCCCTCCTTGGTATTTTTATTGTATGGCTGTACCATGGTTATTACCTTTGAAAAATTACTATTATAGCAATATGTGATGAATGTCTTAGCTAAATTTTTTATACATTCCTTGACATTTCATTTGAGTAACTGTTCTAGAAATATAATTTCTGAATCAAAAGGTGAAACATGTTCTTTCACTGTGCATGAGAGAGCCCAATATTCCCATTCTTACCTTCACTGAGTACATTTTACAAATCCTCAATTGTATAGGTAAGGAAAACCATCTCATCATTTTAATTTGCATTTCTTTGATAACTGTCAAGGTTGAACATTTCCTTACATGTTATTTACTGATCATATTTCTTCCTTTTTATTGGTTTTATCTTTCTGTTCTTTGCCTATTTTCTGTCAGAATAATAATCTTTATCTTATTAATTGTAAGAACTCTTACTAAATTAGCTCAGTTAACGCTCTGTCTTATATGTGGTAAATATTGTCCTAGTTTTGTCTTTTTTGTCTTTGAGGATAGTTCAGAATGTCTTTTGATGAAAAGGAATTTTCAGGTTTTACATACATTTTCTTCCTTTATAATTTTTGCCACCAGAAATTAACAAGGCCTTCTTTACTCCAAGATCATTTAATACTTATTGTATTTTCTTTCCTGTCATAGTTTTTGGAGTGTGATATTTCTTCAAAGTCTGCCACAAGGGGGATTTGGCTGTGGCCTTTAGAAAAACAACAGTACAGCCTCACTAAATGCAGACTGGTCATTTGGTAAACCTGCTAAAAGTATCCTCGGAAGAGGAAGAGAGAGATCTTATATGTTTATTCTTCACCAATTACTTATACTGCATCCAGTAGCTTTGTTAACCAGCTCTTTCAGTGAAAGAAGTTTAAAATTGTGTGTGCGGGGGAGTTAACATAAGGTTTATGTTTTCATATTAAACCTCTTGGATTTGATGACTCTTCTCACCTGGCCAGAACAGAAGCTTCCAATGGCAAAGACCTTTGTTTTGTTCACATGGTACATAGCATGCACTCGATAGATATGTGTTGGAGGAGCTGATATTTAGTCAAGTAGAGTTGTGTGCAGGCTACGTGTTGGGCAGGAGAGCCAGGGTAATGAGTTCTGGGCTTCACTGCTTTGCATTAAAGAGGTGCAAAGTTTTAAAACACACACACACACACACACACACACACACACACACACACAACCTCCAAATGGAGGCAGTCAGTAAATTTCAGTTTTACTTTTTAGTTGACTGTAGAGATACTGATCTGAGTGTAAAGGTAAAAGTGCCTCAAACCTGGCACAGTAGGATATGGTGTCGAATACTGGAAACTATTCAGAGAAGAAAATTCTGTTGGGCAGATTTTAAGCAAAAACAGTGGCATCCACCCATCAAGAGAAATAAGAGACACCACTCTACTCCACTTCATGCTATGGCATTTGTCCAAAGCAATAACAATCAGATCTGGCTTTATTTGAACATAACAAGGAAGAAACAGTTTTCAGGAAGATTCATTTTCACTGTGGGAAGGGGAAGAGAAGCATTCTGTGTAATAACAGAAAAATCAATTATTTTTCAATCAGATGAAGTGTCCTCATAAATTCAAGACAGAGAACGCCATGTGATATGCCTTCATGGAAACGAGGACCACAAGGGAAAGAGTTTAGGATCCTACTTCCAAGGTTGCTGTTAGGAAGAGAGATTTTCCAAGAGTGGAACTCTGTCCCTGTTTGTGTGGGTTTGTTAGCCGACATCGTGGTATGTAATGAATGCACCTCATCCTGCCCAATTTGCCTCTCCCAAATCCCATCTTGTCCAACCTGCCTCCCGGTTGGCCATGACTTTTTAAATAACACACTAAAATCCTCTCTTTAAAGCATAATAAGAAACAAACCCCAGACAATCCTTCTTACTAGCAAAAATTCACAATATATTACATGTGTAATGTAATATATTTATACATATTAACAAGGGAATGGCCAAGAAAGTAGAAAGATGAAGACTTTTGACAAAATTTAAAGTTACATCCTAATGAGAAAGTTTTTAATCAGTATGAAGATTGGAAAGTCAGCTCCTGAAAAAAGATCTAAGGAGCATATGGAAGTTGGAGAGATGATCTTCAAGTCAGTATAAGGGCCAGGGAGAATGAGCACCCAGGAAAAATTTGTGCACCACAATTTCTTCCACAACCCTTAAAGTCTGTTTACAATATTAAAAAGGTGAATAACTAGGAAGGCATCTACTCTGTATAAACCTTATGTGCTGGAAATCAAACTGACATGCCCCGTGGACACTGGCCTTAGGGAATGACACGAGATTCCTGAGAAGCACTGCGCCGAGGGGATGCCCTCACTCTGTTCTCTGCCAGCACACAGGCACCAGCATGCCGGTGTCTGTGGCCGAAGCCGCAGCCCTTCCAGGTGTGTTCTCACACCCTGGCAAAGACAGAAGTTCAAGGGCAGCAGTTCACTGACTGTCAGGTTAGCCCTTTTAAAGGAGTCAAACTGCCAACCCCTTGTGCCATGGGGGCCATGTCTGTGTTTTTTAGAGGTGTCGTCTCTGATTGACTCCAAAGGGAGCTGTCAATGCCTGGGATCCAAGGTGCCCTGGCACTTTCACAGAAATCACACTGAACCCCAGAACGCTGCGACCACCCCCCCCCCCCATCCCGACACCTCCCAAACTGAAGTGTCCCATCAGCTAGCTGGGGCTTGGGAAGGAAGGAGAGTTATTACCGTGTACCTCCAGGGAAGTGGAAAGTGCACAATTCAAAGGTCTCTAACTTTCTAGGAACAAATTGCCCTAGAAAAATCAATCATTCCCACAAAAATATTTCCTACATTCTAACTTACATACTCTAATTGATGAGATGATTCTCTAGTTTTATTTGTGCCAAGAAGATCTGTTTCCTTCCCTAGTCTTTGTTGAATGCCAAGAAAATCATAAGGAAAAATGCTGACCTGTGATGGTTACACATCATACTTAATCACCACTTTAAGTTAAAATACTGTAATATAAAATACCGTACTCGCTGGGCCACTTGGGCAGAACATAACTTCCCAAGCCACAGACACACCTACTGAGACACTTGAAATGGCTACGGAGTCTGGTTCCCAGCTGTGTGGCAAGAGCCAAACCATGACATCAAGTCTTGAGTTGCCCTGGAGAAATGTAGGGCAGGGCTGTCATACTACATCGTGCTTGCTAATCGGAGCCTTCCCAAGAGTTGTCTTAGTTTCTCAGTACACCAAACTCTAGCAGAAGTCGTGGTTTGCAATTGCCACAATGATGAAACTCCTCTCATTCAAAACCTCCAATCATGATCTTCCAGTATTCCAACAGTTCACTTCTCAAAGGCTGCTTAAAGTAAGTATTTAAGCCAGTGTGTGTGTGTGTGTGTGTGTGTGTGTGTGTGTGTGTGTGTGTGTGTGTGTGTGTGAGCACACGGTTTCCTTCTCTTTGGCTTGGCTCAGTTAAATGGAAACTTTTCGAAAAATAATTGTTTATTTTTTCCTGGTCTCTTCAGATGGGGTAAAGCAGTAGACACTGAGTAGGCCAAACAAATGGCTATGAGAAAAATTTCCCCTGGAAAGGGGTACTTAGTAAAAGAATCTCAATAAGGTAAATACGCTTTCTAAAAGCCTAGGGATTCCATAATACCTTCGTAAGAGCAAATCATGTAAAAGCACTGTCCAACTCTCACAACCCAGAGATAAGGTGATAAGGTAGCTCTTTTGCAGGCCTCTGAAATGTCTCTCCCTGATTTAAATCCTTCACTCGCTCTCAGAACGGAACCCCTCCCTCCTTCTCCAGCTCCTGTCTGCCATCTTCCACCAGTGCGGTAGTTCTGAACCAGGGCTGTTTTTGTCCCCGCAAGGGGGACACTTTTGGTTATCACAACTGATGTAAGGAGAGGGGGATGCTACTAAACGTATTCCCGTGCAGAGCACAGCCTCTCAGACACGGAGAATTACCTGGTCCTAATGTCTGAAGTGTTGAGGCTGAGACGTTCTGCCCCAGTTGTTCTGCCCTCTTTGTTGTTTTCTAAACACGCCAGACTTTCTCATATGCTTCTGACCCTAAACAGGTTGTTTCCTTTACCTGCCCTACTTCTAAGTCCAAAGAAATGACCATTTATCATCCAGGATCCAATTCAAAATGTCACCTCCTCTATACTGTCCTTTCCAGGCCCTCAAGAATCAGATGTGCCTTCTTCTGCACCTCCAGAGCTTCTGGTACATGCTGCACTAGAACACCAGCCACTCTGCCCCCAAATGACCTGTCACCTGCTGAAGGCTCCATTCAGCGTTCGCCTCCAGAGTGCCCACCTGGTACTCAATCACTGCTTGCCGAACCAATCAGGGAATTAATGGAAATGTTGCAGAGGCACCAAAGACTCTTTAGCAACAATGACTAAGGGATAACAGTGCCCCCAATATAAAAAAACCCCAGCAAACATTTAATCAAATGCTTGCAATGTGGACAGGCACATATATTAAGCACTGGTGCACATATGAACTCATTTCATACATACGACAGGGAGGTAGGAGCCATTATCATCAATATTTTGCAAATGGGGAAACTGAGGCATAGACCCATAACACTTGTCCAAGGTCACTGAAGCTAGCATCTGAAAGAGCTGATCTTTAAACACAGGTAGTTTCATTCCAGAGTCTTAATCTTCCAATATTCATGTCAAGACAGTAATACTAATAATCAATATTTTGCAACTTAGAGGCCACGGGCAAACACAAGTGACACCTCCAGAGGACTGTACCACCATAGAGTGGCCACCAGCTCCTATGACCCTGGACTGTACGCATTGCTTTCTCAGGTCACACACTCTCCAAACTCTGGAATGCTTTGGGCAAGAGAAGTAATCTCCTCACAACATAGAAAGACACCATGTATCCAGAAAACATCATGGTACCACAAAGACACAAGTGATGATTCCTCAAAGAACATCTTACCTTGTTCATGCTGCAGGGCCTGAAGTGAGGGATCAGGCATGTCACAATGCGAGGCTGTCCCTGAAGACTCTCCTTGTTCCCGTAGACCTCCCTTCCTGAAGCAGGCAGCTGCACTGCGAACACAGACAAAGGAGATCCATAAGCTGGTGCTCAGAAAGGCACAGAGCAGTTCTGTGTCCAGTGAGACTTTCTGCCGTGATGGCAATGCTCCATGACCACTATGGCCACAGGTGGCTGCCGAGCACTGGAAATGTGGCTAGTGCACAGGGGAACGGAATCGATTCTACGGAATCTTAATGAAATTTAAAGGTAAACAGCCACATGTAGTTAGTGGCCGCCATATTGGATGGTGCAGGTCTACAGAGTCAAATCAAGAGTCTTAAGGCCACGGATACTGAGCATACCAGTGGCCAAGGAAAAGCTGCATATTATATGCACAGAGAGACTGCAGATACACAGAGACAAGAACACTCATTCATTCAATAACTTTTTTTCTGAGTACTTATTAGGTGTGGGCCCTGCCAGAGAAGTCAGCTATTTAAGAGTTTGTAGTTCAGGCTTTGACTTCCTTAGGAAGGGAAAGGATCTAGTATATGAGCAGCACCTACTGTGTACCTTGAGCTCAATGCCTTCCCTGCTGCCCACAAAACCTAAAGGAACGGCCAGGTATTTGCTGGAGCCTGACTGTATCGTTGCCAGGATGAACAGATAACAGAATCTACCACAGAGCTCCTTGAGAGGCAGCATCCCATCAGGCAAATCAGGGGGTCAGTTTTCCAAGGGCCAAGTGAACCAGACGATCCAGTTCCCCCTCAAATGGAACAGGGCCCACGTTTTTATCCGTGCTGTTGGTTCATTAGGTAGGGTTTTTAATTTACTTGAATTAAATTTCAGGGTAAAACAGTTATTGTATGTGTTAGGGTCGCTGAAGGAGGAACGCACGAGGCCAAAGTGGTAGAGAAATTCTCTGGGCGGGTCCTGAGGGAACGATAATGGTCTCAGCAAGTGGAATGTGGCCTAAGCCAAAGGGCATGTTGGGTGAAGTGGTCTAAAGGTCAATTTCCAGGGGAGGGGCAATTTATTCAATTATTTGATCAGACCTGACAGTATGATTCCAGGGTTCTTAATTTGTCAAACATTAAGGAAAATAATTAATACAATAATAAATAAAATATCTTTGACTACGTAACTAGACGTGTAGCCAATTTTGTTGAAAAATATTTTATGGTTGGATTTGAGAGGAGAATATAACACTATAAGGTTCCTTATAATCACCTTATTACTGTTTTTTTTTTTAAGACTGCATCTATCTGAACCTTTCCATAAACACTGGAATTGGAGGTTTGACTGGAACCACAGTGCTTTAAAAAATCTATTCTTTTTAATTATAATATAATAACAATATTGAAAATGTTCAATAGGAAAAGGACAAAAGCCTCATAATCCCACTGGCTCACCATAATCACCTCTAGTTTTTAGCAATCACCCTTGCTCTGCTGGGGAACGGTTTGAGGCCCGTGCACATCTGCTAACGGAGTCAAGGACACAGAGAGGTCAAAGATATTAATATCTTTCATCATTAAGAAAATAATTTTGCAGTTTAGATTTTCAAAAGATAAACTTCTACTCTGCACATTACTATTCTGTGAGCATATTATTATTGAATTCCTTTTATAAATAAGACAGGGACAGAAAATTGCAGGTCACTCCCTGGCTATTTGAGACACATAGAATCCAAAGAAAATACCCCATTCAGTCATAGCAATAACATTTTTTAACAATGATGTACAACATGGGAGAGACCCTGGATTTTCACTTTGTAGCTTAAATACATCTAAACACACCTTTATGCAAATGATGCCATTGTTTCAAAATCAAGAAAATTCAGTATCTAATTCTAACCAAACTTAAATTGACTGACAAAATAGTATGCTTTTACTCTTAATTTTCCAGAAGCAGATGCTAATGAATTTCTGCATTTTAAAGTAGAACTTCATAAATGTTGTTTCCTTTTAAATATATGCATTTGATTCATTTACAAGCTATGGCCCAGCAAGTAACTGGGAAGTTTGTCCAAAAGCCTTGTAGAGATGCCTGATGTCAGAATTCCATTCAAATGTACACACTGGTATCAACACAGGAAAGGTGGGCACACGAAGATAATAATAAACAGACAAGAATTCTTGGTATAACTCCCCCAAGGAAATTCCACCCAGCTCCAGTGATGCCACAATCCCCATGCCCTCAGAACATGGGTATAGAGATTGCACTAAACTAATTATGGATCCTTCTCCTTGCCCCTCCACACCACACCAAGTGTTCTTAGGTCATTTTCATGTTTGTTGGTCCTATGTCAAAGTCAAGACTAAAAAACTCAGACTAACATTGAGGGCAATATTAGGTCACATAAATTTCTCAATAAATATTATGAATAGATTTTTTTCTTTGCTCTCACAGAGCCTAAGATGATGTAGATGCTTCATGTAGGTCTTCAAAACAATGTTGATTATCAGATTGCCTTCTGGTTTCTTTTTAAAGGCAAATCTTTTAATGTCCAGGATGGTAAAACTTTTAAAGAATATTAAGAATACCTTACAGCTGTACAGTGCTCGAAATTGTATAATGCACTTTATCAATTAGTACTGATATCAATCTGAGTGGTAGTTTTCTTAATTAAGAAGCTAGATACACGGAGGGGAGCAAAAAGGGAGAAAATGAGATACATCTGTAATACTGTCAACAATAAAATTAAAAATAGGGACAATAAGCTAGTTTTAGAATAACAAACTTTTGTTTCCGCATACAAACTTATATCTCATAGATCAGTTTTCATGCCTTTTTTAATACACAGTAACTTTTCTTTTCAATTCTACATTAAAGTGTAATTTTTTTGATGTTACTTTAAGTTATTCTAAGGGACTCAAATTTAAATATAAATGTTTATGGTACTCTGCAAATAACCAAAGTGACAATCAGATGATAGAAATTTCTGTACAGGGCTAAATTTCTATGTACATATAAAATGGTAACCATGTAAGTTTCTTTTGATGCATAATTCTTATGGGCAGTAGGCAATTTCAGTCATTAAAATGTAAAAAAGAGGGGAAAAATCCTGCAAAGACACAAAAAAAGGAGCTAGATACAGAGAGGAAAAATAATTCTTAGTTATGCTGGAATAGACACTGGGCTAGAAATGACTTCAAGATACTATAGAATTAAAATACGTACAAAGACTACACATAAAAAACCTTTCCCAAGATGACAGTTTTAGAAAATGGGTCAGTTCGCTTCTGGACAGCAACCTAAAAGACTGGCCTTGTTCGGCCAAGTACTTTCAATCTCCTTTGAAACAGACAGAACCTGGTTGTTTTGCAGCCAATTCAGTTTATGAAGAAGCTTCCGGAAATCCACAGCTTAAAAAAGTAGACTGGGGGGGGGGGGGGGGAGAATAGGAGCAGGCGGGGAGAGGTCAATGGGGGGGGGAGGAGACATAAGTTTATACTTTCAACAATAAAGAATTTAAATTAAAAACAATAACAATATAGCACACACACACACACACACAAAGGGAAATTGCATCTTAAAAATAAAGCATTAAGGAAAAAGATATCTGAGTTACCATGATGTAATTAAGGAAGCTTTTCTTATTATTCTGTTTTTCAGTGTTTCTTTTTAATCGTCTATGAAGTTGAATTCTTCTGATACTAAACAAAAACACAAGAAGTACTGACGCCTTTAAAGGGTGTCTGGAGAAAGTCAACCCACACAAGCTAACATGTGACTTCCACTCAGTTGGTCCTAGCAGATTTGGTTCAATGGGCAATGAAGCCTGTGGTCAAATCAACCCTACACTTCTAAAAGATTAATGAAACGTAATTCATGTTTCCCGGTGGGTAGAAGCAGGAAGGTGGAGACAGGGTAAGTGTAAGAAGAGACCATCAAGAGAATGAAAAGAAAAGATAAAGGCTACAAAGAAAGGAGAAAACTAAAGGGCAGATAAGTAAACAGATACCTAGAGACAGTTCAGTGCTGTGGCCAAGTGCCCCTCAGCCGCAAGGTCCTCACTATGGAAGGGATCTAGAGATTCGGGCTCCTGGTGACAACACCACATCCTACGGCTTCTCTATATTATACACTTCCATGGACCGGGTGTCAGCAAGTGGGAGCTGGAGTAAAGTTAAGACTGGGCCTACCTGTTTCACCACTATTTAGTTACCACCAACCTCCACCTACCACAGAGAAGTCTATTTTACCTGGATCACTGCTAATGTGGTACAGAGGTATAAGCCAACTTTATTCTCCTCCCTCTAAAGAGAAGCTTAAAGCTGTCACAGAGCTGTTTTATTTGTGTGTGTGGATTGTATTATTTCTTGGCCCTTGAAAATGCAACTAATACCTATTGCCAATATAAAATGAAATATAATGAGTTGGGCTTTTTCCCCACTCCAAATCCCTCATCCCCTTCCAAGATGTTCATTCTAGAAGTCTGTTGTAATACAATTCAAAGTAGGTAGCTTAGGCAGTCCTATGGGGGAAAAGCCAACAAGAGTGGGCAGGTCACTCCTCACAGTGTTAAAGGTCTTGCTGGCTTTTAGATATAATGCATCCTGCGGTCACTCCCCTCCCCACCACCAAATCCAGCAGCCTAAGCAGAGGACTCAAGAGTTTGTGGAGAAAAAATAAAGTTATAAAAAGACAAAAAGGCTTTGAAGAGAAAGGGAGAGAAGGCAAGATGACAAGAGTTTAGAAGAAATTCTCCAAATCAAGGACTTAGGAGCTTTGAAAATCAGATGAACAGATGAAAGAACCCTAATGTCCTCCACCCTGTTTTCATGGGTTGGAGTAATTCATGTGTCCCTGAAGTACTGACAACCTTCACCTGGAATCCCTGTGCAAGACCGGATAAATGTAAGACTATTTAATTACTGACAGGCCAATCCCTCCCTTCCACAATAAGGGGCATGCTGCTCCTTATTAAATGATCTTGTCCCCAACCCAAAATGCACATAACCTCTCCAAGTGATGGCTCCTTCCTTTCTTTCTGAAGAAGAGCAGGAGGGACTGGAGCAGCTCTTTCTCTATCCTCAAAGTTGCAGCAGACGTGTGGCTCTGGTTCTTCAGGACCTCTGTGTTCTGACCATCCCCACATTATGACTGCAAACCCACCATAACATGGTTCTGCCCCTAGAGACTGGATGATATTTGCCATTGGCCTTGCTCCCCATGTTCTGCTCCCCATGGAAAACACACAGCCTAAGCCAGAAAGATGAGAGTGTCTTCCCATCAAGCATAATCCACAGCCTTCTTTCCCAAGGGTAGGTTAGGCAATTTGAAAATTAATATTCTGAGTTTAACTAGCATATGAATTATGGTTCAACAGGAAATTGTGAAAAGGAAGAGGAAATGAGAGGACTGTAAATTATAGAGAGACATACTGCTGGTACACAAAAAAATTTTCCCTGAGAGCCTGATGGGGAGGAATTGAGGCCAGTGAAGGGCCAATAGTGCCAAGCAGTCAAGAGTCCATTGCTTTCATGTCACCACTTCTGTCACACACCCTTAAGTTTCCCTTACTTGGTCAAATCATAAGTCGGGATATCTAACATTTAGTCTCAAGGATATCACTCTTAAAAAGGTCAATATTGGCCTCCCAGTGATTAGGAATATCTTAATTAAAGGCACAATAGAGAAGAGCTGCCAAGAGGTTACCCAGCTCAGCCTACTTCTCTTCCCCGGGTGACTATCTAAACCAGGGGACACAAATTCACATGCCTACAGTGGTCAAAAAAGAATGAGATGAGTGAATGGTCAGGCCAGAGAAGACAGTGCGGAGTGGAGGGGCCTGGAGCATCGGGGAAGTAGGAATATCAGAGCTTCTTGTATTCAAGAAAGCCAGAGAATATGTAAAATCATTGGCTTTATTAATGTTGGCAATTTATGTTAATACTTTGGAAAACATAATGGTTGGATTTGGTTGGCCAGTTTGCATCTTTTCTTATACATCTTTCTTGGTGGATTCTTTGTTCTTTTAATTCTCCAGGCTAGAACTCCCAACCTGTCTCCTGGCCCTTCTGGTGTCCTACTGCAGTGGTTTCACTGGGCACAGCAAGCCCAGGGGAACTTGAATGTCAACTTTGCCTCTTGGCACATGATTTTGGAAAGTTACAAACCCTCCGAGTCTCTATTTCATTATCCATAAAATTGGGGGGGGGGGATTCTTTATACCTCCTAAGATTGTTTTAAAGATTAAACGAAGTAATACGAAGAAAGTACTCAATGAAGTGTTCAAAAAAGATGAGGTGCGCCTCCCCTCTGTTCTCCCATCACCGTTCAGCACAACCTCATTCTGTTAGTAAATGCCTCTCAATCACCCTATGGCTTGTAAGTATTTCAAGTGAAGAGATCTTGTCTTTTTTATGCCTAAACTAGAGGCCTGGTGCACAAATTTGTGCACAGATGGGGTCTGGCCAGCCTGCCCCAATGGGGGCTGATCAGGGCTGGGCCGGTGGGCAGGAGGGGATGTGGAAGGGGGGGGGGTGATGATTGGGGCCCCGATTAGGCCCACTGGCCACCGCAGTGTGCGTCATAGCGACTGGTGGTTCCAGGCGCTTGACTTTTATTTATATAGATAACCAGCACCTATCCACTGCCTTAAGACATAGTCAGCTCTCAATATATACAAAATCAACACTAATAAAAGAGAAAAATGGTAATTGGCGTACGAGCTACCCTTTTCATTGGCTAATCAGGGCTATATGCAAACTAACTGCCAACTAAGATTGACAGTTAACTGCCAACAAGATGGCGGTTAATTTG
This sequence comes from Myotis daubentonii, assembly GCF_963259705.1. Taxonomy (NCBI): domain Eukaryota; kingdom Metazoa; phylum Chordata; class Mammalia; order Chiroptera; family Vespertilionidae; genus Myotis; species Myotis daubentonii. The sequence goes on along the minus strand of NC_081845.1, from coordinate 52,526,079 downwards.
CATACATAGGCACAATGCAGGGAGGCGAAAGGGAAAGCAGGAAGAAGCCCCCTGCCACTGACAGTGATCAGAAACCCAGGGGGGAGCTAAGAGCTGGGGGGCAGGGCAAAGGCGGCCCTGGGGCCGCCTTTGCCCTGCCCGCCAGCCATGATCGGAGAATCAGGCGCCTTTTCTGCCCTGGCCAGTGATAGCAGGAAGTAGGGGTGGAGCCAGCGATGGGAGCTGGGCACGGTCGAAGCTGGCAGTCCCAGGAGCTAGGGGTCCCTTGCCTGGGCCTAAAGCGAAGCCCACGATCGTGGGGCCGCTGCAGCTGCGGGTCCCCGCTGCCCGGGCCGGACGCCTAGGCCAGAGGTGTCAGGCCTGGGCAAGGGGCCGATCCTGCGATTGGAGGGTGATGGGGGTCAACGCCTGAGGGCTCCCAGTATGTGAGAGGGGGCAGGCTGGGCTGAGGGACACTCCCCCCCGCCACCCAGTGCACGAATTTCGTGCACCGGGCCCCTAGTTTAATTATAATGTGCTATGAAGTGAATATTTGTGTCTCCCCAAAGTTCATATGTTGCCTTTATAATTCAAAATCCCTGATGTGACGGTATTTGAAGGTGGGGCCTTTGAGAAGTAATTAGGTTTAAATGAGGTCATGAGTGTGGACCCTCCATGACAGGATTAGCCATTATAAGAGCAGATGCCAGAGCTTGTTCTCTCTCTCTCACTCTCCTCTCCCCCACCATGAGGATACAGCAAGAAGGTAGCTGTCTGAAAGAGCCCTCACTAGGGACCACATTGGCCAGCACCCTGATCTTAGGATTCCCAGCCTCCAGACTGTGGGAAACTTGTTTAAGCCACCCAATCTATGGTATTATGTTATAACAGAAGATCTTTCTTAAATCTGGCACCAAGTGAGCCCATTTCTTCTCATTCTATCCTCATGATGTCTTAACATCAATATCTAATATCTATTCCTCCTTTGGCCAGAATATTTTGAGACTAAATGAAAAAATAACAGGTCCAAATTAAGAATAAAATACTAGAGAGTTTTCTCTTGAGGAATATGGCATCACTTTTAGGTCAGCAGGGTACTATTTGGATACTCTTTACATGTCTCAGAAGAAAAAAATAAACATAAGTGATTTCATCACTCCATTAATAAATATATGAAAGAATCATGCTTTAATTTTAGCATCCTCAAGCAATGTTTGCCAACAGTGCATGTCACTGCGTGGTGTGTACTTGGTGGCCAGCCAGAGTCCTGGGCAATCCCCAACCATTTGTCCACTTCGGATTGAGAAGGCTGAATTGTATTAATCTCGGACAAAGGTTTTTCAACCGGGCCCCCCGGGTTTCTTTGATTTTATGCTGAAAGAATCCCACAGACCTTCAAACAATTTCGGCTTCCCTCTCCCTCGGGGGGTTTGCTGAACAATCCAGGCAAACACATTTCCTGTGATTTGCTAAGAAGCTAAAATAACTCGACAGAAAGCCCAGTGAGTGAGTTACTTCAGAATGACCCACTGAAAAGGAAGCAATGACAAAGGAAATCACTAGGAAGGTATCTCTCTCTAAAGAAGCCCACGGGGACCAGCTATTTCTCCAGTAGAAGGTTTACAGGGAAGGAATTTAAGTATTCTCAAGAATACCTTGAAGACAAGCTGTAATGAGGGCCGGTCCCCTTACTGGGGGCTAGTGCTTACAACTGAAACGCATCTGCTTAGTAAGCCACAGGGGAGGGGTAATGTCTTGTTTCTCAGGGAAGAAACTTTCACTGATCCACAGAAGAAAGCTCAATTTGGCTTGATGGGGCCCTGTCGAAAGTAATTTTAGGGATTCACTGTTAATCTCGGCTTTCCTAAGGGTCGAATCCTGTTACAATTGACCCTTGAAGAGTAAGGAGGTTTAGTGGTGCAGACCCACCGCAAAATAAAAGATTCACGCATAACTTTTGACTACCCCAAAGTTAACTACTAATAGACAGTCCACTAACACATATTTTGCATGTTACATGTATTATATACTGTATTCGTACAATTAAGTAAGCTAGAGAAAAGAAAATCATAAGGAAAATACATTTACGGTACTGTGCATCCTTATTGAAAAACATCCTCATATAAGTGGACCCACACAGCTCAAACCTGTGCTGTTAAGGGTCCTGGTACTTCCGATACCAGGCTCTTAGTGTGGCTTGTTCTTTGTGAGGGTGTACCACATCCTGGGTTGTTAACTTCTCCACAGGGATCTAGTGTCTGCTTCTATCAGTGCCCTTGGGTTTTCAGTGTTCTCGAACCAGTTTAGTGTTTGTGTCAAAATAACTAAAGTTCCCACATCCTGCAGGTAGCGGAACAACGTCGCCTTTGGATTTCCATCTCCCCAAACATACACTCTCAAAGCCCCACCGAGACTCTAGGGGAAATTCTTCTTGTCCCCTTTTGGCAAACAGTTCCTGTGTGAATATAAACAGCACAGCCTACAGCCTGTGCCAACTTTGAATCACTCACGAGCCAGTGGCACCAATGTCTCCTGGCACCTGGCAATTTCCCTTTCCTGCTTTTGGGCTCACTATGCACTTACTATTTTCTGTTATCCAACATACCTAAAAATTGGGATGGCCTGGCGGGGGGTGGGGGGTGGGAGGGGAGGGTGATTGGGGGGAGGGAGCGGGGGTCAGAAGTTGGCCAGGCTGTATCAGCTTAGTATAGGATTGTGCCAGAAATGTCCAGTTTGGGGTTCCTTAAATGTCCAGGTTTGGGTTCCCTGAATTCTGCTATATTTAGGGTCCTGTATGTGACCATTTAGCTGTAATCCAGACTCAAGGCAGAAATATGTTCTTTGTAGCATATGCTACATTGTGCTCATACCCGAACTCTTCCTCCTAACAGAGTGATGCTGGGCGAGGAAGAGCGTAAGGGTAGCCAGGCAATGAGAGCCGTACCCCTCAGCAGTGCAGGAAGGTACCCCAAGGAAGCAGGCACCTCCCTGCACATGGCTGCACGTCCTGCACACAACCGAGTCTGTCCTCAGCTCTGAGCAAAGGACTCTGCCTTACATGAACTTTCCCATGGTTTAGAATTGGATGACTGCACGCTGACGTTTTAGTAGCCTTAGAGAGGCAAGAATGGCAAGGAATGAAACAAGGGCACAACCACCCCGCCACATCACCACCGTGCTCTGTGGAGTCGCCGCGTCCTACAACTGCAGCCAAGAGCACAGCCACAGAAACCGGCTCCAGCGGCGGACCTGGAGGCCTTGTCCCTGGGGCGGTCTCTGATCTCATTACAGCAGTCGACACTAGTCCTCTCAAAACAAACAGAGGAAATTTACGCCTGCCTTCGCCTGTGGAGAGCTCCACATTCCTGGTTTAACGAGAGTTCCAGCTTCCGAGACCACAGCCGCTCAGATGGAGAGGATGTCTGCTTTGTTCTAGAGAAAGGACTGTCATCGCTGCCTTCCCCTCTTCCTGGGGCCGACGTGGAGGTGCTGAGCCTAGAGAGAGCCGCTGAGCTTGGGGCCTGGGCTCTCTGCTCCTCCTGTCCCTGAAGGACGGTCCCTTTCTTCTTATGTCAACATCCCCAAGCCCGGTCAGTAGGGCCATTTCCTCTTCAACCGCTCTGGGAAAGTCTCTACAATGCAGCCTTGAAGGGGTCCACCTGCTACCGCCAGAATTCCAAGAGGCAGACTGTTCTGTGTAACAAAACCCTAGGTCTTCTGGTGGGGAACAATTTCCCCCTAAATATCCTTGCTTGATTGAGCCCTGGAAAGCTTGACCTAAGATGGAGTTCCCACTTTTAGGGTAAATGGCAGGAAGGAAAATGTTATTTTATACCCTTTAATTCAACCTCAGAAGTAACTGAGTGCCCAGTTCCTGAGGCAGCTAGAGAGAGAACCTAAAAAAAACAAAAGAATAGAGCAGTGGTTCTGAGCCAGGGCCTATTTTGTCCCCCAAGGGACATTTGCAACGTATGGAGACAATTTTGGTTGTCATGACTGGGAGAGTGGGCTGCTGGCATCTAATGGGTAGAGGCCATGGGTGCTGCTAAATATCCTACCGTGCACAGGACAGCCCTCATAATAATTATCCGGTCCAAGTATCAACAGTGCTTGAATTTAAAAAACCCTGATGTAGAGGGAACACTCAAGGGTGTGGGTAGGTTTAAAATAATGACAACTCTTAATCCCATTACAATAATGTTGATATGCAATCAAAACACACACAATTAACAACCACAGGAACTTATCAGCTCTCGCCTGGAGTAAGTAAATGAAAGCTGCCTTGTAACTACGTGAAGTAAGAACATCAGCGCTGCCTGGGAAACACGGGCAGCGTCAACACGAGGCTGCATCATCAGCACCATTGTTGAGTGCTGTGTTCATTCCAAGGGAAGGTGTGATCTGAGTGCTTACTATCACAAGCCAGTGATGAGTACTCACAGAAGGAATTTATGAGCTGGGTTTCACAATTACTAAAATTGTTCATGTAGCCTGAGTCTATCTAGGTCTGGGGGGGTGGGGTGGGGGAAGGCAAAATGTTTTAAGTTTTACAATACTAACAGAATATGAGGAACCGTGGTGATGCTGACCTACATTTTAGGGAGGATAAAAAAAAGTGGATAAATAAATGCAGAACTGTGGAAGTGTATTACGATGAAAATAATCTTGGTGTATATTTTAAAATACTCCCCAATCTAATTTTCTGTGCCAGTTTGCAAATATTCCATTTCTCCTACCCAGCATATTTTCTGTGAATTTGGTGTAAGAATGTACATTTAGATAACCCAGTCATCATTCTCCCATGCACACCTTTATTTCAGCAAAAGAAGGACAAGTCCCCATCCAGGCACAGCTCATGAATGTAAGCAAATTTGAAGAGAAGAAGAAGAAGAAGAAAAAAAAGAACTTCATGAATGAGCAGGACGCTATTTTTTAATGGACTGTTTTAAAGGCGTGTGGTATAAACAGTAAACAAAACTGACTCACTAAATGCTAATACTATTTATCTGATGTAAGACTTGTTTTTTTTTTTTATTTTAATGTCCCAGAAGCTAGAGGAAAATGAATACTGTGGTAGGGAAAAATGATACCTTCCTTGGCATTTCAAAATCATTGCTCAATTCCTCTGGAGCAAGGAAGCCTTAGCAATGACTTTATTTTACCTACCGCAATTATGGCCCAGCTCGAAGTAATTCTCCACAATATCCCCGCTTTCCTCCCTCAAGTCCTGCTACATAATCTCTGGAAACCATTAACGAAGAGCCCTTTTCCAAGTTTCCTCTCCTCCCTCCGCGGCTGCCTCAGTCATGCTGGAGTCAGGACAAAGCAAACTTGTATTACATCACAGAGCAAACTCACTTTCTATAAACCATCCCATTGGTAGTTTACGGCTACTGGAACCCAAGGCTGTCAACACTGTGGTCTTTGTTTGGTGGGTGTTGTTTTAAAAATTAAAAAAAAAAGTTTGCCCACACCCCCTTCCTCTTTTGAACACAGGCGAGTAGTTGAAGGCGCCTTCTCCAGCCTGGCTCCACCCCGCTGGGTAAACTAGACATTACCTTATACACAAATGAATCTACGGCATTCCTCTCAGTCTAGCTGCCTCGCTGCAAATTCCTACGCTCCCCAGCAGCCACGGCAGCACACACTCCCCCTGGCTTCCCCTCCTCTTTCCTCTTCCCCACCCTCCCTTTTTTTTTTTTTTAAAATTTCCACTGCCTCACTGTGTTTTTGTGTAAATGATCTCACATGACTCAACAAATCCATCTGCCTGAAGCAGGCCAAGTCTGGAGCCCTCCCAGGAGGGAGGAGAAGAATTGCTTTGTGGAAAGGACCTGGAGCTCTGCCCTTTCTCTGGCTCGAATTACCCGCCTGTCAGGCCTGACGGATTTGGCTAAAAATAAAAGGAAGCAGGCCGTGAAAAGCAGATGAATGGGCTCAGCAGTTCCTTAGATAACATGGGCCTGCTGTTGCCCAAAGCTCCCCAAACAGAAACTTCAAATGCGGGGCCTGTGAGCACAGGGATGTGGCTTCCAGGTGAAAAGGGCTGTCAAGTCCACTGGAGCAGGGAAGATGGCCTGTGTTTTATTTAGATTTCTGTTTCAAAACGTGTGTGTGTCTGTGTGTGTGTGTGTGTGTGTGTGTGTGTGTGTGTGTGAGAGAGAGAGAGAGAGAGAGAGAGAGAGAGAGAGGGAGGGAGAGGGCTTCATCTCATATAAAAAGGTTCTCAGAAAAACAGTAGAGTTCAGTGGATTGAGGCTTGGCTTGTTAAAAAAAAAAAAATCTTGTTTCCACTACAGAATTACCCCTCTCCCTGCCTCCCAACACCAGACATTTTAAGCCTCCCTATGATGTCACTTCTGCACTCAGAGCCAGCAAAGAGCTAAAAGTCCTTCTTGTAAGTGTATGCCCAGCACCCGCAGCGGGTATTAAGCACTTAGGTTGGCAATGTAATGACACACTGTAACAATCTGTAATATGAGGCAGTCAGCAAAGCCCTGGCTCTGAAAGCTATTTCTCCCGACCATTAACCATATGTTTGGCTCCTCAGATAGCCAAGCGGGTGTTCCAGCTTACCATCTGGTTTCTATCCACACAAGCAACTGCAAAGCACAGACTACCTCCCTCCGGAGCTGCGTGCTTCTTTCTCTCTCTCTTTCCCGTTCTCCCCTTCCCCTCTCCTCCTTCCAGCTTCCTTGGTTCCCCCTGCTAAAAAATTCTCTGCCATTCATCACGTGTAAAGAAAACTTCACCTGACATGGCAGCGGCAGAGCCATTAAGAATGCACAGCTGTACTGTAAACACGCCAGAGGGCCATTTACCATCGGCGGACAACACGGTCTCTACCCCTTCCTCATCTCCTATTGAGTGCTGACACTTGATCCAGCGTGTTAAAAATAGGTACATTCTTGACAGATCCAGGGGTGGTTGTGGTGCCCTTCACACTCACTTCACATTCTAGGTGGGTGCAGGGCTTTAAAACACACACACACACACACACACACACACACACACACACACACCCAAGTTTGCCTCTGCATTCAATCGGCATGACATCAGTCTCACACAGAAGACACACCAACTGCCAGCAGCCAAGTTACTGAAGGATTCTATTCCTTTTTCTTTCCCTTTTTCCCTAAAGAGCTCAAACTGAAAGGGATGATGCCTTAGAAGACTAAGAGCACACAGCCATTTTCAACAGATTGAGAATTTGCAAGTCCTATGCTTATTGACATCTGCACTTTAATAGTGCACACTAATGACCTGGAGCATGCCATGCACAGGATTTTCTTACAATGTCTTAAAAAATGGTCCCAGAATATCTCCTTTACAGGATTTCAGGTACTTTACAACTTCTTCTGGGAATCTACCCTAAGAAACCTGAAACACCAATCTGAAAGAACATATGCACCCCTATGTTATAGCAGTACAATTTACAATAGCTAAGATTTGGAAACAGCCCAAGTGCCCATCACATCAGTAGATGGGTGTATTAAAAAGCTGTGGTACATTTACACCAAGGGCTGGGAACATCCAGCCTGCAGGCCATATAAGGCCAGCGAAATCATTTGGTCTAGCCCTATTAAGGCATTAGGAGTGAGGTAATTAAATGTTTGACCAAATATAGCAGGCTAATTTTTAAGTTGATAATTTTGTATGGCCTGAGAATGATGTTATATATCTAAATGGCCCTTGACAGAAAAGAAGGTTCCCCACTCCTGATTTACACCATGGAATACTATGCAGCTATAAAAAAGAAGGATCTCTTACCCTTTGAGACAGCATGGAGGGGCCTGGAGACTATTATGTTAAGCAAAACAAGCCAGTCAGAGAAAGACAAGTATCACATGACCTTCCTCATATGTGGAATCTAATGAACAAAATAGATCCAGAGACATAGAAGCAGGGAACAGAGGGAAGGCCAGGAGTAGGTGGGTGGGTGGGGAGAGATTAACCAAAGAATTTATATGCATGTATATTCATAACCCATGAACACAGACAATAGTGTAGAATAGGGTGGAGGGGTCAATGAAGGGGGTGGGGAAGGGGGACATCTGTAATACTTTCAATAATAAAGATAAATTTTAAAAAATTATGAAGAGACATTTAATAAACAGAATTTAGGTGATTTTTCATGCTGTCCTCACAAGAATTATATATGCATTGCCAGCCCATTTTACTGAATTAAGAAATTAAAGTGGATTCTTTCTCCTACCTTAAAAAAAACAAAACTTGTTTCTCACATACCAAGAACAAAAGGAAGAATATCATTAAAAAGTGATTAAGCAAAATGTCAGATCTTATCAATGAGGCAGAGCTAGGAGGTTCTGTGAGGGGAATACTGTTTATTCAGGCTAACAAGGACACCAGGAAGGCCACTACCTGTGCAAACTTCTTACACCCACTGCCCTTGGCAGTCCTCATTTCCATAGCCTGAAACATGTCTTTTGTTAGCTCTTTCTACCAATGAAGGACATTAGAATTCTGCTGCATGTAGGTTTTAGAGAATAGCAGGAAAAGGAATTTTTTCATTTCAGAAAGCTTGGAAACTTGGCCACAGAAGACGGGTTCAATTAAATACTGTTTTTGACCCCAAAATCATAGTACAAACCTAAAATGCATTATACTAGTATGTACTCACAATATCTTTAATGAAAAGAAAGAAAACTGATCAATTCAAAACGTCAACGTTTTCATGGTTTACCTGGCTCTTTAAGCACTGTCGAATCAATTTATTAAAAAGTATTCATGCTTTTTATAAATACTGGGGCCTAGGCCCTCCTCCACCAGACCAATTCTAGGGGGATCCCTAGGGATGGGCCAGGGCATCTGTATTTTTGAAAGCTGCCCAGTGTATTTATTGTGCAGCCAGAGTTGACAAGTCTTGCTCTATTTGAACTCAGGCGATACCAGAAACCACCTCATCAGAACCAAAATGAACCTCTGAGATGAAAATGTAAATGAAATTTAGGATTAGAACAGTGGATTCCGAACTTATTTAGAAGTGCAACCTCCAATCAAACAAAAGCTTATATGAAATACCTATGAACAAAATAGTAAAAGTGGCAATTTATACTGCCATTGTATATTCTCAGTCTGCACAATCACCATGGATTTCATAAATTCAAATGTATAAGTCAACCTGGGAGAACAAAGAAGCCATTTTATTGAACACAAAAATCTGAAACTGGGGCTATGAATGAGAGTCCCGGGCTCTCCACCTCAGCACCCAACTTTCCCATGGCCAGCGGTTCATATGATCAAGGTTGGTTTCATGTAAAAATAGCAATGTGTGCAGTAGGATGAAATTAATTCACATACAACAAATGGCTAGTACACACCAGCCACTGTCTCTCAGGGGTCATCGGAGGATTAAGTTGCAGCCTTTTCCTTTGAGAAACCTAGTTAAGAAGACAGGTAAGGGCAGAAAAGCAAGGTAAGCACAGTAATGGAAGGGCCAAGAGCTTGCTATGGGGAGAAGTAGAGAATGGGGCACACAGGACATATAAGTCAGGTTCTAAACATCTGAAAGGATTGTACAGCTAACAAAGAAAGAGAAGAATCTGGAAACGCAGAATTTGGAGAAAAAACAACCCAGCAGGATAAACAAGCCTGACACAGGATAATACATAGTCAGAGGAGGGCAGGAAGGGCTGGGACATGAGGCTGAAGCGGTAACTGAGGCCAGGTTGTAAGGAACTTTCAGTGTCGTGATGCAGCTTAGACCAGCACCGGCCAACAGCAATATAAGGTGAACCATGCACATCATTTTGAATTTTCCAGGAGCCACATTAAAATAGTAAAAAGAAACAGCACAAATTCATTTAAATATGTCATTTAACCCAATATATCTAAAATATTACCCTTTCAACATGGAGTCAATTTCAAAATTATTAATGAGATATTTTACATTTTTCATACTAAGTCTTTAAAATAGGGTGCTGGTTTGCTACCCACATAACACATTGTAATGTGGACCAGCCATATTTTAAGAGCTCAATAGCCACATGTGGCTAGTGGATACTGTACTGGACAGCACAGGCTGATGCCTGTAGGGCCAAAGGGCTTGCTGGGACTTGTTGAATAAGGAGACAAGGGCAGCCACACTGGGAGAGGCAGAGGGAGGCCTGGGCTGGAGGAGGGCTGGGCGGCTGCTTCCAGTCCAGGCAAGGGATGAAGAGAAGGAGGAGGAACCAGGGCGTGGCTGCAAGATGGCATGGAAGGGTCAGGGTCAAAAGGCATTTCTAAAAAGAATTCAGAAAACTTAAAATGACTGCACATGAGGGATGAAGGAGAAGGAACCATAGAACCATCAAATACATTTTTAATGCGACAATGTGTGCTTAGTGTGAGGAGTTGCTGATTGTGTATAGAATAGGAGCTTGACTCATCCCTTTCACGATTGCTCCCCTCTGCAGTGGAGTGCATGCCACTTAACATGTGCTGACTACCCACCATGTGCCAGGCAAGGCCAGACGCTGGCATGAATGAGACACATTTCTTCCTTTCAAGGAGCTCAATCATAGCGTGGGAGACAGAACAACACTACAGCCAAGTGTTGAGTGCATTACTTGACATGGATATAGAAAGGAGGCCTACAACATGTTCCATAAAGTGTAATATTTCCAATAACACATTCAATGGCACTTTTTAAGATAGCACAGAGTGGGGCTTTAGGATAACCGGAGGCTTATTGACTGACTTTTACAACCGATGCAGCATACGATTTACTTCTGAAGTTGCATTTGGTTGCACAGTGTTGAGAAAATCCTTAGTCATGAGTAACTACAGGTATCGCTCTCTGAATTCCAGCTCTCTAAACTCAGGGATCAAACAGATTCAGACAAGTTTTCCAATAAATCTCCTGCTATCTGCCACTCTTCTTACTCACTATCTGAAGCTCAGAAATCAAATTGACACGAATAACTCTGTACCCTTTGCAATTGGAACTCACTCTTGGAAATTTCCCATCCGAGTTCTGGAAATGAGTGGATTGAAACAGCCCGAAATAGTTATACTGGAGATGATAACAGTTCTTAGTGACTGATTTTGTAACCTCGTGACATGCCTCAAACTAACCCAAATGCCTGCAAAAATGCAGTAGTTAAAATCTTTTAAATTTCATTTTTAATCACTAATGGTAATCTGGCAACTACTTGATTTCTTTAACAATCAGTCAAGGAGCAAGCAAAATGTGGAGTGGGCAGCCTGGACCCTGGAACAACATGTGTCATTCAGTGATGTGTACTGCGTTTGTTCAACTGCCCATTAACCCACACAGAGGCCTACACCCAGCAGAGGCTCCCGAATCCTGCCTGGCACGTAGTTGGGCGTGCTGACCATGTCCAACAGGAGGAATTTCCTTGTTCAATTTCTAATCAGATTGGAAGCTGAAAGACACTGGCACAGAACTTCTTTATCAATGACTCATTTATGAGCAGTTCAAATGTATAAGTTAAAATAGCAAAAAACACTTAATTTCAAACTTAACTTGTTAGTCCAATGCACTGGTGGTCCAAATGTGTTAAAATTTGATACATAATATGTTAAAATATGTACATGTTTTTATTATGGTTATAAACACTGTTTAAAATATATTAAAAATGAAATGCAAATTAAACGTTTGCAGAGACCCTCAAGTATCTTCAGGGAACTTGTGCAGACCAGAATCTGAAGACCACTGGCTTAGGGCTTTTGAGGTTAAAATTTAAATCTAAGAGCAATCTTTTAGTGCACCTATTATTTAAGGATCATCAAGTCATTCCCAATCTTTAGCTGAGTGCAGATACAGTCCCCTCATTATCCTAAAAGGAGTGAAGCTGCGACACAAACTGCACAACGTGTTTTAAGATTCTCTAGTGAGTTAGAATTAATGAGGCTGAGGCCCAGATCTGAAGTACATTATTCATTTTTCAATGTTGTTCATTCTCTAATTCACTCCACAATACTTATTGAGCACCTACTATGTGCCAGGCACTATTCCAGAGACATGGGATACTTAGTGAAGAAAATAAGACAAAATCTCCTACCTTTGTGGAATTCAGAATCCAGTGGGGCGGGCGGGGGGTCGGGGGAGACAGACAATAAGCACAAACAAGAAACATAATAAGTTATTTTTTGTTATAAGGTATTTGGTACAATAAAAAAAAAATTGGGGACAGAGGAACTGGAATGGGGTGGAGGAAGGCTGCAATTTTAAATAGAATGATCAGTGTGGGTGAGCAGGTAAAAGTGGACGCCTGAGTTGAAGGAGGTGAGAGGTAAACAAAGGGAAGGTGAGTTAGAGCAGTGGGTCTCTAATAGTGCAGTGGACCATAGCATCACTTGGAAATTTGTTACTGGCCCAGAAATGCTGGAGTGGGGCCCAACTGTATGTATTAACAAGCCCTCCAGGTGATGGTGATTCTGACGCACAGAGGAAAGGCCCTGGGACAGCAGCAGGATCTGGAGGTAAGAAGAGGAGGAGGAGGAGAGTGGTGGAGATGAGGAAAGAGGAACCAAGGGCAGTCAGAGCACAGGGAGCTCTCAGGTCACAGTGCGACTTTTCCTCCCGGTGAAATGGGAAGCCATGGAGGGTTTCCGGGTAGAGAAGCCAGAAGGCCTGGTGTATATTTTAAAAGGTTCACACTGGCTGTTATGTTGAGTGGTAATACTACATTACTTGCCTCAGGAGAAGACTCCTTGAATTTTAAATTCCACTTTGGGCAGTGGTGTGCTGCTAAATGTTGAAAAACAGGCTCTGATGGTGAGAGCTCCATTTGGAGTGTTTGCTGATTTCCATGGTGTAAATACTCCCACCCTGGCTGACTGCAGGCTTTCCACACCACTTGCTGAACACAGAGTTAAGAAGAGACGTGCACCATCAATGCACAACACTAACTTTAGGGTCAAGGTGACTGCTGCCAGCGAGGACATTTTTAAATGATGTGGAATTTTGTAAACCTGACACAAGGACAATATATTTCTAACTTTATTTAAATAAGACCTCATTAGCATTAACCCCCAATTTCCTTTGCTCAAAAATCTATTTAGCTTTAAGCTAGGGTTTCTCTCTTATTGCATTTTGCTTTTCTCCTCTCACTAGAAGAAACATTTTGTACCCTCAAGAAGTACACTTGGACTAAGATTTGTGATGCATAATATGCAGGGCTGCAAAACCCCAAGAGCTCACATGAATCCTGGGCAGGCCTTCAGGAGTGTGTGTGTGTTTACAAGAGTTTTGCATTTATCTGCAGAAGCAGTGAAGTTTGGATAAGGCCTTCATCCATTTGATTTGACCTTGAGAAACGTTCCTTAGCCTAATGGAATGACCCTATTTCTGTCCATCAGGGCAGACTGTCGTTGGTAAAAAATATTTAAAAGTAGAAAAAAAAGAAAAAGCTTCTACAAACTCTTGATAAACAGAAAGTGTTTGCTACTATCAGAAATATGCTCCACACATTCTCCAGTCTGCATTCTCCCTCCGCCACTCCCACCCACACTCAGACCCCAGCCAGCCAGATCAGCAAATATGCACAGGCTCGCACTCCTGCAAAACAATGGGGTCTTTCAGGCCTTACAATCTTGTGAAGAAACAGGCTGAAACGTCATGGGAAAAATTAGGAAATATCGGAGGAAAACAGCTCACAAAGTGAGGGGTGGAACCACTTGCTCATATGTTCTAATTCCTGAACAAAGAGAAACAACCGTGACAGCCCCCTTCCTGCTCTGACCCTTGCGCTTCAAAAGTGAGGCGTCGTACCCCCCCACCCCCCGTTTCTTTGCTTAGGGATTACGGCAGCAAGATGTAGACAAGACTTCAGAATGAGAAATTTTTAAAACTAAGAATTTCAAAAGCCTTTCCCTCAAGAAAAACATAATAACCAATCCCAATGACATGCCTTCTTCAGGACCCACACCACCAGCACAATCACAGGCCAACTGGACTTCACCATCCACAAAAAGGAAAACAGAAGCTCCTTCTAATATACCTTTCTTTCTCTCTTTTTTCAGCTCTCCCGAAGTATTCTTGTTTTAAATCTCACACAACTAACTCCAACTCAGCTATACCTTTCTGGCCCACAGTCCTGCAGTGTTCCATTCTCTATCTCCCAGTCTTTGCCAAAAGTTGGTCCATATTGCAAATTACCTACCCCCATACCCACCCAACAAAATCATCTTAAAAACCTCAGTTTAAGACCTAGTATCTACTGCAAAATGAACTTCCAGATTTATCAAGTACATTTGCAAACTTGTCAACAAACTTACCCTTCTGCTTTAATAATTCAACTGTATTTTTTAGTTGATTAAGTTAATCTGACTTTTCTAAACTCTCTGAGGATGAAGTCTGAATCTCCAACTTTCCACCATATTTCTAGCTGTAAGATTTTATCAACTGTTAAGCATTATAGGCATGTCAGCAGTCTCCCAATAGTGAAATCTGATGGTCAACTGGTTTGGGGAAAGTTCTGTAAGTGGTTTATTATCCTAAAGCATTATGTGGAAGATGTGTTTATTTTGCTCTTGGAAGAAAAAGGCGACATCTATTAAAATCATAAAAATGTTTTAAAAGGTAAGACAATCTAAAAAGGAATACATCACATACTGAAAGTAAGAGAGTACAATGAGGCTGAAACCTTACAAAGATATCTCACAGACATGTCACTAGTATCACTTGAAGAGCCTAACCCTAAGAACAACTCTGGGGAGCAACCATCATTTGGCATCAAGGTGGAATTCCGAGTCACGTAGTAAACTGAGAGGAATTAAATACAAATTAATCACGCTGGCTAAAATGAAAAAGAGGACCACAGTGAGAGCCTTTCAAAGAGGTGAAAAGTAAATTCAGTCCCCAGAGGTGACACCACAGTCAACACACCTGTGACCTTACAGACCAAGTTCTTAAACCACCCATCCAAACTCTGCTGCACATCGGAGTTATCTGGAGAGCTTTTAAAAATCCCATTGCCCAGGTCACTTACCAACAAAATCAGAATGTCCAAGGCGGGAGCCAGGCCGGGGTTTTAAAGATGCCCGAGTGACTGCAAAATGCCTAAGGCTTTGGAGCCACTGTCCTGGACTCTTTTGGTGGGAGGTTCCACTCAATGAGGAAAGGGCACAAAACTTAACATTAACGTTGGTGATGGTGATGAGTTAGCTTTGATACTTTTTCATGTGAAATCACTACTTTGGTTCAAAGAAGAAGTCTCTGCTCTGATTATCATACTGTGGTCTATCACACAGGCTTTAAAAGGCTGAATGCACTTGTGACTTTGGGATTTAGCCCAGGAAAGGAAAACAAGGCATGATGGCAGGTATGAGCCCTGATAACAACAATGATAACTGGAATGTGGCCACTGTGCTGACAAGGTTCTGGGCTTTCAAGTCAGAAGCCTGGATGTAAGGTCTAGGCTGGTCATCTGCTGGTCGTGGGGCTATAGGCAACTACCCAACCGCATAGCCCAGTGTTCTGTCTGAGGCAGTGGTTCCCAGCCCTGGCTGCTCATCAGCACACCCAGGTACAGCCTCCAACCCCGGACAGCTGACTGATGCTGAGTGGGGCCCTGGGACCCACATATTTTAAAAGCTCCCCAGGTGACTGTTACTGTTATATGAGTGGGGAGAACCACGAACAGAGAGATTATAAGGAAGGACTCTCAGGCTGTACCACTTCATCAGATCCCTGCTTTACCAGTTATTAGCTATGGCTCCTTATTTGTAAAAATGGAGCTAATTGATAACACCTCCTTCATTGTGATGCTTAACTGACAATCCATTTATCTACTTCATTGGGTCATTGTGAGGTTTCAACATAACAAAAGGCACATAGCAAAGGCTCAATTTTATATACTCTATGATATACATACACACGTGTGTATTTGTTGTAAGAATTAAATTTTATATACTATATCACATACATACACACGTGTATATATGTTGTATAATGTATATAAAGTGCTTCACACTCTCTCCATATAAAAATGCTCACTAGATATTAGGTAAGCTGATGCTGATGACAATGGTAGTGGGAAAACTTTCTGTAACTGGCTGTGTTCTGTCTAGGATTTCATCCTCTCCTCACTGCATGGCAGCTTTTGCTTCAGAAATAAAACCTAAATAATGATGGGGACAGGGAGGAATCCTTTTGCTCTCTCTTAATTATTAGAGGTTCCCGCTAACCAGGGAAGGCTAGTTCTACTGTAAAGTGATGATGAAAATGTGGGCTTAATGGCAAAGAAATGTGGGGACCTGGCCTTGCCCCAACATGATGATAAATAGCAGAATTCGATAGCGGAGAAAACTCATTTCCAGGGGGAACCCAGGGATGAACTGGGTTTTGTCCAAGATCACACAGTCAGTGGCAGACCTGGGAGCAGACTGAGGACCGAGCTCTTTAGTTTCCAGGTTGCTTCCATCGATCATCCCTGGTGAGGAATGTGTCTGAGAGGCACACTGTCATCTGGGAGATGTGGTACTTGTGGCCAAGGCCAACGTGAGGACAGGAATGTGGTGCCCAGTTTTCCAACCGCTTCCTTCCGCGCTCTGCCCAATTCCCTTCCAGGGCCCAAATTCCACACCCTGCAGGCCATTTCCGGCTGAGACGGAGGATATGGAACACTAGAAAGCAGCTGTGGTTTACTCTGTGGCCAAATTACTTTCTGGGGGCATGTTCAGTTCCAACTTTATAACATTTATAAAAAGGGTTTAATTTCCTAAATTTTCATTTATATATAACTCTTCAGGGATGTACATATATTAAGGGATACGCGCATATTTTATATCCAGCGACCAAGGACAGGAAATCCTGTCTTTCAGTTGCTGAGTCTCAGACCACTCCATCTGAATATTCTTGCTGACAAATGTGACCTTGTCTAGGGTCTGCAGAATTTACACATTCCCTCAAAGTCATTTCTACTTGGCTTTAGCAACATGATCAAACTACAAATTCAAACACCATTTAGTGAAGGTAAAGCATTCATGTCCTATTACCAATCCCCCCTCCAATTCCAATCCAGTGATCCTGGGCTGGAACCTAATCCAAAAGATTACAGAGCAACATCATGATGAGTTGCCATGGTAACTCCCAGATGTCAGATATTCAAGTCCCAGGGCTGTAAATTCTCACTTTTAGTCTACTCATATCCTATTTCATGTATAACAACCAACTAAAATGCAATGTGATGTGTCAGCTGCCAAATATATAAGAGATGCCACTTGCTACTATAGCCAATAATAAAAGATTTCTAGTTGTTTCTGTTTTTAAAGAAACAGTAAATCACTGTATATTCTAAGTCTATTGGGCTGGTCCTCAAAGAGAGGCTACTTAGCTAGACTTACTCCATTTTTTCCTTAATTAGTCAATTTTTAAGAGAGCCTCAGAGATGAAAAGGACTCTAGTAAAAGCTAGGCATTATTATTTGCTGAACAGGAGGAAATGCACTGATCTTCCAACTTTCAATAGACACAGTATATTTGATTCAAAAGAAAAAACACACACATGTACATAGCCCAGCTGGCATGGCTCAGTGTTTGAGCGTCGACCTATGAACCAAGAGGTCACGGTTCGATTCCTGGTCAGGGCACATACCTGGGTTGCAGGCTCAATCCCCAGTAGGGGGCATGCAGGAGGCAGCCTATCAATGATCATCTCTCATCATCGATGTCTCTCTCTCTCTCTCTCTCTCTCTCTCTCTCTCTCTCCCTCCCTCCCTCCCTCCTTCCCTCCTTCCCTCCCTCCTTCTCCATTCCTCTATGAGAGCAATAAAAATACATTTTTAAAAAACCCATATGCACATGCATGCAAATCCTCACTGAGATCCTAGATGTTTTAAGGGCACAAATATACAACAGGTTATCTTGCAACACTTTCAATTTTTATAACTGAAGAGAGAAACATGTATCATTGAAATCCAGGTAGTCCAAACATCTTGTTTTAATCAGCAGTTTTGTTATGGACTGAGTTGTATCTCCCCCCACCCCAAATTCATATGTTGGAACCCTAACCCCGAGAATATGACCGTATTTAGAATCAGGGACTAAAGAGGTATTTAAAGTTAAATTAGGTCACTAGGGTTGGCCCTAATCCAATATAACTGGTGTTCTTATAGGAAGAGATTAGGATATAGACATGCACATAGAGAAGAACACATGATCTTCAGCCATTTATCAGCCAAGGAGAAAAGGCCCTCAGAAAAAAAATTAACCCTGCTGACACCTTAGAGCCTTTAGAAGTGTAAGAAAATAAATTTCTGTTGTTTAAGCCACCCAGCCCGGGGTACTTTGCTATGGCAGCCCTAGCAAATGAGTACAAGTTTCCACCCTTTCACATTCTGTATACATTCAGGAGTGGCCTGTACCTTGGGTATAATGGGGCCAAACCTACCTCTGCAGGCCTCTCTCCCCTGCTTGCCTTCACCTGTGGCCCAGGCGGGGGTCACTAAACACACAAAGAAGCCAGCTGAGCTCCAAGACAGTTGGGAGCTCTATTAGTAGACGAATACAGAGAGATCTCTCTTGAAATTCCCACTAGCTAAAAAGGCATAGAACGCACCTCTGTAAATAACAAAACTGATGGCTAGAGTTGTGTGTTTATTTTTCTTTTCCCTGCTTATCACTTAGCAGAAATACTAATGAGAAATGTCCAGGACATAAACAACAGGCCCAAAAGAGAAACGAAGAGATGGATAATACACAAACCAGATTATCAATCCTGAAATAATCCCGAAGTAGACATATGACAAATCACACTGTGTGTGGGGTTTTTAATCCTAAAAATAGGCGGCTTGTGGAGAGATGTACAGAAGGGCTGCATATCAATGCTTTAAGCCAACACCTGTGTAGAGCTGCAAACTATTTTTCTGCAAAGATTCTAAGAGAACTTTTCTCCTTTTCGGTTTTGAAAATCCATTTCCACTAGACTTCTTTTTTCATCTTCACAATACCTGCCAGAAAGTTCACAACGATATTTATGGCCTGTCTCTAGCCAGTCCATAAGTGGTCTTCCTGATATCTTTTATTCACTCCTAGCCTCATGTTCTTACTTTTTGTTATTGGCTTTAACAGGCTGCATCTTTGGAGCCAAATTACATCTTTTTGCAATAACGTAGGGCACAGTTAAATAGACGGGCTTCAGTAAGCCTCAAATATTTATGGGCACTTCTCTTCCAGAGCACCTCCTTGATCCGTGAGATATGAGACTTCATGCTTAAATGAAAATTTGTTTCAGTTCACAGAGAAACTGAAACAACACCAATTTCCCATACCTGTTTTAACCACAGTCTGAGTTTATAGGCTAAAATAGAAAAGAAAGCCCTGTTAGGGAGCCAGGATCATGATGAGGTGAGAAGGCACCATTTTTTTTTTTTTTTATTGCTTAAAGTATTACAAAGGGTATTACATATGTATCCATTTTATCCCCCCGCCCTAGACAGTCCCCTAGCCTCCCCTATCACCCAGTGTCTTATGTCCATTGGTTATGCTTATATGCATGCATACAAGTCCTTTAGTTGATCTCTTACCCCCCTACCTCCTGCCCCCCAACCCTCCCCGGCCTTCCCGCTGCAGCTCGACAATCTGTTTGAGGCAGCTCTGCCTCTGTATCTATTGTTGTTCAAAAGTTTATAATGGTCTCTATTGTCCACGAATGAGTGAGATCATGTGGTATTTTTCCTTTATTGACTGGCTTATTTCACTTAGCATAATGCTCTCCAGTTCCATCCATGACGTTGCAAATGGTAAGAGTTCCTTCCTTTTTACAGCAGCATAGTATTCCATCGTGTAGATGTACCACAGTTTTCTAATCCATTCATCTACTGATGGGCACTTAGGCTGTTTCCAGATCTTAGCTATGGTGAATTGTGCTGCTATGAACATAGGGGGAGAAGGCACCATTTTGTATTTGGGAGCTTGCATTCATGATGTTGGCCAGCACCCAGAGGCACAAATTGCCCTTGGTACAGTCTTCCCTGCACTGCCACCCAAGCCTTTCTTCCAGGTGAGAGTGTTCCTGGGCAGCTTCACACCGCGCCTGCCCTGGGCACACTCTTCAGCCTGCTCAGGTGGCTCTTGTCTGCTCCACCTGCCCGTGCACATGGGCTGCCAGCCCAGCCCTACCCCCGGGCTTGACTACTTGACTACTAGTATTTAGAGGGCTGGCGTGGAATGACACAGGTCTGGGTTTGAATTCTGCCTTCTCTATTGGCTGTGTGATCCTGGGCAAGGCATTAAACACTCTCTGAATTAAATAAAACAACCCATGCCCGGTCCTAAGTACGATGCCTGGCACACCACAGTCAACACTCAATAAATATTGGTTATCATTATTATAATTGATCTTTAAAGAAGGGTCAGTGGCCAGCACCACTTCGTCTTCATTATCTCCCGAGCCCATCAGCAGGTGAACGTGAGAGCTCTCCCAGGATGGTTCCACTTCCGTGTGGTCAGAGGGAGCGCCGGCCACAGCCCTGGGCACCAGGTGGGAGGCGCCACACCTGAGCAGAAAGAATGAGGACCACCTACGCTCTGGTTTGGAATTACACCTCACTCCATGCATAGCGTTTACATGTTCAGAGACTGAGTGTTGAAAGAACAAGATTTAGAGTTTTCCTGTCAGTCTGAAGAGCCTGTCATCTTCAGGCTTTTGCTGGCAGAGCAACAGAACGAGAACACTCCCGGCTGCTTATCAGCACCCTCATCAGCAATGCCAATGCCTGCACTGGGGTCTTCTGGGCTGTGCGGATTGGGGAGCTGGTGAGGTGGTTATATTTCCTGGAAATACAGGCAGCCATTTCCTGTGGCTTCCTCTGTTTTTGATGTAGAGATGAGCATAAGTAAAAACTAAACACATCAAGGATCAGAGCTTCAGTCAGCGGTGGTACAAATGCTGTAAAATACTGTCATTTCCTCACAAACAGATGCAGAAGTGCAAAGTATACGCCATCTTCCAAAGAACAGTCTGCCTACTAAGAAATGATACAGTAGGGCTGTGAGGTGACCGGGAGAGAGGGCATAAGCTGCCTTCCATGCCCATCTGGATACCTATGACCTGCCTCTTGAGTTGATGAACAATTCCATGAACTGAGACCCAAGTGAGCAAGAACCAAATTTTCCACGAAGGCCAATGTTTTGCATAAGCCCTAGCCTGAAAGAGCTCTGGTTTGGTCACAGGGCTTCAACAGAGATTTCTCTAGAATTTGGGGACTGATGAGAAAAAGTTTACTCTCTGAAGTAGAAAGTAGTAAAATGATTAAATGAACATTTCTGTTTACATAATTATCCTAAAGGACAGTTTAGGATTAAATAAAGCAATGCACATGACATGTGAGTAACAGCCAGGTTCACAAAAGGTGACTACAGTGTGTCCGCAGAACCAAAACAAAGCAACGAAAATACCTCGGCCAGCGATACCGTAACACAGAGAAGGAAGAGTGGGAGAAGGATGTGCAGCCTGCATAGGGTTCATACAAGTCAGAGTGGACATGGAATTGATTTCCAAGTGGGAAGCCCATTTCACATTCCACTTTTGCCATTCACTAGCTGAGTGGCCCTGGGCAAGTTACTTAACCTCTCTGACCTTCTGCTTCCTCATGTATGTGATTTCTGTTTGTCCATCACCGGCACCCACTTCGGTGTGAAGGGCTGCCCTTCCACAACAGCCGGGGAGCCTGATCTCCCAGCCCAGCACGAGACACAAAGACAGCTCAGTGACAGGACACACCTCGTGTGCGAGAGCTGCTGTGAGAATGAAAATTAAATAATGTAAAGCAAACACAAGAAATAGCGCTTGCATTGCTAGCAGTGTACATCAGCAGACATACTGGAGTTCAGCTGCATGGGTTCAAATCCCAGCTTCATTCACAAGGGACCCCTAAGAGATATTGCTCAGTACCTTTGTTCTCAGTTTCCTTGTCTGTAAAAATGGAGCTAATAATACTAACTACATCAAAGGGTTGTGAGGACTGAGTCGATGTATATAAAGCATTTATAACAGTGAGACACGTGCAGTAAACATTTAATAAATGAGGTATTCTGATTCCAATGGTAGAGCTGTTCCTATTGCTAAGGATGGTGTGAAAGTCACTGACCTAGAGAGAAATGCCCTTCAATAAGACAAGGAATCATTCTTCTAGAAAATCCAGCATGATGGGAAATCCCTAAGGACAATTAGGAAAAACTTAATTACTCATATTAGAACTCAGCAAGGTTTCCTATTTGGCCTCCTGAGTGGACTTACTGGCCAAGAGGTTGTGGCCTGAGCAACGATCCACATCGGGAGATCATCCTCTTTCTCACCGGCAAGGAATTCAAGAGCATCTTCGTTATGAATTAATCTGTCATAAATTTAATTATATGTCCATTCTCACTAGTCACATCTCTCAAGAACTAATATAAAAATTCTTGTTTGGCCAATGGCTACCCCCCAGTCTCACTCTTGCTGAAGCCCATATTAACTGCAACTCAAGCCTATTTTATGTACTAATTAAATACAGCTTCTCCTTCATGTCTGCTTTATGTATGATATAACCACTAACTCATTCATTCATATAATAAACTTTTATTGAACACTCGCTGTGTGTCAGATGCTGAATAAACAAACAAACACATCCAAGAAACAGTCTCCAAGATGTTTAGTCTAGTGAAAAGGTAAGTCAACTAACCACTAGAAAACAGTGCCAGGAGAGAGAGCTCAGGCCTGCAGGGAGGATTCATGCATTCAACACAAAGCACTGGGATACCAGAGTTTGTCTATAGCACAGGGATTGGAGGGGGAAAGAGGAGGAGACTGGAAAAATATGTAGGTCCCAGGCATTCTGGCATATTCCAAGTGCCATGCAAAGAAAGGAAGGTGTTCTGCTAAAGAGAAGTCTTTGCAAGGCTTTATTAAGCAAAATTTTGCCTTTAGGAAGATCATTCTTGTTGGCTGTATGGAAGATGAACAAAAGGGGCCAGTAAAGAGCTTTACCTAGGAGAGAGATGGTAAAATCTGGAGACGGGGGGAATAAAAGAGGGAGTGAAAAAGAGAGGCTCTGCCATTCCAAAAAATGGGAGACCCTGAATTCTGTAAAGCTATCCAAATCCAGCCCATGGGACAGAATAGTGGACCTGTCAGTGTTCAGCTACTCCTTGAAGGAACTGAGACTACAGATTAAAACTGAAGACTACATGTGCTTACACTATGTCAGTGGGGTTTGTGAAACTGTGCAAAGCCATTCTCCATGATCCAGGAGTGCCAACACCCTTGTTTTAGAAACCTAGGTGAACTTGACAATACAGAAAAAAGGCTCTTAAGTTAAAGGGCCTTTACCACCCGCCCTTTAGCTTCTTCCCAGTATGAAACAATAGGAAGATAAAGAAAGACAACGCACACTAAATCCCACAGTTCTATATATTCAACCCTCCTTGGCAAGCAAAGGTGGTAAGATTAATTATGTCTAACAGGCCCAGAGACATCCTGGCTTCTCTGTCATCCGTGGGGGCTAAGTGAAATCCCCCCATTGTTGGGCCAGTGTAGTTTTATTTCCTCAGTATCTATTTCTTGCCCCTTTACCTTGCAAAATGTCTACCCTTTGAATTTAACTAGTTAAATGCCATGAGCCTTGTCATAATATTAATACCTTTGATGAACATGCATTTTACATCACAAGAAAAATATCTGACCACATCTGCTTGTTTTGTGACATTCAGGCCATGAGAGAGGTGGGAAAACTGTCAAATCAATAGTTTAAGTACAAAATTCAGTGAAAATTCCTTCTACTGTATATCAGTGGTTACACTATAGTCAGCTTTTCCGAATGAACTTATCAGGAAATATTGAGAGATCTCCAAATAAGTAAGTGGTGACTTCCATTGTACTTCCCACATACAACCTTGACAAGGAAGAATGGCCATGAGGAGGATTAATGAAACCCAGGTGAGACCTCCATCAAGGTGGAGACCCCTGGCCTGTGGGTAACAAAGACAATGGTGAAAGAGGGATAAAAGAGGACATCTAACACCTTCTGTAGGGTATTGTAGAAACAGCCAAATGAATTTTAATTTTAAAGGGACACTGTCCATTCCAGAAATCAACATGTACGGAATCTCTCAGTTCCATATATAAATACCAGAAAATATTTAGGAAGCAAGATCAATCTCTTTTTTTGGAAATCAATACTTACCTGGTTACAGTATTACTTTAAATTTATAAAACAATTGACTTGTCCCTTAGCCCAATATATTCATGCTAATAATGAATTAATATTCTATATGAATCTAAGGGAATTTTACAAGTCTCACATCCCCATTGGAAAAAAATATATATATATACCTGTATCTATCCCTATATACCTATCTCCCTGCCTCCCTCCCTACCTACATTAGGAAAGTAAATTTAATAAATTCCCTGAAACTCTCAGAGAAAAATTATGGGAAGACACACACCAGCTTGACACATTTCAATAGTGGTTACCATAGAAACAAGTTGGTAGGTTTTCTTTAGAAATTGTGCCTTTTGATAAAATATATATATATAACAACACAACTGATGATGTCCACCTGAAATTATATGTTTTAAAAATTCTTAAACTAGTTCTCCTTTCAGGTTACTACTATCCATAAAGAAAAAATCCATTATTAACAAGCTGATTTTTAAAAGTCTTTCTCTACCTCCCCACTGGTTCAGTGAGGGTGATAAAGGCATACAGTGAGGGTGATAAAGGCATAAAAGCAGGAATCTAAGGAACCAGTTTGATCTTGCTTGGGAGAGGCTCCTGATGGTTTTCAAACCATTGGTGCTAACTAACTAGATGACAACTCTGGTAAACTGCTCTCAATAAAACTGATAGTTATATCTCGTTTTCTACAAGATGGCTCTTTCTCACAATGTAAGAAAGGATGGCATGGTTCCTTCTTGAAGGAGTAAGAGCTGTAATATCGCCATATGTGGAGCTCATCGGGTGTCTTCTTCTCATTTATATTTAATAATGTACTTGCTGTGAGCCTCAGAACCCTGAAAAACACACACTGCACTTCCTATTGTGAAAGTTTAAAAAAACTGTACATTTTTATACAAGATCAGAATTATAAAGTTAAACAACCACTAACTCAAATGCTGTCTCTGAAGCACAGGAACAGCAGGTTAAGTTGCTGCACTAAATTTTTCTGACTGAAAGCCACTGGGGTGTCTGCTGATCAATGCTTTAATGACACTTGGATTACAATCAACAGACAACCCAAAATGTATGGTGTGTGCCAGGAACAGCCTAATGACAACTGCCTGACCTGGGATCTGAAATGTCCATAAACCACAAACCCAGCAATCTTTGAAATGGGAGTTAGGGAGTTTAGTTTTCTGTTAGCGAGGAACATCCTGGCATTAAACCAAAAATCTCAATCCTCTTAAAACAATGAATTCAACAACAATCCTGACTTCCAGACATAAGTAAATCACATTAACAGCTGAGAAGAGGCTATGAACTTTCTGTTTGAAGGTCAACTAGGAAAGAAAACAAGAGAAAGATCAACTGAAAATGTCATGGGTGAACCTGAGCCAGGTCCTGGCACTAGAATTACAGCAAGGTCCCAAAGAGACATTAAAGGATTAAAGGAACACAGCCACTCTATACAGCATCAAGATTTTCTTTTTGTTTTAAAAACTATATATATATATATATATATATATATATAGTCAATAATATATATGTCAATAATCTCTGGCAATAGGCATATATTTCTATCTATAGCTATATATGGTTAAGATATAAATCTTTCCTATATGACTAAGAGGTGATGGTTATCTCTGGTGAAATCAAAGGTCATGTTTTTTTTCCCTATGATAAATACAAATAATTAAATATATATGTGTGTATACGTATATATATAAACCAACTATGTTTAAAAAACACACAAAGTTAGTCCAGTGAGATGACTAGGAAAATAAATATATAAGTCAATCCCAGAGTCTACCTCTACTACTTCAGACTCGCTAAGTAAACTAAAGACATAAAAATTAATCTTATAGGTCACAGGTATGTCCTAACCTTTAAAAGTTCAACTTTTGTACTAGTTACTTACTAGGTCAAATAATAAGTTTAATTCAAAACATTCTGAACTAAATAAAAAATACTGTGTGTTTTTCAATATTGCAATTTTTATTAAAAAGCCTAATACATGCTAATCTTTTTGAAAGTTCATTTTGCCTCATAAAAATGTAAAATTGGTTGTAATGTAATTCTAACATATGAAGCATGTTTTATGCTTCAAGGAGGTTAACTACCTGCATTCAAGATTTTTAATTTAAATTATATGAATGTTAAGTACAACTTATGTGATGATAAATTTTTTGAACATTTTGAAAATATTTAGCTTTGATCTAGAATTAAACCTACAAAATTTAGTCAGGAAATACCCTGCTATTGTCTGTGTTACAAAATCCTTAATATTTTTTAAAAAACACCACAGGTAGAGTATTGGTTGTTCCTCTATATAAGAACCTTATGAGAAGTCACATATTAAATAAGAGTTAAAAATCTTAAATACTTATCACAAAATAAGAAAGCAAATTAACTTTCAAAACCACAGTCTAGCCTGAACCGGTTTGGCTCAGTGGATAGAGCGTCGGCCTGCGGACTAAAGGGTCCCAGGTTCGATTCCGGTCAAGGGCATGTACCTTGGTTGCTGGCACATCCCCAGTAGGGGGTGTGCAGGAGGCAGCTGATCAATGTTTCTCTCTCATCGGTTTCTACCCCTCTCCCTTCCTCTCTGTAAAAAAATCAATAAAATATATTAAAAAACAAAACAAAACAAAAAACCACAGCCTACACAAAATCAATTATTAATCCTCAGCATGTAGATACGGACTTTGTGGCTTAGCTGTAGTGAGCTCTGACTACCACATCTGCTTTATCCTGTCAGGGACCAAGTCCCTATCTTCTGCATCACAAACATCTGCAGGCTACAAAAGACAACCAAATGTTAGTATTGCATCCAGCCAAGCATAATTAAGAAGCTAAATCGGTTAGGTTCCACTAAAATAAATATACGATTTCCAAAGCCACATAGATTATAGTGGAACTCTATAACTCTTCTCTATGAGACTAGAAATTTAGAGTTCACTAAATGAATGTACAGTTCTTATATAATATATACTATCCTATATAATAAAGAGATAATATGCAAATGGTCGTCATGCCCTCACTCCATCACGCCATAACGGCTCAGACACTCAACATTGGGAAGAGAGGATTGGGGACTAGCCAGGCACAAATGAGCTCATGAGAGAGGAATGGGGACCAGCCAGACTGTGGCTCGGGAGAGGGACAAGCCACCCGCCCCACGGTCCCGGGCGCCAGCAGCCATGCCTGCGGTCCGGGAGAGGGACAAGCTGCCTGCCCTGCGGTCCAAGGTGCCAGCACCTGCGGCGGTGGCCCAGGAGAGGGACAAACCACCTGCCCCGCAGTCCCAGGTGCCAGCACCTATGGCTGCAGGCCAGGAGAGGGACAAGCCGCCTGCCCTGCGAAGCCAGCCTAGGTCCTGGGTGCCTGCAGCCGGCCAAAGGGAGGGAAGCCCGGGTCCTGGGTGCTTGCGACCGGCCAGAGGAGGGAATCCTGGGTCCTGGGTGTGGGGCAAGGCAGAAGCTGTTAGGGGCAATCAAGCAGGCAGGCAGAGGTGGTTAGGGGTGATCAGGCAGGCAAGCAGAGGGATTAGGGGCGATCAGGCAGGCAGGCAAGTGAGCAGTTAAGAGCCAGCGGTCCCAGATTGCGAGAAGCAGTCGGACATCTCCCGAGGGGTCCCGGATTGGAGAGGGTGCAGGCTGAGCTGAGGGATGCCCCTCCCCATGCATGAATTTTGTGCACTGGGCCTCTAGTATTTATATATGTCTAAATGATGATAATATATCACTTAATAACAGATTAAAAGTACTGAGATGATACTTCTTAATGGCAGCAACTGGTCTCTGGGGGTGGTTTCAATCTCCCACAGCTAAAATCAACCAAGTCCTGCTACCTGATCACTTAAATGACACCTGGGGTGGGACCAACTTCTCCAAATGACTCCCATTCTCACCTACTCCCATAGGCAGTTGGGGGACAGGTTTCAACAGAGAGTCTGACCCCTTCATGTTGCCTATTGGTCAACAGCAGTCAGACTGCATGGGTATGAACTTCTCTCCTCCCGTGGTCCCATTTCCTCATCTACAAAATGGGAATTGCTGAGAGGTTAAAACATACAGCACAATGCTAAAAGCACAATAGCTACAAGCCCCCATTTTCACCTTCAATTCCTGTTTGCTATCAAAAGCCAAGTGGAACCCAGCTAAAGCTAGGGTGAGTGGAAAAGAGGGCAGGATGTGGGCAGGAAGAAGGGAACCTGTCACTCACATGGTGGGCGGTTCTCTTGCTCTCAACCTGCCCCTGACAACTTCAAATGACTGCCACAGGGAATGGCCAAACTGGCTTTTTATTCTTTTAACTACTCATTGGTAGATGGGGGTAGGGGATGGGGGAGTGGTAGACTTTATAACAGAAGTTATACCTAGGGTGTTCTGTTGAAGTTGACTACCATCTAGTTTTTAAATTCTATTTTAGTGTATTTTTATTAATAGACTTTATTCTTTTTTTAAGATATATTTTTACTGATTTCAGAGAGGAAGAGAGAGGGAGAGAGGGATAGAAACTTCAATGATGAGAGAGAATCATCAATTGGCTGCCTCCTGCACGTCCCCTATTGGGGATCGAGCCCGCAACCCGGGCATGTGCCCTGCCTGGGAATCGAACCATGACCTTCTGGTTCATAGGAAGATGCTCAACCATGGAGCCATGTTGTCTGGGCTAGACTTTGTTCTTTAGGGCAATTTTATAGGAAAATTGAGCAGAAAGGTCCCCCTCCTCCCCGTGTCTCCTGTTATAAACATTTTGCCTTAGTTTAGTATATTTGTAACAACTATGAATCAATATTGATACACTATTTTTGACTAACAATCATGGTTTACTTTAAGGTTCACTCTTTGAGTTACAGTTTTATGGGTATGACAAATGCATTATGTCTATCCATCACAATACCTCACAGAATAGTGTCACTGCCCTAACAATCCACTGCGCTCCACCTACTCATCCTGTCTCTCCCCCACTGAGCCTCTGGCAACCACTGCTCTTTTCACTGTCTGTACTTTTGCTTTTCCTGTAGTTGGAATCATCCAGTACGTAGTCTTCAGACTGGCTTCTTGCACTCACTAATATGTATTTAAGGTTCCTCTGTGTCTTGATAGCTCATTTCTTTTTAGCGCTAAGTAGTATTCCATTGCAAGGATGCATCACACTTTATCCATTCATCTATTGAAGGACACCTTGGTGGCTTGCAGGTTTTGGTAGTTATCCATAAAGTTGCTATAAACATTCATGTGCAGATTTGTGTGCAGACATAACTTTCCCACGCATTTGGGTAGAGATCTAGAACTGCAAAGGCTGAATTGTACGGTAAGCCTATGCTGAGCTTCGTGAGAAACTGCCCGACTGTCTTCCAAAGTGGCGGTACCAATCTATCTTCTGTAATCTTTAAAAACCCATGTACCAAAGTCCATCGTATCGTATCTACACAAAGTGACTATAAAAACTCCTAGTACATTACGTGATCACCTAAGTGAAGGACAGTTAATTTCCAGAGTCCTATGACCAAACTTACGAGATAAGCTGACTAATTTCAAGAGTCCTGGCTGCTGCTCTTAGGCAAATCGCCTGACTTCTACAGCCTCAAAAATGTAACTAGTCATGAAGATCATCTTTGAAAAGTTCCTTGTAGTTATTGATTTTTATGCAATTATTAAGAAGGCGATTATAAATTTTGTGATGTCAATAATTCATCTTTTAACTTGTTTCGGTATCATTTTCAGTGAAACCTCAACCAACTGTAGTTGAGATTTTGGAGAAAAGGTTTAATAATAAGGAGAGTGAAAGTCACATCAATTTGTTGAGCTGTTGTTTTTGTTACTGTTTTGGTTTTAAATTATAAAAGTTTTGTCCTGCTAGCAGAAGAAAGCCTTATCTTTTCATTGGAGACATTTTCCGACTAGACTTATGGTCTTTACAGATTGTTCATCCCTTACTTCTACATCTCTCCTAATATTATGGTGTAACTGAACTCTTTCCCATGAACTTTGAAGTCTGGCACCACTGGGAAAGAACTCTATGGATTTAGCAAAACTACAGATTGGTTCCTCCCCTGAAAAATCAATTATTTTTTCTCAGCATTTAAATAGTTTTCTTTGGCCCTAACCGGTTTGGCTCAGTGGATAGAGTGTCGGCCTGCGGACTGAAAGGTCCTAGGTACGATTCCGGTCAAGGGCATGTACCTTGGTTTCGAGCACATCCCCAGTAGGAGGTGTGCAGGAGGCAGCTGATTGATGTTTCTCTCTCATCCATCTAATTCTATCCATCTCCCTTTCTCTCTGTAAAAAATCAATAAAATATATTTTAAAAAAATAGTTTTCTTTGTCATGAACAAATTTACTACTGAAATAGTTCCCTTTCCAGTCCCTCCTCCCCCCAAAAAACCCTCCAGTAGTTATCTTCCTAAAAAGTAGGAAAATTTCATTGACTCAAATAACCGAATTGGGGAACAATAAAACTCAGTTTTAGAACACTTAAAAAGAAATGGTTTTATTACTTTCATGTAAATATAATAGCTAACATTTACTACGTCCTTACTATGTACCAGATGCTATTCTAGTATCTTCATGTATAATCTTTTAATTCGCCTTCAAAACCATCCCCTTAGGTAATTACTATTATCTCTTCCATTTCACAGAATCAGAAGTTGAAGCTCAAAAAAAGGCAAGCAGGGGCTCTTCTGTGATCTCTCCAACCTCCTTCGCAGGAGCTCCTGGGTAATGGGGTGGGTCCCAAATTCCGGTGGATAGACACTGCTGCCTGCTTGGACAGACCAGCATCAATGGCTTCTGGAGTCTCTAGTGCAGCCGTGGACAAACTACGGCCCGCGGGCCGGATCCGGCCCATTTGAAATGAATAAAACTATTGAAAAAAAAGACCATACCCTTTTATGTAATGATGTTTACTTTGAATTTATATTAGTTCACACAAACACTCCATCCATGCTTTTGTTCCGGCCCTCCGGTCCAGTTTAAGAACCCATTGTGGCCCTCGAGTCAAAAAGTTTGCCCACCCCTGCTCTAGTGTGTACACTGCCCAACTGTCAGGGCCCCCTCTCCATGCACATACCTGTGCACATACACATAACCATGCCCATATGTGTGCTCTGGGCTGTGCCTCATAGATGCTGCCTATGCTATAGGGACCACTGACTGGTACTGTATTTGGCACAACCCATGTTTCACCTGCTGGCCTTGATTTCCCCCAGAAGCTGTTCCTATCTGCCCTTGAGCAAACTGCCTGATTTCTACAGCCTCCAAAACGTAACTAGCTCATCTATTTTCACAAGCCCCTTCTAGCTCCAGGTAATCTTCCTCAATCCACTGAAATTAAGCAAGCAAGAACTATAAAGGATAAACAATGCCTAAAGTAAGTTTTGCTTTAAAAATAGTTTTTAGTGATTTTTAAATATACTGCTAAAATGTAAGCACTGAAAACTCCTCTTTAAAATATAATGCATTTCCTAAAGTAAGTGGACTCTGGCTGAAAGTATTCTGTTCTCTTAAGTAGGTAAGCATATCCTTTACGCATTCATGTTTATTATGCACTGGTTTAGTGACCTCCATTGCGATGGAGATGAACTTCAGACCTAGCAATGAGGTGACCTGAGATAATTCGAATTTGAAATAAGAAAAGTCAAAATAAAATAAATTAGTGTTTAAATTTTTTTTAAAGGAGGTAGAAACAAAAAGAGTTGACAAAAGTCTATGAAGGCTCGCTCTTCAGGAATCTGTTTCAAAGGCCTCCAGACCTCATTCCGTGACAGGAGGTGGCAGTGACAGAATAACGAGACACACGGGGGTGGGATGGATGACAGCTAAAGAAGCTATCAAGGGAAGAAAAGACAGAAGTTCAACTGAAGGGACAAATTGGCAGGTTGAGTCTGAGTGATTATTGCTGGAACAGAATGAACAGAGGGGGCCCTTTACTCAACCCAGGATGGCGAGAAGCAGGAACAACTAAGTTCAAATTCATCTTAAATGTACTTAAGCCCCAGGGTTCTGATTTTAGTCTGTGCCTCTACCATACTTTCTTGCCCTTCAAATAATTTGCACAAAATAGGCATAAAGTAGAGTAACTGTATTTTTATAATGTGTACCGTGGAAATGATCAATTTCTAAAAGTTACAATAAAATATCTTCTTTAAGTATAATTGTTCCAGTTTTATATTACTGCCATCCACTGAAAATGATCTCCTCTAAATAATCTGAAAACCTCAGGTTCATCCTTCAATTTCTGCAAGGAATCGTTTAAGGCAGGTTTCAACAAGCTTCCAGACAAAAGAAAAAGTCAGTTATGTTGGTGCTGAGCTCTCTCTGCCTCCCTCCGCAATTCCTCCCAAACCCTCCTCCCCTGTCCCTCCCTATTGACTATCTGAAGTAGTGTAGTGTATGAACTAACACACATTCACCTGAACCAAAATAGCACATTCTCTTAAAGATACAGATTGAAAAAAATCATTTACTTAGTTTATTGTTTATAGGGTTACCTCCAATTCAAGAAAAATGTGTACTTACTAAAATTTGAATTTATAAAAGATGAACTACTAGATGATATAAATGAGTTTATTGAAGGATTATTTAGTAAAAAGTGACCCAATATATTATTGTACAATCTGATTTATAAAATCATATTTTGTAACAAACTCTCTAAGAACACAGATACCCCATAAAGCAGAGTACTTCTGCTCAAACATCAATATGGCAATTAAACAGAATTTGATCAGGAAAATGAAAATTTACAGTGAAATTGTTAGGTATAGCATGTGTCAGTAATCACAAGAAACTTGATGTTAAAGTTCTATGAAAGTTCCCTTTCAATACATATAGAAAGTATATTTGTCTATTTAGGGTATCTATTAAGGGTCAAGTTTTTAAATGTATCCGGTGACATTGGTTAGTAAGAATTTGTAAGTGAGAGGAGACCAAAATGGTGGTACAGGCAAACACCTGTACTTGCTGCCTCCCACAACTACATCAAAATTACAACTAAAATACAGAACAATCATAATCCAGAACTGCCAGAAAGCTGGCTGAACGGAAGTCCTATAGATAGAGAAGTAAAGAAGAAAGCACACAGAGACTGGTGGGAGACGCGGAGGCACAGAAGGAGCTAATCTAGCACCCACCTGTGCCGCTTTCTTAATCAGGAGGGAGATGTCTCTATGGAGGCCGCCCGGAGGAGCAAGGGGTCCCAGCCCCACACCAGATCCCCTGCCCAGGGCCCCAGAGATGGGAAAAGAAATCCCCATAACTATGGGCTATAAAAACTGGTGCAGATTAGGGCACAGTGACACAGAGGCTGCTGGAGACCCAGCTATTCCTCTTAAAAGGCCGGCACACAAACTGAATTTACAAGGTCTTGCTTCCTCTGAGCTCCAGCACCAAGGCTCTGGGGAACACAGGCACATATGAGGAGGAATTGGGTTGTCTGGCATTGGGGCAGGAACTCAGGGGCGGCTTTCTCCCAGATGGAAGTGCTTGCAGCGGTCATTGTTCCTATGCTGGGATCTTCCCGGTCCTGGGGCTGACTGGCAGCCATTCCTGTTTGCTCCACCCTGGTGATTCCCTGAGTACCCGCCCCATCCAATCTGCAGCCCTGCCCAAGCTGTGTGCAGCAGATTTTGCATATGAATGGCCTATCCTTGCTCAGGCTAAAATCTGTCAAGCTGCAGCTGGGTCAAGGAGCCTGAAACCTACCAGTAAAAGGCCCAAGACCTGGCACCAGCACCAGCCTGCCTTGCTTCACAGCTGGGCCTCATCTGGGCACTTCCAAACCTGATACAAAGAGGAGGAATCCGCAGATCTCTCTGTAGCTCCTGTTGGGTGGCCCCAGACAGTGGTTGACTTTGAACCTCCCTGGAGACCCAAGAGCCAGTGTACCCAGTGGTCAGTGTGAGACCATACCAGATTACAACTCTACACAACCATAAGCAACACACTCAAGGGGCAAACTCAGTGAGCACCAAAGCCCCACTCAAGCAAGTCCTGCTCCATAGGGATGGCTCCTGCATAGGAGCTCTCCCACTGTACTCACAGCTGGTTCTCACAGCCACTTGGCCTGGAGGTCAATTCCTCCCAGTGACACAAATAGCAATCAAGTCTCAACTACAATAAGACTGTGCATACAGCCTACAAAGGGTTGCACCTATTGTCCACATCAGGTGATTGGGGAGGCTAAGCCACTGGGCCCTATAGGACATCTACTACACAAGGCCATTCTATCAACTCAAGGAGACAGGGCAGCTCTACCTAATACATAGAAACAAACACAGGGAAGCAGCCAAAATGCAGAGACAAAGAAACATGTCACAAATAAAAGAAATGGAAGAAAGCAAACTACTAGATGTAGAGTTCAAAATTACGGTTATAAGGTTACTCAAGAATCTTCTAGAAAGCTCCAAGAGACTTAGTGATACTTTCAAGTATCTTAGTGAGAATGCCAAAAAAATGGAAAAGGACCAGTCAGAAATTAAGCATACACTGACTAAAATAAAGAATAATATACAGGGATTCAACAGTAGACTAGAGGGTCCTGAGAATCAAATCAATGATTTGAAATATGAGGAAGCAAAAAACACCCAACCAGAAGAACAAGAAGAAAAAAGAATCCAAAAATATGAAGATAGTGTAAGGAGCCTCTGGGACAACTTCAAGCGTACCAATATCCGCATTATGGTGGTGCCAGATAAACAGAGGGAGCAAGATATTGAACACCTATTTGAAGAAATAATGACAGAAAACTTCCCCTACCTAGTGAAAGAAATATACTTACAAGTCCAGGAAGCGCAAAGAGTCTCAAACAAAAGGAATCCAAAGAGGACCACACCAAGACACGTAATTAAAATGCCAAGGGCTAAAGACAAAGAGAAAATCTTAAAAGCAGCAAGAGAAAAGCAGTTAGTAACCTATAAGGGAGTTCCCAGACAACTGTCACCTAATTTCTCAACAGAAACTATGCAGGCCAGAAGGGAGTGGCAAGAAATATTTCAAATGATGAACAGCAAGGACCTACAACCAAGATTACTCTACCCAGCAAAGCTATCATTTAGAATTGAAGGTCAGATAAAGAGCTTCACAGACAAGAAAAAACCTAAGGCGTTCATCACCACCAAACCAGCATTATATGAAATGTTGAAAGATATTCTTTAAGAAGAGGAGAAGAAGAAAAAGATAAAAAATATGAACAACAAAATGGCAACAAATACATATCTATCAACAATTGAATCTAAAAATCAAAATAAATAAGAAATCTAATGAACAGACTAAACTGGTGAATAAAATATCATCAGAGGCATGGAAATGTAACGGAATGATGATTCTCAGAGGGAAGGGAGGATGGCGGTGGCAGAAAGAGATTAAACAAAGGTCTTACATGCATACTAGAGGCCCGGTGCACAACATTCGTGCACTGGGGGTGGGGTCTCTCAGCCCAGCCTGCAACCTTTAGCAGTCTAGGAGGCCTCGGGGGATGTCTGACTGATGACTTAGGCCCAGGGAGTGGGCCTAAATCATCTGTTGGACATCCTTAGCGCTGCTGTGGAGGTGAGAGAGGCTCCCGCCATGGTCGCTGAGCTCACCAGCCATCAGCTCGGCTTATGGCTGTGTGGCGCTCCTTCTGTGGGAGTGCACTGACCACCAGGGGGCAGCTCCTGCATTGAGCATCTGCACCCTAGTGGTCAGTGTGTGTCATAGCAACCAGTAGTTCTGCCGTTTGGTCGATTTGCATATTACCCTTTTATTATATAGGATATGAATTACTTATGGACATAAACAATAGGATGGCAAAGGCCTGCGGCAGGGCGGGACCCAGGTGGAGGGGGGAAATGGGGAAGGGGGTAAAGAGGGGCATCTGTACTGATCTCAACCATAAAGATTAAAAAAAAAGAATGTATAAGCTTCAAGTGTACAATATTATAATACATCATCTGTATTGCATTGTGTGCTCATCACCCAAAGCTTAATCTCTTTCCCTCACTCTATATTTTACCTCCTTTATCCTCTTCAAACTCCCCCTATCCCCCTTACCTAAGGAGTCAAGTTTTTGATATTACAAATGTGAAAAGGGCTTTGAAATGCAGGTTACCACAAAAATGTTTTTACTGGTTTTACTTTTATGGTAAATGCTAAACAAGACCATGTATAAGTTACTGACCTGCATGCTCTGCTGGAACAAGAACATGGATGCTTTTGAAAAGCCCGACTTTTTATTCTCACTCGGACAAGACTGCTCCAGTGAATCAGGCACTCAATGCATTCAGTCAGGTACTAATTTATTAAGAGCTACCGAACAGCAATATTAAGATCATTACTTCATTATTTGAGGTAGTTAAAATAATCCTTTCCCAAACTCGGAGGATTTTTTCATTCCTTTCAAGTATAGCCCCTACGTACTTTCTCAGTTTGAGAACTTCCTACTCACCATCATCTACCTTATGCTTCAAAATGTTACCTGGCTATTACAAAAAGCAAACAAAATAGCCACAGATCCCTGATGGGGTTTACTGACAAATGAGAGTGAAAATAACTCAATATACAACCCAGAGGTATATATGCAATTAAAATTCTAATAAGGCTAAGGAAGATAGAAGAGGAGGAAGTATGAACAACTGAGGGTGCTCATTAAGGGTGGGGATCAAGGAAGACTTTTCAGAGGAAGTGATACTAAGATGAGACTGAAGGATGAGCAAAAGTTAGAAAAATGAAAAGTGGGGATGCAGTGGGGATTTCAGGTAGAAGCAGCAGCCTCCAGGAAGAGCCTGACCCCTCGTCGGAGTGGCTGGTGTGAGCTTAATGAAGGGGAAAGGGCCCAGTGAGACTGGCCAGGTCAGCAGATCACTGCAGGCTCCAAAGAGAATGCTGGATTCTCTGCCTGCAGGAAGCCATGCTAGGACAGATGAGGAGTAGGACGAGCTGACTGCTCCACTACTATCCTCCTCAGGGTCCAGACCGTGGAACTGCCTTTTATTCACTGTATGTTCCTCTTTAGGTGTGGAATCAAAAGGGAATTGAAAAAAAAACTGGGAAGAGTTTACATACTTTCCTGCTCTCAGAGAATTCAAATACTTTTAAAAAATATTAATTGAGAGATACAATGGCCTTTCAGAAGATTCATGGTCTCCGTTTCAGAGGTACACTGCCCTGTGGCATGGGAAAGAATGACTGGGTAAGATCATTTTCCTTCATCACTTTTGACAAAGACTCACAACGGAATCATAATGGAAATGACTCAAGAACCACATTTTGGAGGATGGGCCACCGTCTCTGCCGTGGGAACAGAGGCAGGGTTTGCCAAGTATCATCAGCTGAAAGGAGAGAGGCACTCTGGCTCCTGATTACTGTCAGGTGCTGTATGTGGAGCAGTCCCAATAGAAATCTGGGCAGGTGGCGTGGCTTCCTATCATCTTGCTGCCAGGACTTCAGAGTCCACGGCAATGCAAGGTCCCCTCTCCTGGGACAGGGAAGTGGACCTCTGTGTATGCCACAGTTTTTGCTCACTGCCTAACAGTAATACCTAAATACAAATAAAATGTTACTGAGGTATTCTAATGTCACAAAAGTAAAATCTAAGGTTAAGTCATAAAAAGTAACAATGAGTGTTTTATACAAAATTCACCTTATCTATCCTAACAGAATAGTTCACTTAAATGAAAATGCCACTGAACAAGACTATATTTTAATTTGTAAGTGGCAGGTTTTTAAATGAGAGACATGTTCTTCCTTTCTCTCCACCCACGGATTTTGGGCCACTTGTAGATGATGTTCAATTGATATTTTTTTAAAAGATTCAAAAAGAGGTGATGTACACTCTCAGTGGAAAGGCAGTGTTCCACCAGTTTTGGTAAATACTGATCTCGACCTGAACTTTTGATTTCTAAAAGAAAGAACAAGATGATTCACATATGCCTAAGGAAAAAGTAGGTCTGGTGGCCAGATCTGAAAGAAAGTAACACAGGCTTGAACCTGTTCCAATTTTAGACAAATCATTTAACATATCCTTTTTTCCTTTCACCGTGTATACACTATACTCCTTTCTCCCAATAAATAGTTAAGAAATAGTTATTTGTTTTAAAAATCCGGTCACCTTATAAAGGAGATAGTTTTCCATGTATATTTAAGATCACTTATAAAAATGGATTAACTGCTTAAGAAGTAATTTTTCAAAAACACATCTACTATGTCAAATAAAGCCTCACTGTTCTCCATCCATCCTTCCATCCATCATCCATTTAGTCAACAAATACTGACTGACCCCCTGCTAAGGGCCAGGCATTGGGCTTGGCACCGATGACACAGCAGTGAACCAAACAGTCTCAAATCCCTGTCCCAAAGGAGCTTGCATTCTCATGTTATGCCCCTAGAGCTGTGGAGGAAAAAGCTTTAAAAAATAAATAAACATTTCAGTTTTGCAAGATGAAAAAATTCTAGACAGTTGTCACACAATGTAAATACAGTTAACACCATTGAACTGTACACTTAAAAATGGTTAAGAACTTATCTTGTGGGTGTTTTTTTTTTTTTACCACAATTAAAAAATTAAAATAAAATCCTTTTAAAAAGGTCAAAAATAAACAGCCAATATTTACTGAGTATTTACCATGTACTAAGTTCTACTCAAATCAGAGTTACGTCTCATTTAAACCTAGAAGGCAGGCACTATTTTCAGCCTGTTTTACAGATAGGTACACTGAAGCAAAGAGAGGGTAAGCAACTTACCCAAGATCACATGTCCAAGGGATGGAGCTGAGGTACAAGCCCAAGTGATCTGACACCAGAAACCTGTCTCTTAATTATACATAAAAAGTTTTGAAAATAAATAATAGTATTTTCAACTGGAACTATAGTTAATCGTATGCGAATAGTAAAAGTCGTCATAAAAGCACAGTAATAGTAAAAGTAATAGTAATCACCTGTCTTCATTCTTCAATTTGGTTTTTAAAAATCTTAATGATTTCTAACCCAACTTACTGTCCTTTTGGTCATTTTTTCCCCTAAAAACCTAAGCATTAAACAATCTGCTTTTACCACTTCTATTTTAGCCATAATATTCTTTTCCTACCAATGGAAAAATATCACACAGGGTGGTTTCTTTTAAAACAGACATTACTGAAACTGTAAATATTTTTAGCCCTTTGTACTTTTCATCCAGCACTTGGCCGAGATAATATAGAAACATTTAAAAATAGCCCTTCAGTCCTCTGAATATCATTAAACAGCTTAGCGCATACCCAGCACCTGCTTGACTCATCTTAATCAACACTATTTTGCTAGTCACATAAAAAAAGAAAACTCTTTCGGTTTCAGATTTTTTCCTCCCTTAAAAACCAAATATATCACCAGGGCGTTTTGTGCTAGGTTGCCCCCTCTCTTCCTAACTTAGAAGGTGACACCTGGACTAAGTCATGGGTAACTAATGAAGATGCAACTTTCCCCTCAACACGTGAGAAACACCTCCCAGACAGGAGCCTTTATAACAGCTGCTGGGATTTTAATGGGAAGTTAATTTTGTTCTGCCACTTACAGAAGCGATACGAGGATGCGTGGTATAAATCTGTGCTAATACAGGAAGGTGACGGTGGTGATACAGGTGTTTTTCTAGGGATGGGAAAGTAAAATCCGTAAGTTTCATAAGGACATGAAAAGGGGAAAGGTGGAGAAAAAAGAAAAATTTACTTAGAACTTACTATGTTCCAATACTTTAGCATCAAACTTTCAACTATGGCATGAACAGCACTATGTTGTAACAAAAATGATGTAGCCAGCCTGGACAAACAAACATCACAGAACCGTAAAGCCCAAACAACGTGAGGCACTGGCTGTAAGACTGCCCAGGCATCCTTATTTAATAATACCAAGATTAAGACAACTGGGTACC
Organism: Myotis daubentonii; assembly: GCF_963259705.1. Classification (NCBI taxonomy): domain Eukaryota; kingdom Metazoa; phylum Chordata; class Mammalia; order Chiroptera; family Vespertilionidae; genus Myotis; species Myotis daubentonii. The sequence goes on along the minus strand of NC_081845.1, from coordinate 52,486,108 downwards.
AAACAGCTTCTTCTTTCCAGTCAAATTTGATGAAGACTCTATAACCTCACTTGCTGTAACCAAAATTCCTTGGGTCTCTGACCCCAACCAAAGAGTGGTGGTTGAAAACATCTATGTTAAAAAGTCCCAACAAAGGCAGAGCTTTAGTGTGAATACGTAATGGATTGTCTAAATGGGACACTTTCAAGAGTAAAAGGGGATGTTATCAATTAATCCAGGGCAGAGGATTAAAGGGATAGTCCTGGGCAAACCTAGACTATTAGAATCATCCATCTGTAATCCTATGTACAGCTATGAGCCCCCAAAGGAAAGGTTATAACTGGCTCCAGTAAAAACCATGCTTTTCCCTTTGATAGTTTTAGGTCTCCTAAGATGTATGAGATAATGCAGATAAAATCTAAATTTCCTACTTAGCTTTACTTTTTAAAAATCTCTTTCCTTAGAAGTAAAATTTGGAACTATCAGAAAGCATGCCTTCTTCTGGCTCCCCCAAAAGACATAATCAACAGTAAGACTCTATCCAAAGCAAAAGTAAGTAGGTATTGTTTTGGACAGAGGTTGGCATTTAATTTATTTTTGTTAATGACTGGAAAAAAAATAAAGATCCAAAAGACACTGGTATCAAAACGCAATTTTAGGGAGGCCAGAAACAGGATTCCAAAAGTTCTTGCAAGGTTAAGAATGGGCCAAACTGTATATGGTCAAGTCTATTAGTCTTCAATATAAGGTTCTGCACAGTGAGTCCGCAGGGGCCCAGTGGCTTCCTGATTCAACAGAGGCAGTGTGACAGGGCTGCTAAAATACCCTCTTGGGTGGCATTACTAAAGGCACTGTTCTTAAGACCAGTGAAGCCAAAAAGTCCCACCACAATTAGCTCCAAATTATCCATGGAGAACAGCTTGAAATTTTGCCCATTGCATTTTAAGACAATTTCTCATTAAATGGAGAATGTTCAGAGCAGGGAGAAACAATGATGGAGGAAATATCCTATGTGGAATATTAAAAGGAACTGAACATAACCAGCTTGGTAAAAGATGACTTACAAAAGTCATAGTGTTGTCTTTATTTAAATAACTTAAGATATGCTACGTGAATCGATAGACTTATTTACTATGCAGAAAAAAAGGATCTCTTAGAGGAGGCATCTGCATTGGGTGGTATTGAACCTGAAGAAGGTTAAGGTCTTGCCCACTCTAACAGTCTGTAATTACATGGGGGGAAAGTGCCATACTCTTCATGAAATCAAACACCAAGAAGTGCCTGGAGGTGCACCAGGAGATTTTCATCATGCATTGCAGGAGTTCTTCTTTTCTAGCCAAGCTAGTGAGTAAAAGGGCAACACAAATTGAAATGAAGATGTCAAAGTATTTTTAATACATCTTATGGATGAGATGTAGCATATCAACACTAATAAAAGAGAAAAATGGTAATTGGCGTACGAGCTACCCTTTTCATTGGCTAATCAGGGCTATATGCAAATTAACTGCCAACTAAGATTGGCAGTTAACTGCCAACAAGATGGTGGTTAATTTGCATATGTAGGCACAATGCAGGGAGGCAAAAGGGAAAGCAGGAAGAAGCCCCCTGCCACTGACAGTGATGGGAAAATCAGGGGGGAGCTAAGAGCTGGGGGGCAGGGCAAAGGCGGCCCTGGGGCCGCCTTTGCCCTGCCCCCCAGCCATGATCGGAGAATCAGGTGCCTTTTCCGCCCTGGCCAGTGATAGCAGGAAGTAGGGGTGGAGCCAGCGATGGAAGCTGGGCACGGTCGAAGCTGGCAGTCCCAGGAGCTAGGGGTCCCTTGCCTGGGCCTAAAGTGAAGCCCACGATCGTGGGGCCGCTGCAGCTGCAGGTCCCCGCTGCCCGGGCCGGACGCCTAGGCCAGAGGCGTCAGGCCTGGGCAAGGGGCTGATCCTGCGATTGGAGGGTGATGGGGGTCAACGCCTGAGGGCTCCCAGTATGTGAGAGGGGGCAGGCTGGGCTGAGGGACACTCCCCCCACACACACCCAGTGCACGAATTTCGTGCACCGGGCCCCTAGTATTTCATATTTCTTCTGAAACTGACCACACAGAAGCCCTAGTTATCATAAAGGACTTCTGTGGTCAAACACACAATGTGTACATAGGAATAAATAAAAATATCACGGATAACTATTTTTAGAAGCTAACATTGAACAAGTTGCTTTTAACATACAAAGAATTCTTATTCCAAAAGACTGTATGTACACAGTAATGCAATATATCTTTATTCTGTCTTACTGTTTACAATCCTAAAAATATAGCTTTCAAATATCTACGTTATAGAAATTTAAATGCAGGTAATTTAGCAGCAAATCACAAGCAGCTAAAAGAGCTTAAGTAAAAGAATCTAGGGCCAGAAAAAAAAATCCAAAAAGACATTAGAAAACTAGAGAAAAGCAAGTCAACAGACCGTAATCTCAATATCTAACAGAGCCTGGCGAACAGTTGGTGAATAGAAATAAATGCTTCCTACTGACAGATTCAATTAAATACAGACCATAATTTGTTTGTGAAAAATAACTGAGTATGTGAGACTTCCTAGATCTTTTCTAAATTACTTGAAAATATTTTTTAAAAACCCGATACATTAAAGAACACTTATAAAATGAAGTAGACTGACCTGTTGTTCTGTAAGAGCAGCAATAAAATACTCTGCTGTGTATAAGCACTGGACCACCCAAAGGTGTAATGTCCTTGTACTTAATAGAGGAAAGGTGATTTCAAGCCAGGTTTTATTAATTGCTCTTCACCTCTTTGAACCCACAATATGTTTGGCTGTAAGAAAATAAAAATGACCTGGAGCAGGAAGGGTATTCCTTACACTGGGTGTCTGTATTTTATATTTAGAGTAATACCTTACTTAAGAACTATTTTTTCTTGGACTTTTAACCTACAAGAAACAACAAAAATGGTGCCAGCAAAAATCCATGTGCTGGGGGATTTATAGGAAAGTAACAACTTGATCTAGTCTAGCTGTATAAAGAGGTCTCCTGTCAATTCATTATCTTCCACTTACAAGTATTTTACATTTTAAAAGGACTGAAGGAGCTGTTATAATGTTTCAAACTCAAAACTATTCTCTTGAGCATTAATATACCTTATACTCCCTACAGCCAAGCAAAATCTCAATTTGCCTCCATTAACACTCTAAAATAAGTGAAGATTATAAAAACAGCGGGTTCCCAATCAATTGACTGGCTTTTATTCTACATCTACCCAATATTAGGTGGGTGGATATAGAATTCAGATTTCAAAACCATAATGTATCTCCTGTCTAGCTCCATGAATAAGACAAATGATATCTCTATAACCAGTAGAGAGGTAAGAAATCAATAGAAACCATTCCCTCCTTTCTAACACATTATTTGAGGGGTCTTAAAAATAGTTTATATTTCTCATGTGACTTGTGGCCACACAGACTGGTTTTCCAAATTGAACCTCATTATCTGCGTACTACTGCCTCTCCAAAATCATAAAAATCTATTCATTGACATTCAAAAATTATCTATTAAAATTTTACTCTGTATAAGACACACTGTGACAGGGACAGGTGGCACGAGGTATTTGTAGTCCTATCATCAACAAGTTTTACTAGTGGGTAAAAGACTCATACACAATCATCTACTCACAAGGCATCCGAGTGGCACCTGAATGGTGAAGCCAAGATTCATGGGGGCCAAGGAGAAAAGAGGTGCTCAGCTCTGGTAAATAAGGGGAAATACTGAAGGAGGTATCACCTGACTTAAGCCTGAGAGGACAGGATGTCCAGGATTTTGATTGGCAAAGATTAAAGGGAAGAAAAGATGGAGAAGAAAGCCAACTTTAAGCAGAGGAAACGCCATGAGCAAAATCAGGAAATGCAAAACCTGCAATGAGTACTTCATACTGCCAGAGCAGGTAGATACGGTTACTAGCTAGAAGCAGAGTTCATTCATCCATGATGGAGAAAGGTGCCAGATAAATGGTTCACCTGAAGGATCAGCTGTTTCACAGGGTATGAAAAATCATCTTCCTCTCTCTGTCAGTCATACTCTCTGACTGAGTGCTTGGCTTCAGAAGAAAGAGGGAGAGGAAAATCCCGGCCAGCTGTCCAGGTGCAGGAGTAAAACCAGGAACCAGAGGGACATATGTAGTGACTAGGCCAGGGGTGGGCAAACTTTTTGACTCGAGGGCCACAATGGGTTCTTAAACTGGACCGGAGGGCAGGAACAAAAGCATGGATGGAGTGTTTGTGTGAACTAATACAAATTCAAAGTAAACATCATTACATAAAAGGGTACGGTCTTTTTTTTTTTTTTAGGTTTATTCATTTCAAACGGGCCAGATCCGGCCCGCGGGCCGTAGTTTGCCCACGGCTGGTAGGCCTTTCTCACATTGATCCAAAATGTACCAAAACTTTGAAAAGACACTGACCAACGGAAACTTGTCTCATTCTTCCTTTTAAAACTCTTCAGTTTTGAAAGAATAACACAACCTCAGAATCTGAACTAACCCAACCACCTGCTTTTTCTGCTCCTTCACAGGTTACTGAATGTTAAAGTTACTTGGGGGGGGAGGGAGGAATCACATAATTATGGGATTTGATACATGCAGACCTCACAGCATTAGGTCCCCTTACTCAGCTGGCCCTCCCATTTTCAGCATAGGCTCCCTTGCAGTTGGTTGGTTACATGTGATTGAGTTCTACCAATGAAATGTGAGCAAAAGTGATTATGCTCACTTCCAGGTCTGGTCCATTAAAAACCAACCTTCCATGGGTGATCTTCCATGTTCTTTCTTCCTCCTCCATTCTTTTTCTTTCCTTCTCTCTTGATGTGATACAAACAAGTCCAGTAACTGTGGAAGCAATACACTGAAAATGGAGAAACTACAAAACGGAAGTAACTGGACTCCTGAAGGACTACCAGAAAGAATGCTACCTATCTTTCATTAACACCCGTTTGGCCCTCATGCAAATAAGGAACTCCTCTTGTTTTAAAACCAGTGAGATTTGAGGGTTTATTTCCATAGCAGCTAGCACCATCTTAATAATACACAAAGACCATGTTCTTTGATTTAGTATTGGTCTACCAAGAAGTAGGCACCAAGACAGGATTAGAAATATAAAAGATTTTGGGGGTAAGGGAGCAAGAGATCCTTCACACCACACCTATGCACAGAGAAAGGAAAGAAAGGAGGAATGAACAGGAAGTCTCAGACTGCAAGTTCCAAGAAAGGTCTGGTCAAGCCAACAAGAATTCTCAAGCCAATGTGGCATACTATAAAAGTCCTAGGTCCCTCAGGAATGAATCTGCAAAAGAAGCCCTCATTGTGCTCAGCCATAGACTGCAAGGACCCCAGGGGCTAAGTGTGGCCTCAGCACCAGTCCAGAGGTGGTTCCAGAGGAATAGCAGCTGGGCCATTAGTCAACTATGCTCCCACCTGCAGATCAGAGTAGCTCATATTCATGGACACCATACTCCTCACACTTTCAAGTCCTACATTCCTTTCCCTCCTTCCATTTATCTAGGTTCATACCTAATACCTAGCCTTTCTTCCTGTCTTTTAAGAATTGGTCTTTCTCTAGCCCAAGACAAATCTCTCCCTGTGTTCTAGCTATTATGTCCTCAGATCTTGCAGACATTATTTTGTTATCTCCTTCCTCTTCCTCTCTTTGGATTCTATTTATCCTGTAGTATGTAAACATGTTCAAGATTTTCAACCTTAAAAACTAAGATTACCCAAAAACAAAACAAAAAACTAAGATGAAAAAATATGTTCCTTCCTTTCACATCTAAGCTTCTTCCAAGAGTGGTGTAAGTGGACTGTCTCCTTTCTTCTTTTTCATTGTGTAACAACTGCTCTCACTAGGATTACATGAACCCATAAGCTGACATATCTCAGAACCCCTGCTTGACCTCTCTGGAGTGTGTAACACTCCTGACCACTTTCTTCTGGAAACTACTGCTTTGGGTCCTGGGACACCCTATCTTTAGGTTTTCCTCCTCCCCACAGATCATTTCTTTTAAGGCTTCTTTTTATTGGTCTGCTCCTTAAATGTCCACTTCCTAGAGCTTCTACCATTGCTTCTCTCTATTCTCCATCTCCCATCCCCAAGTCTCATGACTTAATTGAGCACCCAGGCACTGATAATGTCACCCAGGCACTCATCCTAACCTGAACCTTGGGAGTTGCCCCAGTTATTTATGCTCTTTCAAAACAAGTTCTGAAGATTCTACTTCTTAACTGGCTCTCACCACCATCATCTGCTAATCTCTATACCTTTAGTCCCATCACTTTTCTTGTGGACTGGTATAGGAGCATAGTAATTGGTCCTCATTCCCCTTTGTTACATCTCCACATAACTGTAAGACAATATTTCTAAAGCACAAATTTAATCATGTCTTCATTAAAATTCCAGAAGTGATTCCTCACTGTGGACAGGATAAAGCCAATCTCCTTAGAATGGTATATAACAGTGGTTCTCAACCTTCCTAATGTCACGACCCTTTAATACAGTTCCTCATGTTGTGGTGACCCCCAACCATAAAATTATTTTCGTTGCTACTTCATAACTGTAATTTTGCTACTGTTATGAATCGTAATGTAAATATCTGATATGCAGGATGTATTTTCATTGTTACAAATTGAACATAATTAAAGCATAGTGATTAATCACAAAAACAATATGTAATTATATATGTGTTTTCTGATGGTCTTAGGCGACCCCTATGAAAGGGTCGTTTGACCCCCAAAGGTTGAGAACTGCTGGTATATAAGAACCTTCATAATCTTCATAATCCCAACTACGTTTTAGCCCATCCTTCCTCCATTACTCTCTCCATGTCCCCATACTCTAGTCATATTGAATTGATTTTACACTTTGTCATCTGTGTTTTTGTGCTTCTATGGTTTTGCATATACCTTTTGTCTTGAATCTATCTTCCATCTTTCGCCTTCTGGGAGAATTTACAACACATTCTTTCAATATTTAGTGTAGGATTCATTATTCAGTGATGTCTTTATTGACTAACTCATCTTTCTATGGGGCCCCTAACCATCCCCACACTTCCACCCTAGACTCCTCAAGTGGCTTTTGTATCTTGTTAGTATCTGTCATGGCACCTGCCACATTTATTCCAGGACAGCAATTTTATCCTGTTCCTTTTTGAACAGCGTAATGCAGAGTAGGCACTTAATGAATGTTTACTGACTGAAAGAATGAATGATGAACAAATCCAATCTTCTATTTTGAGTTTGGCATGATAAAATGTGCCTCTTAAAAACAAAATTCTCACAGAGTGGCCAAAAACCATTATGATGCTAATCAACATTATATGCACGCACTGGTAGCCAAGTTCAAGCAGTGACATCTTCAATTTACATGTGAAAAGTAAGCACTTGGCATTAGAGGAGAAAGATTCCAATATTCTACACAAGACTGCCACAAAGATAGCTCAAGGGCTATCATCCCAAGGGACATGCATTCATTCTCAGTAATTGTATAAAGCAGGGTTCACATTTCACACAGAACTTTCTAACACAAATTGGAAACAGGGGACTGTTAAGCTAGGCAAAGGGAAAGCATGGCTTTGATACACAAGAAGCCACACATGCATTTTACATTAAATGCTGTTGTAACTTGTTCACAGAACATAGTACAGAAATTATTCTAAAAGTTATAGCTTGTAAATTTGATATGTAAATAGGAATTTAAAATTAGAAATCTCCATGGCCACTGAATAGTAAAAGAGTGAAAAAAAGGAAATGAAAGATAAAATACACAGTTTCGAACTCTCTGGGATGCATCTCCCACGTGCCTGATCAGTAGGAGGCCAGTTAACAAATTCAATGCACTGGGTAAACACAAGAATTTACTGAAAATGGACCTTTTCATGAAAAATCATAGGTCCAACATCTCTATGACATATACTGCTATTAAAAGGAAACGTGCTTTTGCGTTGGCCTGTGTGGCTCAGTTGGTTGGGTGTCATCCTGTGCATCAAAAGCTTGCCAGTTCAATTCCTGGTCAGAGCATATGCCTGGGTTTCCGGCTCGATACCCAGTAGGGGGCATAACAGGAGGCAACCAATCATGTTTCACCCTCACTTTGATGTTTCTCTCTCTCCCTCTCTCTTTCTCTCTTCCCCTCTCTCTAAAAAAATCAATTAAAAAAATCTTTAAAAATAACTAGATAAAAATAAAGGGAACATGCTTTCTTCTCATTCTTGACATGATGATGCTTGATGTACTTACATACATAGGCAAAAGTAGTTTTATAGTTGTGAGTACATGAAACAGTTTATTCTTGCATTATTTATTAATTACTTTGCTATTTATTTGCATTAAGCCTATTTTTCCCACATCTGTATTCAGAGAGATGGCTTAACAGGTTTTCATCCCAAAGTTTAGAGAAAATAGCTTTTTTTTATTTGAAAAAAAAAATCCCCAAACAGTTCTTGTAAAATATTAAATCCTGCTCAAGATAGATGCTTTCTCCAAGAATACTCTATCCAGCAAGGCTATCATTCAAACTTGAAGGGGAAATAAGAAGCTTCACAGACAAAAAAAGGCTAAGGGAGTTTGTCACCACCAAGCCAGCATTGCAAGGAATGCTAAAGGGACTGATATAAAAATAAGAAATAAAAAGCTCAGAAAGAAAACAGCCACACAAAAAAAGAAATGGCTACAAACAAGTACCTTTCAATAATAACTTTAAACGTAAATGGACTAAATGCTCCAACCAAAAGACATCGAGTGGCTGAATGGATAAAAAAACATGACCCATACATCTGCTGTCTACAAGAAACCCACCTCATTAGAAGGGACTCACACAGACTGAAAGTGAAAGGATGGAAAAATATCTTTCAGGCAAATGGAAAGGAAAAGAAAGCTGGGGTAGCAATACTTATATCGGACAAAATAGACCTCAAAGTGAAGGCCTTAACAAGAGATAAGGAAGGCCACTTCATAATACTAAAGGGATCAATACAACAAGAAGATATAACCCTGGTAAACATATATGCACCCAATGTAGGAGCACCCAAATTCATAAAAAAACTCCTGGAAAATATCAAAGGAGAGATCGACAACAATACAATCATAGTAGGGGACTTTAATACACCATTGACAGCACTGGATAAGTCCTATAGACAAACAATCAGCAAAGATACAGCAATCCTAAATGACTCACTAGATCAGATGGACTTAATAGACATCTTCAGAACACTTCACCCCAAAGCCAGAGAATATACGTTCTTCTCAGGTGCTCATGGGACATATTCAAAAATAGACCACATATTGGGTCACAAGCAAAGTATCCCCAAATTCAAGAAGATTGAAATCATAAAAAGCGTCTTCGCAGACCACGATGGCATAATATTAGAAATAAACTACAATAAAAACAACCCAAAATACTCAAACACCTGGAAGCTGAATAGCATGCTATTAAACATTGATTGGGTTACCAATGAGATCAAAGAAGAAATTAAAAACATCCTGGAAACTAATGACAATGAAAACACAACAATCCAAAACCTATGGGACACATTGAAAGCAGTCCTGAGAGGGAAGTTTATAGCTCTACAGGCCTATCTCAAAAAACAAGAAAAAATGGTAGTAAATCATCTAACTCTACAACTCAAAGAATTAGAAAGAGAGCAACAAGAAAACCCCAGAGTGAGCAGAAGGAAGGAGATAATAAAGATTAGAGCAGAAATAAATGACATAGAGACCAAAAAAACAATACAGAAAATCAATGAAACCAAGAGCTGGTTCTTTGAAAGGATAAACAAGATTGATAAACCTCTAGCCAGACTCACCAAGAAGCAGAGAGAGAGGACCCAAATAAATAAAATCAGAAACGATAGAGGCGAAATAACAACAGACCCCACAGAAATACAAATGATTGTTAAAAAATACTATGGACAGCTTTACTCCAACAAACTAGACAACCTGGAGGAAATGGACAAATTCCTAGAAAAATACAGCATTCCAAAACTCAATCAGGAAGAATCTAAAAATCTCAACAGGCCAATAACTATGGAAGAAATTGAAGCAGTCATCAAAAAGCTTCCATCAAACAAAAGCCCAGGACCAGACGGCTTCACAGGGGAGTTTTACCAAACATTCAAGGAAGAACTAAAACCTATCCTCCTCAGACTACTACAAAAAATTCAAGAGGAAGGAACACTTCCAAGCTCATTCTATGAAGCCAGCATCACCCTAATACCAAAACCAGGTAAAGACAACACAATGAAAGAGAATTACAGGCCAATATCCCTCATGAACATAGATGCCAAAATCCTCAACAAAATCTTAGCAAATCGGATCCAGCAGTACATCAGAAAGATCATACACCATGACCAAGTAGGATTTATCCCAGGGATGCAAGGATGGTACAATATCCGCAAATCAATAAACGTGATACATCACATAAACAAATTGAAAGAAAAAAACCACATGGTCATATCAATTGATGCAGAAAAAGCATTTGACAAAATTCAACACCCATTTTTGATAAAAACTCTCAGCAAGGTGGGAGTAGAAGGATCATACCTCAACATAATAAAAGCCATATATGACAGGCCCACAGCCAACATCATTCTCAACGGACAAAAACTAACACCATTTCCCCTAAGAACAGGAACAAGACAGGGATGCCCCCTCTCACCACTCCTGTTCAACATAGTACTGGAAGTGTTAGCCATTGCAATTCGGCAAGAAGAAGAAATAAAAGGCATCCAAATTGGAAAAGAGGAAGTAAAACTGTCCTTATTTGCAGACGACATGATATTATACATACAAAACCCTAGAGATTCCATCAAAAAGCTACTAGACTTAATACATGAATTTGGCAATGTAGCAGGATACAAAATTAACCCCAAGAAATCTGAGGCATTTCTATACACCAATAGTGAACTTTCAGAAAGAGAGATTATAAAAACAATCCCGTTTACCATTGCACCGAAAAAACTAAGCTACCTAGGAATAAACTTAACTAAAGAGGTAAAAGACCTCTACTCAGAAAACTACAGGACGTTGAAAAAAGACATAGAGGAAGACATAAACAGATGGAAGAACATACCGTGTTCATGGATTGGTAGAATCAACATCATCAAAATGTCCATACTACCCAAAACAATCTATAAATTCAACGCACTTCCCATTAAAGTACCAACAGCATACTTCAGAGATCTAGAACGAACTTTCCAAAAATTCATCTGGAATAAAAAAAGACCCCGAATAGCTGCAGCAATCCTGAAAAAGAACAAAGTAGGTGGGATCTCAATACCAGATATCAAGTTGTATTACAAAGCCACTGTTCTCAAAACTGCCTGGTACTGGCACAAGAATAGGCATATAGATCAATGGAATAGAATAGAGAGCCCAGAAATCGGCCCGAACCAATATGCTCAATTAATATTTGACAAAGGAGGCAAGAACATACAATGGAGCCAAGATAGTCTCTTCAATAAATGGTGTTGGGAAAATTGGACAGATATATGCAAGAAAATGAAACTAGACCACCAACTTACACCATACACAAAAATAAACTCAAAATGGATAAAGGACTTAAATGTACGACAGGATACCATAAAAATTCTAGAAGAATCCAAAGGCAAGAAAATCTCAGACATATGCCGAAGCAATTTCTTCACTGATACAGCTCCTAGGGCACTTGAAACTAAAGAAAAAATGAACAAATGGGACTACATCAAAATAAAAAGCTTCTGCACAGCAAAAGAAACCATCAACAAAACAACGAGAAAACCCACTGTGTGGGAAAACATATTTGCCAATGACATATCTGATAAGGGCCTAATCTCCAAAATTTATAGGGAACTCATACAACTTAACAAAAGAAAGATAAACAATCCAATCAAAAAATGGGCAAAGGACCTAAATAGACACCTTTCAAAAGAGGACATCCAGAAAGCCAAGAGACATATGAAAACATGCTCAAAGTCACTAATCATCCGAGAGATGCAAATCAAAACAGCAATGAGGTACCATCTCACACCTGTCAGACTGGCTATCATCAACAAATCAACAAACGACAAGTGCTGGAGAGGATGTGGAGAAAAAGGAACACTTGTGCACTGCTGGTGGGAATGCAGACTGGTGCAGCCACTATGGAAGACAGTATGGAGTTTCCTTAAAAAACTGAAAATGGAACTCCCATTTGACCCTGTGATCCCACTTCTAGGAATATATCCCAAGAAACCAGAAACACCAATCAGAAAGGATATATGCACCCCTATGTTCATAGCAGCACAATTCACCATAGCTAAGATCTGGAAACAGCCTAAGTGCCCATCAGTAGATGAATGGATTAGAAAACTGTGGTACATCTACACGATGGAATACTATGCTGCTCTAAAAAGGAAGGAACTCTTACCATTTGCAACGTCATGGATGGAACTGGAGAGCATTATGCTAAGTGAAATAAGCCAGTCAATAAAGGAAAAATACCACATGATCTCACTCATTCGTGGACAATAGAGACCATTATAAACTTTTGAACAATAATAGATACAGAGGCAGAGCTGCCTCAAACAGATTGTCGAGCTGCAGCGGGAAGGCCGGGGAGGGTTGGGGGGCAGGAGGTAGGGGGGTAAGAGATCAACTAAAGGACTTGTATGCATGCATATAAGCATAACCAATGGACATAAGACACTGGGTGATAGGGGAGGCTAGGGGACTGTCTAGGGCGGGGTAATAAAATGGATACATTTGTAAAAAAAAAAAAAAAAAAAAAAAAGATAGATGCTTTCAGGGAACCAGTCCAAAGAAAGCTTTTAATTTACTTAATGTTCTATGAGCTAATGGTATCAAGAAAATATATATCCTTGTTTTAAAATACACAATTCAGTGGTGCTTATATGTAACATCCACTTGACTGAGTCCCTGATGTTCAGCTTCATAAGAGTAGCATTTTCCTTGAACTGACTCCTAAGGCCTAAATCTGCAAAAGGTCTGTGATGACATGAAGCTTAACATTTGGCCAGGCTGATAAAATTATTTCTCAAAATAGTGTCCTAATACATCAGCTTTTACTCCAACGTAAATAAAATGTCAGGAAAGGACTTCCATGTTTACTCCTACTACCCATTAGGAAACAGTTTTGACTGTAATCACTGAAGGGCCCATGTTCTCAATGCAATGGCATTGAGAATTTGCTCATAACCTCAAGTCTAAGTAGATGTCGCTTCTCAGGTATGAGACTGATGATGTTAAAGAAATTCATTTGCAGGCTAAAAGCTTATAACCCTGGTCAAAACACTAAATGGCTTCAGAAAACCAGGAGGAACTCCTTGAACTAAATAAATATTTGGGGAAATTCTGCATCAACTGGGTGGTTCAGTGGTATATACAACATTTATTCTTTAACAAATCAAATAGGAATTCTGATGGCCTCCCTGTATTTCTCCTTATACTTTTCAAGTTCAGTCTCAGTACTGTTCAATGTCTGCCCTTTTTGCTCTTTGTCTGCAGTTTTCAATGAAGAATTCCTTTATAATAGTACTATGGTTATGTAGGAAAATGTTCCTGTTCTTCAGAGATGATGCTGAAGCGTTTAGGGGTAAAATGTCACGAGGCATGCAATTTACTTTCAAATGGTTCTAAAAACATAAACGTCTTTCCCCAATACATATACACAAAACTACACATAGAGAAATAAAATAGCAAGTGTTAATAATTGGTGAATGTAAACTGAGGGAGTAGAAGTGTTATATTATTCTTTCATCTTCCCTCTAGGTTTGAATTTTTTCAAAAGAAATCAAAAGTTTTAAAAGAATTACTTTAATGAGTACCAGCTTTTCAAATTGTAAATGCATGTCTATAGCATCACAAATCTAAAACTTGGGGGAAGTTATTCTAAAGATATGTCCGGACCAATAAAAGATACATTGATTGTCTTCTACAGGCACAACCTTATTCAATTTGCACATTCTGGAAGTGGCTGTGATTTGACTTGTGAGATGGAGGTGAAAAGCATGATGAATGTACCCATAATCCAGGCATCTTCCTCCGAAAGGCCCCAGAGAGCTGGGGCTGCAGGGTCTCTTGGTCTCTATCTCCCGGTGAGATCTGGTCCACTCGCCCTCTCTCTAGTGCTCACCGGTGTCTCCTGGGAAGTGTCTAGGAAATCAGTGAGGATTTAAGGGGACCTGGGACACATATACCAAATAAATAACTGAATGTCAGACCTATTAATTTTAAAATATTTGTACTCTAAATATTCTTAAATCCTTTCAAAATTTCAGCTGAGTCTAACATGCTTTTTCAAATAGTTATTTGTGCAAATTTTATGCAAGCAATCTGCTATTATAATTAGCATAGGTTTGGTCAGAGAAACTAAAGACTGTAACTACAGAAATACTTCATTTCTGACAAAACATGAACTATCTTTCTCCTTCAATTACCCTGGCACCTGTGACAAGAAGCATGATAAACATGCCCTCACATCAGGTGAGATGGGTGGTCTATGTCAACCTTACAGAGCATGCTTGTTACACAGTTTGAGAGGTAGGGTGGCAGAATTCTTTCCCCTTCAACTGTTTTTTCTAAAATCACTTTCCATTGCCCTAAAACAGGATTCTGAAATAGCAGCACCAAAACCAGTACTCAAAACAGGGCACTAAATGACCATTTTGAAGTCCAGGTCTTGTGTCAGCTTCTAAAAGAGATGACTTCACACTGTCCACAGGCTATTTTCTTTGGGATGCAATAATTTGACATTAACATAACTTTCTTTAATGTATCTGTGCTAGTAGGATGCTAAATTCCTAACTCACACATCAGGATCTTAGCTAGAGTCTATCAATCTATCTATCAAGAATATTATTATCTTTTAATTAGCCTGATATGGCTATGGTAATAAAGACAAAAAAAGTACAGAACACCTCAATGTAACCAGGTGAAATCTGTACCATCTAGAGCAGTTTAAATGGCTTGTAATCAACTGGATGGTGTTTTTCCAACGAGAGACACAAATTGCAAGGTAAGGTATCTTTCTATCTATCTACACGGAGTGTTTACTTATGTGGCAGGCGTGGAGCTAGGAACCAGTCTATACACACCAGCTCATTTTATTCTTATTACCACACAGGGAGGTAGGTAGGCATTAGAGAGGAGGGACAAAGAAGCTCTGAGAGGGAAAAGAACATTTATGAAGCACTAGTAATGTGGCACTGTAGCAGTGCTCTCTGTACAGCTTCCCACTTGGCTCTCTTTGCAACCCTAAGACCTGCCTACGTATCAGTAACCCCATTTTACAGAGGAGAGAACTGGGGGGTACAAAACTTGACCAAGATTGCTCAGTTGGGAACTGAATCCATCTATGTCAAGCACAACATGGGCACAGGTCCTCGCTCTGGTCACATTCCACAAGCTCCAAACCAGAAGCTGGAGCTGAAGGTGCCCACCATAAAGGGAACAGCTGTGACTATCACCTCCTAGCCAAGGAACCCACTAAGGCTAAAGCAACCCAGTGCCTGGATGGGGAAAATAATCCCTGATGTGGCCAGTAAATTCCTTTTCAAACCCAGAGGATGTAGCCCTGGCTGGTGTGGTTCAGTTGGTTGGAGCATCTAAGGGTTATGGGTTTGATTCCTGGTTAGGGCACATATCCAGGTTGCACGGTGTGTAAGGGAGGCAACTGATGGAAACATCACATCAATGTCTGTCTGCTTGTCTCTCTCTAATCAATGACAAAAATATCCACAGGTGAGAATTTTTTTTAAAAGTTTAAATAAATAAATAAATAAATAGGATGTGATCAATTGGGAGGTTTTGTGTTGCTTGCAGGTTAACCTAGATCTTAACGCCAATGAACACACTAATCCTCAATCTGACCTCAAGACTGAACTAGCCTTCTACAGATCCAGTAAATGACCAATCACCAAGAGAGAAGAAAGCTCTAGAAAAACCACTGAAAGGCTCTTCTCAGCTGCCTTCTTGTCCTTTGTCCATCCTTCTGTATGACTAACTGGGGTCTAACTTTACATGTGTGACTACTCTCAAGAGCCAAAAGGTGGAAACTGCCCAAATGTCTATCCCCTGGTGGATCAATAAGCAAACTGTGGTATATTTGTGGCATACAATGGAACATTTCCCACTCACAAGGACTGAAGTACTGATATATGCACGCTACAACATGATGAATCTCAAAAACATTAAGCTAAATGAAAGAAGTCGGATACAAAAAAAAAAATCATATATGATAGGATCCCAGGTATATGAAATATCCAGAAAAGGTAAATCCATAGAAGCAAAAAGCAGAGTAGTGGTTTCCAGGGCATGAGGAATTAGGGGACTGAGACGTGACTGCTTAATGGGTCTGGGGCTTCCTTTGGGGTTATGAAAATGTTTTGAAACTAGATAGAGGTGGGGGTTGAACACTAAATTGTATACTTTTTAAGGGGGTTAATGTTATGTTATGTGAATTGACTTCAATAAAAAATGTACAAGTATGAATGCACAGTCCTTGGGCAGTCTTGAATAACCATGTACAGTGTGCCAAGCCATAGAGGTGCCCCACCCTGGGCTCTTTTTACATTACACGCAAATAGACAGACGGATTTCCTGTAAGTCAGCTGATCTTGAAGAAAAAAATGTTAGAGAAAGAAAATGAGAACTAAGCCATCTCAAACAAAACAAAACAAAACAAAACTCAACACTGTATCTTTGTCATCTTCCTATCTCCTCCGTCCCACAAAAACAAACAAACTCCAATCACAGAGCGCATCACGTACAGAAAAATTGGTAAAGACCTTATGATAAAATGAAATCTGCTGTGGTTTGTTTCCTCAAAATTAAATAAAAAGATACAACAGGTTTTTAAACATATGAAAAGAGATGCAATCTTGCTGGTAACCAGGGATATTCAAACTAAAACAAGTAGGAATCACTTTTCATCCATTGAAGTGGGGAAAATTTTTAAAATTCCCAATACCTAGCTGCATGAGGCAACCAGGTACTTCAACTTTTTTGAAGTGCCATCTGGTATTATCTTTGATTCAGCTTTTAGGAATCTATCCTTCAAATATCAAAGTACATACATTAGAATATAAGTATAAGAATTTTAACTGCAGTGTGGTTGGGAGTAGTAAAAACCTAGAATGCTCCTGAATGCCTATCACCTGAGAAATAAGTGAATAAACTATGGTACAAATGTAAACGTAATAAGCATTACATTTATATTTTCAAAAGGCATTAGATTTATATTTGTTGATAAGGAAAAATGTGACTAATTATTAAGTAAAAAATAAAGTTGCAGAGTATCATTTATGATTCCATTCTATTTTATAGAAGAAGGAAAAATTATTATATATGTTTGTGTATATAGTGTATAAAGAGCAAGAAAAGAAATAATCTGAGAAGTGGAAAGAAACACAATGAACTTTTTTATATTCATCTGTATACTGTTTGAAACGTTGCAATAATCACTATTGTCCTGTAATGTTTTTTAAAATAGACAAAGTTTAAATAAACAGCATTTTTTTCTGCATTTGACTTATATGAGTGATGAACATATATGCAAGAAATATAGTGACAGTCCTCCAAAAACCTACTCTGAGGGTATGTCCTGAGGTTAGTTGAGATTCATCTTCAGGCTCCTAAACTCTCTATTCTGTCCACACAGTGGGACCTGCAGACCCATCCCAGATCCAATCCAGAAACTGGGAGTAGATATTTAGAGACATATATAGCAGTTTTCCAGAGTAATTTTATGTCCATTGAATAAAATAATTTTTTAAAAATGAATCAGGCTTGTGTTTTTATGACTTTTTAATTTCATTTTTCTACTAATTAATTTTTATTGTGTTTTATAAAATTATCAGTTCATGACTCTAACAAAACAGAGAAGCACAATTTTAAACAATGAGAGTTGATGCTCCTAATGACAAAATATAGCAATGTAAGATATTAGGAACTTTAATAATGGAAGATTAAATTTTATTAAACGTATTTGGACTCTATTAAGATAATCAAATATAAAAATATACCAAATAGATTAGATAAAAACTTTCTGGTAACCAGAACTGATTTTTAACTACTCTAAGTAAATGGTTAAGCTGGTTCTCTTGTTAGGAACAATGAACTCCGAATTTTATTTACAAGTGAAGACTGGAGAATAAATGAGACCCCAGACAACTCCAAAAACTACCTACCAAGGGTTCAACCAGAGACACTTTAACTTTTGTTAAAACTATACTTAAGAAACAAAGTTAACTTGATTTTTATTTCTCTCCCCTCTCATACTTCTGAGTCAAGATGCTAATGACCACAGAATATAGTAAGAAAGAGAAGCAAGGGGGCCTGATGGGGCAGGAGGTGGTGGTCTGACTCTCCTGAGTTGACTCCATTTTAAGTTTCACTTACAAGTACTCTGCTGGGGGGAGGGGCCGAGGGGAGAGAAATAAGTTACCTTCTCCTAAGTCTTCTGAGTTTTCTACGTGGCGGCCTATTTTCTAAAATCAGAACGCATCAAGTTATCATTACCAACAAAAACTGGCTGGAACAACAAAGGACCAAATAGGCTTCTAGCCAAAAGCTAAAATTAAAAAAAAAAAAAAAGAATACGATCATTTGTAAATGCAAATTTCTTCTTTCCTCCCTAAAATGTTTAAACTCATGCAAAAGTGGGGTGCATCTCCAAATCTGGCAGCTTTAATAAAAGCAACTGTGAGTGCCACTGTCCGCAGCCGTGGGCTGAAATAAGGGAGTCCTGGATTCTCACCAAAGGGTAAGCAGGCATTGGATCTACAACACACTGTGGTATTTTGAGGATTTCGGGGAAGTTAGGAAACATTTTTTGTTGTTGCTATTTTCATATCAGTTAGACTTGACATGACAAAGAAACCTGAAAACAAAAAGGAATCTTATAATATTATTTGGATGCCATGTAACAATCGGTGTAATAAAAAGAGGCTTAGAAACCAATGAGCCCGTGGCCCTGGGAGTTGGGCTGCCATAGGAACTTGTACAGCACGATTCAAAACTGATGGTCTCCTACCTCACCTCTGCTTCAAGGGCTCATCAACTTGGCCCCAAAATGATGTCTTCAATAGGTGGCGATCAATTAAACACCTCCGCAGTCAGAACCTGGGAGCTATGTGAATGACAAAGTGTTAGGTAAGGTAGCTCAGTATTACTAACTGCAGTATCACTCAACTAAGTGGTATTTACTAAGCACTCAAAACAGGTCCACGGAGGAAGAACTCAGCAACACCAAAATCTGTACAGTCCGGATGGATTTCCCCTCCCCATCCCGCCGGCCTCCCATGCAGGGCACAAATGGCCTTCCTCTTTGTCAAATCGAATGCCCTTTTCAGTCTTTGTTCCCCTTGACTTCTTTGCAGCATTTGACACTGTTCAGCAGCTTTTTATTTTCTCTTCTAATTATCCTCTCTCCTATGGTTAGCTGCTTTTCCCATTTCCTTCATGGTTCCCTTCTCCTTTCTCCTTCCTCTGCTTGACCAAGGGCACTTCCCAAGGGCATAAGTTTCTCTGTCTCCTTCCCTTCCCCTCCGTGTCCCTTTCCTCCCCTCCCCGCCTCTGTCCCTCCATCAATCCCTCTCAGAAATCATTCATTATATCTCTCCTTGCAAATCACCTCTCCCTTGGACTCTTTCTTATTTTCAACTCTCCAGTGAACAGTTTTTCCAGCATGTGGTGCCTCCACTGCACATTTAACCCATTCAAAAGCCTTCACTTCTTGTCCTGGTGCTACTGCCTGTACAAAAGAGCTTCCCTCTTGGCCCCACTCATTTCTTCAATTGCAGCACTGTCCTCTCAGCCACCCAGTCTCCCAATCTTAGAGCCTCCTTCTTCATCTTCAATTCCAATCATTCAAGGCAAGTTGATGCTTTAAATCTCACCTACCTACTTGCCCTGACCAGGCCCTGTTGGGCTCAGAGTAACTGCTTCTCTTTTTTCCTGTTTCCTCTTTCCAAATGGGCCAGCTTGCTGCTGCCATTCTGACGTTTCTATCACCACCCCTGCCATTTTTATCTTTCCATCACTGTTCCCAGCAATTCAAGGACCCTCATCAACACCCACATGTCCTAGTAATGAGGGGTAAATGGAGCAGAGTCCCCTCAAGCTCAGACTCTGGAGCCTGCTGGCCCGGCTCTGAATTCCAGTGCCACCACTGAATGGCTGTGCACTTCAGCCTCCTCATCCCTGAGACAGAGTTAATAATCACAATATCGCCCTCAGAGGCCTGCTGTGAAGATAGGATTCGTTGAGAGATGTGATGAATTTGGAAAAATTCTGGCTTAGTGTTAACTTTTGATGGCTCCTAGTTAGATAGGCCTATACAGTGTCTCCTAAACGTGTGTGCCCATTCTCCCTTTGTTATCACGCCTGCCTGCATTCAGCTTTTACTATGCGGGAGGCCCTTTCTCCTCCTGGAAGCTCTATACAAATCCTACCCACGGCAAGGATCAGGTCTCCTTCCAAACTGGCAAACTTGCTGCTGCCATTTTGATCTTTCAATCACCACCCCTGGCATTTTGATATTTTCCCACCTAATGGGGCGGGGCGGGGGAAGAGTGTCGTTGTCTCTGGTGACTCCCACTGCACCCCATTGATCCTGCCCCTGAACTTCTATAGTACTTATTGGATGTCCCTAGTTCAGGCTGTTCTTTAAATTAGCAAGTGTGAGAGGCAGCCCACACCCTAGAGAGCATTGGTGTTGGAGCCAGTGGCTTGACACTTGACAATGGGTTCCCCTAAGTGAGTGCTTAATGTCTCTGAACCTCAGCTTCGTTCTCTGAAAAAGTTATAATATCTCATTCAGAAGGTTTTCTCAAAGACTGAATAAGGTCACGTCAAGTCCCTATCACTTCATGAGGCATATCAGTAAATGTTGTTCCCTTCCAGCGAGACTGTAAACCCACCCAGGGAAGCTTACAATTCTCCCAGCTCCAAGGACAGCACTATGAGACATTAAATACATGTGGGTGCATGGCAGGCCGAAGAAATAAACTCAGTCCAAATCTGAGGAGTCTATGACAATATTTTGAAATGGGCTTTTCCATATCATAAAATGTAAATCATAAAATACATTTTAACATATTCAATCTGCCAAGAACCTACACTGATTTTTCTTTTTGCTCTAATGAGGGAATATATTATCGACCTAACCTTTCTCTAACTCTTAGATAA
This sequence comes from Myotis daubentonii, assembly GCF_963259705.1. Taxonomy (NCBI): domain Eukaryota; kingdom Metazoa; phylum Chordata; class Mammalia; order Chiroptera; family Vespertilionidae; genus Myotis; species Myotis daubentonii. Next base: position 52,464,930 of record NC_081845.1, on the reverse strand, counting down.
TATTAAGATTCTTTTTTTTTTAACTTAGGACTCATTTTTATAAAATGCCGAAAGTCCACAGCAAAAGAAGAAAAAGCAATTGCAACACAAAGTAACCTGAAAGATTTTTCATACCTAAAAAGGGAATTTTTAACCACAACCTTAGTCATAAACCTTCAACAGGCAAATCAGAAGCCGTGAAAGACGAAGTACCCAGGAGAGAATTAGGTTGAAGTGCAGCTCGGGTTCAGGCAGTGGGTTACAGCGCTCACAAGACGAGCTGCCGGAAGTGGGTGCCTACCTTTATCACGGCCGCCCCCACCTGACCACCTGTAGCAGCCTCAGAGGAAGCGGACAACCCCCACACACTTTCCAGCTGCATCTTGGAGCCACAAAGTACGCACACATAATCAGCCAACGTATAAAACCGTATCAGAAGCATCAATATGAAAAGGGGAAAATCTTCAGCTCCTGATGAGTAACCTGTGTTATTTAGATTCTGTTACCAAGGCAAGAAGTTAGGCTAAGGGGGACCCCTCTAAGCACACCCACACAACCCTGATAACTGGCTACACAAGTGCACGATCCAAACATGAAATTTTGGGGGCACTTAAAAGGCTGAAGCAGCAAATCCTCTGGTAGAGGGTAGAGGGGCCAGGGTGGGTACTTTGTGGGCTGTAGTTCTCCTCCCCCTGGTGTTCAATGACAACTGAAAATATGTTAAAAAGCAGAGAGGACTGCTCCCGCCTTAGAATCAGGCTAGACTAGACAAAGAAAAGACTCATGGCCTGGGATCTCACATTGTCCTACAGATGAAAAGGCTGCATCTCATTGAATGAATGTAATTCATACATTGGGAGCAGTATTCTTTTAAGAGGGCTGCTTCAGAAATTCACATTATTTAAGTCAAGTGGAGAAAAAACAGAAAAAAATTAAAACAACTGTTTTCAAGTAATTTTTTAACTTCGCTTTGTTCCACTTGAATAATATTTTAATCGTAATTTTAAGCAGTTAAATAAAAATGCACCTGCACTGTAAATCATGAGAGAACACACCTGCTCTTCAGATATAACCTAAAAATAATTTGATTTCCCCCATGCTCTCATTTTATATTTAATTTGGAAAGCAAGAAGAAAAATTAAATAAGCAAAAATTTGGACCCACAACTTATAATCCTAAAGAAATCATCAACAGGTATTAAAGAAAATGCGATTTTTCAACATATACCCATAATCCAAAGTTCAGCCAGTACCTGGAGGATGGAATAATCATGCTGACCTCACAATAAAAGGATGGGGCTTTCTGTAAATGCAGGGATAGCCACCACAGCAATACAGGTACAAAATTTTCCGTCCAGGAGAGCTACATCCTAATTTAATGTAACATTCTCCGCTAAAAAATGAGTTTAATTTACCACTAGTAATAGCAACAACCTTCTCTGTCCACGGAGGCCAAAGGAACTATCAGAGTATTTCTTGCCTTGTTTCCATTTCCCATGTATCTTGCCTAGGGCTATCTTGAGTCCGAGCACGGGAAACTGCAAGATTTCTTCCTCTGCCCAGTGTGCTTAAGCTAGACAACTCTTATAAATCTAAATACAAAGTACACATCTATACGTGATCATCATTCATGTTAATGAACTACAGAGGTAGACTCTGTGTTGTCAAATCCTGGAACTACACTTCCCTCACAGGATGCCACTGGATAAACAGGTGCCTTAACATTTTTTCTAAAAACAGGCTGGGGAATCTATAATTGCTTTCTTTGTCAGAATGCAGATTCAATTGCCTGCAGATTACCCTAAACAAAAGAGAAAGGGATGGAGGAAAGTTCATTAAAATTTTGAACGCTGTAGCCTTCATTATAGATTTTGGGATGTAATTTCCAACCATGTACCTCACCTCCATTTCTTCATCCCCCAATAAAGACAACCTGCTATTCTATGGATAATGGCATCTTGGTAACAATCTCACCTTAATTTTTCTCTATCTTTTGCCAGAATTTCTCTTGGAGGAAAAAAAAGTATAACTGTAAGAGAAATCTGAGTGATACAAATTCAGTAAAGATATACCTCGTTTTATTGTGCTTCACAGATGTTGCATTTTTTGTGGTTTGTTTTTTTGTGTGTGTGTGTTTGTGTGTGTGTGTGTGTGTGCGTGTGTGTGTTTTACAGATTGAAGGCAAACCCTCCAGAAGTAAAAAGATTATGAATACTCTCTTTATTGCAGAGGTCTGAAACCAACCAAACCTGAAATATCTCCAAAGTATGCCTGTATTTCAATATCTTAACCTTTCAAACTCTATCTTGATGAAGGAGTTTACTGTTTCCTCTTCATTCTCCTTTCTGAAATGTGTTAAGGCAGTAAAATGCCTTCTCCTTGTATCCTGTTGTAATGGCTGCCTTAGTATCTATTTTGGTACAGTATTTGAGGTATCAAAAGTGAAGTTTTTACTTCTTTTCTTCAAAAGAATTTTACAAAGCCAAATGTCAGCCTCAAATACAAGATAACTTAATAATTAAGCTGCTTTTGTAATTCTATTCCTACATATACCAGTATGCCCAACAGAAATGCATGTGGGTTCACTCAAACATGTTCTAGAATGTTCAACAGCCGTGCTATTCATAATGACCAAAACAATCTGAAAACTACACAAATGGATAAATAGTGGTACATTAACACAACGGAATACAATTTGGTGCTGAGAATAAAATATCAACCATTATTCACAACAACATAAATGGATTTTACAAACATATTATTGAATGAAAGAAGCCAAACGCAAAATAGTGCATGCAATATGACTCCATTTGTGTAAAGTTTAAAAACAGTAAAGCAAATCTATGTTTTTAAAAGTCAGAGTATTGGATCGGAGGGGTAGTTAAAAAGGGATCAGGAAAGATTTCTGGGCGAGTACTAGTCATGTTCTGTGACAACCTGGGTCTGGTTAGATCAGTATTCATTTGGTGAAAACTCATCAGTATGATGAATGTATGTGATGTATATACTTTTCTCAATGTAGAATATAATTAAATTTAAATTTCAAATGAAATGAAATTAGCTGTTTCTCTCAAGAAATGGATTTATAGGTGTGAAAATTAGAGTGGCTCAGCATAGCAAATGGAGCTAAGGAGCTGGACTCAAATTCAAGATTTTACTGTTAATTATGCAATCTTGGCTTCTCTGGCTTTCGCTCTTATAAAATGAAGCGAACAGCAAAGATTAAATGACATAACAGTGAATTTTTTAGCAAAAAGGATATACAAATGCTTATCACTGTTACATGAAATATGCTCTTTTTGTGGGTTCAGGAAAGCAAGAATCTCTGAAAGTAGGGCAAAGGTGCAGACTGGGACTTCTTCAAGTAAGTGGATCCTATCGGTGGCATCTCATTTCTAAAGCGCTCTGCTAAGCTCTGATCTCTTCTCTGAGAGCTCTGTCACTCCACACTTGACAGTCTAGACCAGCACTTCCAAACAGAAACATAATGTGAGCCACACATGCCATTTTAAATTGTCTAGTAGCCACATTTAAATGTAAAAAAGGAACAGGTAACAATAACATTTTTACTTAACCTTACATGTGCAAAGTATTAGCATGTCAACATGCAACCAATCTGAAAAATTGTTAAATAAATGGTTTTTCTTCTTTGTCTACTATATCTCTGAAATCAGCATATGTTTTGTACTCACTGCACATCTCAATATGAACTAGCCACATTTCAAGTCTCAAAAGCCACAATGCATGTAGTGAGTGGCTTCCAAACTGGATAGCACAGACTGGAGTCTAGACCAGGGGTGGGCAACCCCTGGCACGTGTGCCAAACATGGCACGCCAGTAACTTTTGCTGGCATGCAAAACCTTCTCTTATAATCTTCCATTTACAATTGTTTCCTTAATATCGACTTTTTTATTTTTCAGATAAATTCAGTGTAGGTGCATCTTAGATAAATAAGTAATTTTACATAACAAGTTATCTTAAAGACCATAGACATGGCTTGATGAGAGAGGGGAAGAGCAATTTCTATGCCTCTGCCTTAACTCTCCCTACCTTCCTAGGTCCGACCAGTGTTTTGGTTTCATCGACGTACGCTTGTGAATCTTTGTTTTCAGTGATGAATTTTGTTAAGTCTCGTAATAGGAGTAGCCTGACGGATGAAAGTAGTAGCTCGTGCATATCTCTAAAGGTCACGAAATATAAGCCTGATGTAAAATCTCTGTCATCAGTGATGCAGTAGCAAAAGTCCCACTGATAATATCAAACGGAGTCATAAAGTTTTCTGTTGGACTATCAGTGTACATGTATACATTAAAAAATAAATGTATTTTTCATCATCATATACTGTGTTTTAGTCGCTCGAATGAATTTTATTATTTCTTCAAGGTGCTTCACATACGTACACCTTAAGAGATATCAAGTAGGCGTAACATGTTCTCAAAAAATTAGAGTTGGCACACAGAAGAATTTTGAGTCAGAGATTTTGCTGGTTTTGGCACGCACTCACAAAAAGGTTGCCCACCCCTGGTCTAGGCTGAAAAATGTGATTTCAAACCATTCTGGAAAAAAACTAAGATCAGGTGAACCCTATAGGGATATGTAATAATCTTCCTAAACCTCACGCTTAAAAATTAATTGCACTTCAAGCAATTTTTATGAAGCTCAACATCAATCTCCTATTTCCTCAGTATTCAAAATGGTGATCTAATAATCTAAAATTTGGTAAAATGCTACATTAAAAGTAAATTTATAAATTACAAAAATTTTTAACATTGTCATATTTATTTGACGTGTTTCCCAGAACACTCAGCCCAGAGCTTTGTACACAGAAAGTGCTCGGTATATACTCATAGTGAATGAATGAATGAACAAGTTAAGCAAGGAAATAAGCAGGTAGAAAAAAGTCTAGTCTTCCACCTTACAGCCAGTTACTGTTAAGATGGAGCGTGGTTCATTTGTTCATAATCATTTATGAATTAAGAAATCAAAATGGGAAGACTCTCACTAAAGCAGAATTAAGATTTTTTTAAAAGTCAGTCCTATAAAGCCCTGCTAAACTAAAATTAAAACATAATTACAATGCACAAAAGTTATGAAAATGGCCTTATAGGCCATTTGTCATACATTATCTCATCTAGACGATATACATACACCAAATATTATCTAAGCCACCTATCAGAGCAAAGTTTCTTTGTCCTATAAGCCTAAAGAAAACAGAGATGGAAATATGTTTGTAAAACAAGTAACTCATGGTTACATGGCCTTAAAGAACATCTTTTATTCATAAGAAGTTTTCCCCATTCATTTTTGCCATATTTTATATCTTGACTGCAAGTCATTTAAGAACTTCTTTATTTTGGAATTTCATGATTATCATGTTAAACGTTAGTTTTACTATAAACATCAAAAGAATAAATGACTAATTACATAAAGGGGGAATATGAAATGAATCATGGATTCCATCTGAACTTAAAAGGATAAGTAGCAAAATATTTAAGGAAAAAAGAGATGAGCTCAAGTTAGTCATGGTATTTTGAGGGGAAAAAAGATAAAACTGTTTTTACTTGCCTGATCTCAGATCTAAAATCTAAAAGATAAGGGCTACTGTGGAGAATTATTATAAAATACTCAGACTTCAAAGGTTCCCATAATGTCAAAGTGTGGAATAAGTATAAGCAAAAAAAACCAGGCTAAGTATAAAATCAATGAATAATGAGAAATTATTATTTAAATATCACTTTTGAGTATTCTTATCAGGTATTCAAAATCTTAATCTTAATCTGGAAATTTTAATGAGTAGAGAAGAAAAAAACCTGAAGAAATTAATACAATTTTAAGCAATAATTTAGTACTATATGTTAAAAAGAAAAAAAACAACACATATTCTAATTGCTATAAGCTGCCCAAATACATAAGGAACCTAACTTTTACTTTAGGGGGAGAATGGACAAATCCCCTTCTAACTAATTGAACAACAAATACTTATTTGGGTTTATGCACATAAACTCGGGCATTTATTTTTTTAAAAAATTGTAATTGAGATGTAATTGACATATTATTAGTTTCAGATGTACAACACAGTGATTTGATATTTGCATATACAGGGCTGGGCAAAAGTAGGCTTACAGTTGTTCATATGGGAAATAATATAATAATAAATAATAATGCAAAAAGAAACTCACATACTCACAACTGTAAACCTACTTTTACCCATCCCTGTGAAATGGTCATCAGAATAAGTCTAGCTAACATCTGTCATCACATATAGTTACAAATTTAATTTTCTTGTGATGAGAACTTTTAGAACCTATTCTCTTAGCAACTTTCAAATATACAACACATTATAATTAACAATAGCCAGGCATTTTAAGTTGATATTACAAATGAACTGGTAATCTTCAGTTTACTAAATAATATAATTGAATCCTAAAAATTATGAAGAGGGATCTTAGAAACATTTAGCCCAGTGCCTCTCAAACTTTAGTGTGGATGTGAATCCCAGGGGATCCTGATAAAATGTGGATTGTGATTCAGTAGGTGTGGTGTGGGACAGATACTCTGCATTCTAACAATCTCCAGGTTATACTGATGCTGCTGGTCCAGGGACTACATGTCAGCTAGCGAGGCTCTAATCAAGCCTAAGAGAGGTCCCATGGCCTCAGCTTAGACTAGAAGCAAAATCTGCCTCCACCGATAGACAATGCAGGGGTCTACTTGTGGAGCAACAGAAAAAGTCTGCTTCCTCATCTAATGATAGAAGACACCCTTTATCTCCCTACATCACCTCTTCCATGTTAAACATCCCAACTTCCTTGGCCAGTTCCAGATCCCTAAACATCTTGATCACAAAGTATGCTCCCTCTATGGTCAATATCTTTCTTTCCCAAATAGCCCCTTAGGACAGGACACAGTATTCCATACATGAGACAAACCAGGCCGGAGAATAATTGAGCAAAACCACTGCACTGCCCGATTTAAAGAGGACAGCTTTCTTCATGAGGTCTTAGGGAGATGTCACCTTCCATAAGAACCAAAGAACCATGCTGGGCTAGTGCTCACAACCTTGTGTGGGAACTGGTACCAACAGGTGTGCAAATTCTGTACTTGAACAATTTCTTTAAACCTAAATGTGGGAATTTACATTTATTCCTGTTAAATGTCATCTTGCTGCTTTGGGCTTGGCAGTCCCTGAAGTAATTTTAAAATAACAGATCAAATGAGAAATATTTTCAGAAAATAACAACACACAAAAACCCTTAAAGATGTACATTGGGGGCCCTAGCTGGTTTTGCTCAGTGGATAGAGCGTCGGCCTGCAGACTAAAGGGTCCCAGGTTCGATTCTGGCCAAGGGCACATACTCAGGTTGCGGGCTCAATCCCCAGTGTGGGGCCTGCAGGAGGCAGCCGATCAATGATTCTCTCTCATCAATGATCTCTCTCTCTCTCTCTCTCTCTCTCTCTCTCTCCCCCTCTCTCTCTCCTTCTCCTCCCTCTCCCTCTCCCTTTCCCTTCCTCTCTGAAATATATACACATACACACACACACACACACACATTGGGGAAAATAATAGTGTCTACCAGATAAGATTGTTAGGAGGATTAAATGGGTTGATATTTGTGACATGCTTAGGAGAGTGACCAGCATGTAATTACCTAATAGGGCATACATATACACATACGCAAAAAACACATGCAGCTTTAAAACATAATTTTAAAAAACAACATCCTTGGGATTACTATTCAGGTTAGAAACCTAATGAACCCCTTCCCCATACCTCACTCCATCACCTGTGGGAGTAACGGCTATATTCATTTTTTGTGACAAATCATTCTCTTAATTTTCTTATTAGTTTGCCATCTACATATGCAGCCTAAATAATCCATTTAGTTTTGCATGCTTTTGAACTTTACAAAAATGGGATCATGTGCATATTCTTCTGTCTGGCTTATTTCATTCAACATTAAGTTTGTAAGATTCATCCGTACTGATGCATGCATTTTTATTTGTTTAACAAACATGGACACAGACGGTATTGCATGCTGGCCACTCTCCTGAGCATGTCACAAATATTAACCCATTTAATCCTCCTAACAATCTTATCTGGTAGACACTATTATTTTCCCCAATGTACAGATGAGAAAACTGTGGTTAAGAAAGTTGCCCAAGGTCACAAAATAAGTGGCAGAACCAAATCCTGAACACAAGCAGAATCCGTGTTCTTAAACACCAAGCATGCTCCCTCTCCACTACCTCCACTACATGTGTTAGCTCATTTTTCACTACCAAATAGTATTCCAGGGTAATTCAATCTAAAGTTGATGGGTATTTGGATTGTTTTCGGTTTTTGCTCTTACAATGCTTCCTTGAATATCCTTGTCCATGTTTCTTTAAGCACATGACTAAGAATTTTTCATATATATATATATATATATATATATATATATATATACTTAAGAGTAAGACTGCTTAAGTTATTAGCAGGCTCAACTGTGTTAGTTAGGTAATAGCAAACTGTTTTCCAATGTAATTGTATCAACCAGCTATACAAGAACTCCCATCCATCTACATCCTTGTCAACACATGGTATTGTTAGGTTTTTTAATTTCTGCCAATCAAAGAATGTGTATGGTATGTTATTATTGTTTTAATTTGCGTGTATTTGATTATTAAACTAGCCATTTAAATTTATTTGATGAAGTGTTTAAGTATATCATCCTCCTGTTGTGTTGTCAGGCTTTTTCTTATTGATGTGTACGTATGTTTTTTTTTTACATATTCTGGGCCAGTCCTATATATGTGCCACAAATTTCTTCAACTACTTTGGGCTTGTTTTCGCTTCATGTTTTAGTGAACAGAAATTCTATTCATATAATTTTCAAACAATGAAAGTGAAGGACTGCTCATACATTTTAAACCTTTCATCCTATTATAAAAGCATTTCATAAGTCTGCACTTAGAATCTCCATATCCCTCCATTCATTGCATCTTAAGGATGGGCAAGGGTCTGGCTGGTGTGGCTCAATGGTTGAGTGTTGACCTATGAACCAGGAGGTCATGGTTCCATTCCCGGTCAGGGCACATGCCCGGGTTGCGGGCTCGATCCCCAGTGGGGGACATGCCTTCTGCAGCCGATCAATTATTCACTCTCATCATTGATGTTTCTATCTCTCTCTCCCTCTCCCTTCCTCTCTGAAATCAATAAAAATAAAATATAAAAATAAAGGTCAAGGGACATTGTGCTGACAATGATTGATATGGAACAAAAAAGTCGATGAACCTGACATCTATAAATCATAAAGAGTGTCAACTAGGAAATTAAGGACCATTTCAGCCAATCCCACAAAATTTTGAGGACATATACTAGATCTAACTCCTTTTAAAGCTTCCTAGTCCTCCAAATCTTGCTGACTCCAAGAAATAATTTTAGGATATATTAAAAGAATTTCAATGTATACATCTCATGCATTAGGAAACTGTACAAAATAAAAACATATATTGGTTCAAGAGAAATTAAACCTAAGTTCAATATGAAGAAAACGTTGGTGAAAAATATATCTGAAACGATAGGACGGGAACAGATTATAAAGAGCTTTAAATGTTCTTCCAAAAAGAAGTTTAGACTTCTGTGGTCAGCAAGAAGGCATAGGTGATTTTTAAAGAGAGTCAATGAACCCATCCATCCATCCATCCATTCAACAAATATACATTTATTGAGCATCTACTCAGTGCCAGACACTGGAAACAATGACCCCTGAGCTCCTGGAGCCTAAGTCACAGTAAGGAAAACAGATAATAAACAAGCAAGCAACACATACAGCATGTAAGAGGGTATGAAATCTACAGAGAAAAGGAAGGAGAGGGAAGGGGTGGGGTTCCTGGAAAAGTAAGGAAGTCCCTGAACTCCACCAGGCAGTCAAGGAAGGCCTCCTGGGGAAGTCACTCCTCACTGTGTCCTGTGGGTTCTCTCACCTGTTCACATGGACCTACCAGGCTGTTGGAACATTTCAATGTCCAGAGGGCAGTTCGAAGGCCCTATTCCTCTTTCCCACCCTAGTTTCTGAGCCTCCTTCGCCCCCAAATTTCTCCTCAACCACCCCATGCCATCCAAATGCATTTCTGACCAAGTCAGGGTCTCCAACTCCAGGCTGGATGGCAGAACCACCTCAACATCTTGTCTTCCTTTGCTGCTATCCCTGAGCCCAGCCTTATCCCCAACCTGGCCCCTGAAGCCAGGCCTCGCTTGGGCCTTTTCCTGGTTCCTCAGAACCCAGCCTCCTTCTGAGGATGCATTCTTAGTCTCAGGCCAGAAGCTGGTCCGACTTTCCTTCTGGTTTCTTGCCCACCTGAATGACCCCTTCTAGCAACTGGCTGCTGGCAGGGATGGCAACAGTAGCAGCTGAAACTGTTATGGGGGTATCTCCATGAGCAAGAGACTGGGGTCAGAGAGGGGCATCGTCTGGGTGCACATGGGTGCACACGTATGTTTCTATAGTGAGTGCATGTGTGTGCCCATGCCCAGATATGTCCAAAAACGGGGTGAGAAATGTGTGGGCATGCAGGCAGGAGCCAACAGAATCTAAGAGAAAAAACAGAGGAAAAAAAATGCAAGACAGGGAAAAGAAAAAGACACCCAGAAAAGGAACTCTACTAGGCAGCAAGACACAGGGGTAAAAAGAGTAACAGGGAAGGATGAGCACTAAAAATCCCAAATGCTGAGGTGATGGCAAGACAAAAATTAAAAAAAAAAAAATTCATCTAAAAGTGTGAAAGAGGCAAGACTGACAAAATTTGAACAAAATTCTGTCCACAAATGCCCCCAACCTGAGGTGCAAAAAGAGAACCCTTATTCAAGTGAGGAATCTGCAAACCAGAGAAATGTAGCCTCTGGAGGAAACCGAAAGTACACTCCCCATAGACAAAGGGGAGGCCATCTTTTACAGAAAAAATGCCTGCCCTGGTTCTGACTGGTCCATTTCTATGCAAATGAGTAATCCAAATCATACAGTTCTGATTGGTCCAAATATTATGGTCCTGATTGGTCAGAATCAGGTATTCCAATTGGTCAGTGCAGATACAGATGAGGATATGGTTGCGCAGTTCTGACTGGAAGGGGCAGATCTCAGCCCATTGGTTGAAAGATGATTTCAAGAACTCCTTTGTAAGGGCCGGATGACAGAAATACAGCGCAGGAGGCTTGGTGGCTCAGTCTGTGACTTTTCCCTGAGATGCAGTACATGTGAAAGGCCTCCATCAGCAATGGCTGCTAGCCTCTGGTTATGAATTTGGTACCACTTAACCACAAGGAGTCCTTCTTGGCAGATACACTCCTTCTCGGGGTACACAATTCTAATTTTCAGCTTCCCTTTAAAGCTTTATTTCCCAGATCAAGGCTAACACAGCAAGTAAGACACAAAGGCCTCTGGCCCTAGTAGCTAGGAAACAAATAACAGAACACTGCTAAAGGCGAAGTGTTCAGAAAGAAAAAAACTTTATGCATGTAAATGTATCTTTTGGTCTCATGTTCTGGAAATTCGGTTGCTTTCACTACAGAATGCACAAAGGAAAAGCGCTTGGGTAAGACGGCTGTGGTACAGAGCTAAGATAATGATCTTGAATGGTCCGGCCAAACTGCAGGAACAACAAACCAAAACTAAACAAACAACAACCACCAAAACACACACACACAAGAATGCTCCCATATGGAGACGCAAGTAAACCGGCTGCAACATACGAGCATACACCTAAACCCCCTGTGAGGCTCAGCAGGGGAAACGAGGCTGCGCCCTCCTTCCTGTGATAGTTGCTCCTTCGCAGTGCCTCTTCCTCTGACTCGAATTTTCTGTGAGCCTTCCTCTTGGGATCCTCGGGCAATGACTCACAGGGCAACAGGGCCAGTCAGCAATACCACAGCCCTCCGCAATAGATGCTGTGTAGGAGGCAAGCCGCTCCGTGGACTGTCATCTGTACCAGCTTTTTCCTTTCTCTGTTCAGGGAGGATTTGCTTTTCAGCCACATTTCCCTCAAAACACATCCCTGTCAGGAGATGCTTACTGCACAGATTTCTAAATGATGAAATGATCTGAGTTTGGCTCCGTAGTCATAACGAAACTAAAAACAGTAAGATGAAAAAACAATAGTGTGATCATCACACCTACAAAAAACAACTTTATACTTGGATGAAATCAAGAGATCAGAAAAAAAAAATGCTTAAACTAATATTTTCCAACCTTTCACTAACAGCTCGGGCTAAAACCACATGTTTTGAAGGTCTTGCACTGTGTTATTATTAGAAGTCACAATTCTATTGATACTGATGAGTCATTTGTATCGGCGGAAACCAAGAACTTCCATCAACATCATGTTACACAGTCACTGTGGCTTGGCTTTTTCTTTATTACTGGTCAAAAAGGGGCTGCAGAAAGCTTATTGAAGCTAAAGAAAAAAAAAGAAAGAAAGAAAAGAAAAGAAAAAGACCAAGAAGGAGATCTCCTCAGGGTGTGCAAAGCTTTCTTTTTCCCCCAGCTGATCTCACTTCTCAAGACAGTTTAGGTTGATTTGATCAATTTGTAACTTAATGAGAAATCTCACAAAAGTTACATTTCACACTGACCAATGAAAATAAACAGAACTGAACTCCAAAAACAACAGCAAAACTATCTCTGAAATCAGATGCCAGCTTTAAAATGACCTGAGGTCAGGTGTTTGTTTTTCTTAACCTTAATAATTTGCAACGGATACCAACAAAAGCTGTCATTACTTAAGGACTGGAGCCGCACAAAACAATGTCCATTTCGCCACTCAGCACCCACTCTGCCGCTTCCCTATTCAAGACACACTCTCCTCACCCAGGGAGAAGTGGGTCAGGTTTCGGTTACACCAAGAAAGCCTAAGTTAAAAGTTCATGAAAGTTCCTTCTGGTGCTAAGAAGAAAACGACAGCACATTCCCTTTCCCTTATTACCCCTCCTTCCCCTTCCCCCCTTAAAGGGTCCCAGAAACTTAACATGAAGTAAAAATCGATTTTCCTGAGAGCTCCAGAAGTGCTGATTCTAATGTAGCCTCTACAAAGGCAGAAATATGTCCAGTGTCTACCCTGCAACCAGAAGGCTGTGTCTGGCTGCTGGAAGAAGGGAACCCAGCTCAGCAGTGACCACAGGTCTGAAAATAGCCTTCCAGCGGCTAAACTGCCTGGTGCTCTCCCAGGGCAGCGCTGGCACTGTGGGCAGTTGACAGTCAGGCCAGCTGAGCACTGCACCAGCCGCATGAGTCAGCAAGCACTTCTGGTAGGAAACTGCTGACAGGCTAAATTACTCTTGCATACAGAAGGTGCACACACCTACCGGGCAAAAACAAAAACAAGGTACATGCAAATTAGCAAACAGGAGCCTCTCTACCCTTGCATAGTTCCTATTCTCCAAGGTTAAACCAAAAATATAAATAATCTATGTGACTATTTAAGAAGTAGTAGAAGCAACAAATAGTCATTAATCGCGGTAATAAACAAACAACTCACTCTGTGTTGTGATGTGTGGAACAGCTGTGTTCGAATCTCACAAGCTAGTTAATTTTAACTGGTTTTAATTTTAACTGGATTTGACTGTTTTTCCTCCCTTCTAAAAAATCAAAATAGTTGCCATATCGACCACAAGAACCGGTAACAGACAAGCACAGTTCCTGTTTTTCAGAGGGGACTTACTTTCAAACCCACAATACCAAGATGCTTAACATAAGTGGAAATTTAAAATTTATTGTTTGATGTGGGAGACTGAAACCTGTACACTAATTCAGATCCCACAAACATTATGGAATAGTGACATCTCAGGCTTTATCCTATGAGTCTTTCATCTTTGTTCTCTCGTTTAACACAGAATCCAAAAATCTGCAAGAACACTGGTTGTCTGGAACTCAGAATACATTTTCCCATAGAAACGATGCCATGCCAATGACGTGATGTTCCAGGATATTCCATGAAAGTGTCTCAAATTTTAAAATGAGTGAGAAGTTAAATTTGTAACTTAAAAAGAAAAAGTGATACTCTAGCAAGAGTTCCAAAACTAAAGAAAACACCATTGATAGCCTGGTTGAGAAAATGTCTAGCTAGAGCAGCGGTTCTCAACCTGTGGGTCGTGACCCCTTTGGGGGTCGAACAACCCTTTCACAGGGGTCGCCTAAGACCATCGGAAAACACATATATAATTACATATTGTTTTTGTGATTAATCACTATGCTTTAATTATGTTCAATTTGTAACAATGAAAATACATCCTGCATATCAGATATTTACATTACGATTCATAACAGTTGCAAAATTAGAGTTATGAAGTAGCAACGAAAATAATTTTATGGTTGGGGTCACCACAACATGAGGAACTGTAATAAAGGGTCGAGGCATTAGGGAGGTTGAGAACCACTGAACTAGAGGAAGATGAGGGGACGGTCTTCTGAGTGAGACTGTGGAATAGGTCTTTAGCTTCACTCTGGTTCTTTAAGAGGGCTTAATGGTTAATTTCACTTTAAAATGCATGGCGTCCCGGCTTTGGCATATCATTAGAACAATCTTTATATTTGTCCGTTGTTATTTCCCCCACCCAAGTGGATCAAAAGTAAGAGAAGTAAAAATGAAGAGGGCGTGCAAGAGGCAACTGATCGATGTTTCTCAGCAATGTTCCTCTCTCTTGCTCTCTCTCTAAAATCAATAAAAACATATATTTTTAAGAGTTAAAAGAAAGATGATGACCAAAATAGATCCAGAGACATAGAAGCATGGAACTGACAGGCAATCTCAGAGGGATGGGTGTGTGTGTGTGTGTGGGGGGGGGGAGATTAACCAAAGAACTTATATGCATAAGCCATGGACATAGACAATAGTGCAGTGAAGGCCTGGGGGGAGGGCAGTGTGAGGTGAAGGGAGTCAATGGGGGAAAAAAAGGACATTTGTAATGCTTTCAACAATAAAGATAACATTTTTTAAAATATGTATCTTTTTATTGATTTCAGAGAGGAAGAGAGAGAGAATCATTGATCGGCTGCCTCCTGCATGCCCCACACTGGGGATTGAGCCCACAACCCAGGCATGTGCCCTGAATCAAACCTGGGGCCCTTCAGTCCTCAGGCGAATGCTCTATCCACTGAGCCAACCAGCTAGGGCTAAAGATAAAAATTTTTAAACAGGTTATAAGGGAAGAAAGGAAGGAAAATGGGCTACAAAGAGGGGATACCAGAGAGGAACAGAAAGAAACAGGGTCAGGCAGGAAGGAAGGCATGGGGGAGATAATTAACTACGAAGACGAGGTAAAGTAGGAATAGAGAGAAGTCCCCCACTAGCAAATGCACTCCCACTGACGGGAGAGGGGAGACTCTTTATCAGGCTAGATAGCAGCTCAGTGATCTGACCCACAGCAGAGGAAGCATGAGCTAGGGGAGTCCATTAGGACAGTTCCAGAGACTAGCACTAGATGGCGCCATCAACTCAACATGGCATGGTTGCTGGAGACATTTGAGGTGGGCGAAGGGTAGTATGAAAGGCAATTCAGACTCCCCACAACTGGGTATTATTTAGCAGGCAACACTTCTACCTAAAATAAGCATGGTTTTATTAATCAACCTCTGCAAATGTTCAGATGTCACCAACATCCACTGGATGGGGCATGCCAATTTTGAAATTAATTTATCAACTCAGTTTTTATCAATAAAACTGTGGGTTGGGGATGAAGATAAGTGAGAGCCACTGCCCCCCCCCCCGCCTTTTAAAATTCAACATTTAAAGATAATAGAGTATTTCAGGTTCACTGCTACTGACTAACAGACAAAAATTCCTAATTATAGACCCAGTGACTTCCCCTGAAGCTCTGTTTAAATGTCAAATAACACACAATCTTGCTATACAGGTTTATGTGAGTAGATCAGTGTCTGGCAAGGGGAAAGTGATGCTCACTGACAAACAAACATATCATTACATTCAAAAGCATCTGCCCTTTATACCTTTAATATTACAGCGGTTTATATCCTCTAATCTGCTTGCCTATATTCTCTGTCCAAGGTTGGGTTTATAAACAGCCCTCTCTTCATTCAGAAATGTTCTCCCATCACCAGGCTACCAGTGTGTGGAATTCTACTATTTCCCATTTTTAGGGTTTTATTCCTTTGGCTTTGTCTCCTATTAATATGCTGATTTTTCACAAAGAAGTAATTCACTAAATATGCTCCATTATTTATACCCTAGTAAAACTTTTTTCATAAAATCCTTTCCTGAGAGAGGTTTTGAAAGGGAAGGGGGGCACCAGTTAAGGGCACTGGGTGGTCAAAAGGAAGCCAAGAGCAGAGCGAAGTAAGGACAGAAAGAAGCCACTGGGAGAACTGAGAGCAAACCTTGCCTGGCTCCTTCAACTGCAGCAAAGATCATCACCCCTGACGTGGATCTTCCCAAGAAGACAAATGAAAACTAGGAGTTAAATCTAAGTTTGTTTACACTTTCCTCTGGCTGAATGGGTAATAATATCCTTTCGAGTTCATTTAACTTTTTTTCACAGTTTGACTCTTCAGGACTCATTCATTTGCATAATATGGAATCTTGAACCCATGTAGACATTCCACAAATCAATGCAAGTAATGCTCACACTAAATCAGCAGCTTTAACTTAAGCTCATCATTGTTTGCACTGATATCTTTATGCACTCATCTGCTTGATTTTTTTAATCACTTAAAACTTGCAACAGTGACACTCTAAGCATCCCTCCACTTAGCCATCTCCAAGAGTTGAACTAAATACTGAAAAATAAGCACACTACATTCAAGCACTTGATCTTTTCCTAAATTGAGCTACAAATGGATACTTAATGTTCCAGCAGCTCCCAAGAAAAATGCCTCCTGACTAAAGACGAGGGTGTCTGCCCAGGACAGAGCTCAGTCAGCATTCCAAACAGTGACCCCGCTACCTCGAGGTAACTGAGGTCACTGCCAAAGCTGAGTCCTCTAAAACCATTCAAATCTCTGGTTGAGAGTTGCAACATGCTAATCTGGCAAGATAATCTCTTCCTGAAATTGACTAGAACGAGAGCAAAGGTTACCTGCTTTTATCTGTTACTAGTGGCTGATATTTCTAATTAGGAGCTCTAATGGAATTGAGTCTGAATGAAATTCTTCCTCCGCAGTAGAATAATCAACCTATTATAGGAATGGTTTCTTTCACCTTTTCTACCTCATCAGAAAAAAAACCTAAAAAACCAGAAAACACATTTTTCACGTAACAAGGGGGAAGGAGTCTGAACTACAGGAAAACCTCGGGAACAGAGCCAGGGGCTCATGTTCTACTTCGTTCTTCTTCTGTCTTTACATGTCATCACTTCCACTTTCTGATCCCCAAATGGACACTTAGACCTGAGGAATGCCATTTTAGAAAGTGAGACGTGTGAAAGATCGGAGATGCATTCACTCTGGGTCACTGAGAAATTATTTTATCTTTCAGAGAGACATCAACAAAACAGCCAATGTTTTGGTGACCTGGCCTATATTTCCACTTCTGAGAACTGCTGGAGAGCCTTCAACCTCCAGAGAAGAAGAGGAAAGAGGGGGCGGGTAGGGCTGGTGGTTACCGAGCAGGCTGCAGCGTCACACGCCTCGTTTCCAATCCCACTCCACCACTCACTGGCTGGGCGACATCTGTCCCTGGGCTTCTAATGATCACACCTCGCTCTGATTGTTTCCAGTACTGAGTAAATTAATCTGAGGAAGACACAGGAAGCTCCCAACACAGGTTAGCCATCATCAAAGAAAAAGAAAATGCAGGCGTTTTAGTTATAACATACAGTAGTCAAATTGTTTTAAATAGACACAGCCAACACTCCTAAATTGTGCTAAAAACAGCCTAAAAAATCGTCTGGGTCTGCCGCGCCTCGAGACCCTTGTGCCCTGGGGGAAGCAGGGGCTTCAGGGGAAGCTGGACTCACACTTCTCAGAAGATCCTGGCCTGGGTCCTAACATACCAGCCAACTGGGAGGGAATGTCTGTGTAGCCTCTAGTCATTCCAACGTTGTCAAAACGACCCTAAATATGTTCACAATCAGAGGGCTAACCGGCATGTTTTTCCAAGTATGAAAACGAACAGTATTCTTGGCAATTAACAGTTCTGTTTCTATCAGGCTCTGAAGACACAGGTAAATAAATCAATTCTGGACTCTGTATACAAGAACCATTTTTTGCCAAACTGGCCCAAAGGGTTATATCATGGTTTATGCAATACTCCAAAGGGCCAAAGACAGTAGTGAATTAATAGGATTAGGAGGCTATGGAGAAAGAGGAAGCCCTAAGTTTTAGATGGGCCCTGATGGCAGCTCACTCTACAATTCTTCACGGAGTGCTGCCTCAACCTCCCAACCAGTTCACATGCTTCCATTACACCCTCTGCTGCATGGGAACCTTTCCTTCAGGGAACATGCACTGGGTTACCTGGTGCTCTCTGGTTACCGTCATCCCTCCTGCTAGACGGTATGCTTCCTGAGGGCAGGGACCAGGACTGGGTTTGCTCCCCACCAGCCCACGACTGGCTAACACCACGCCTGCCACATAAGAGATATTCAGTGTATGTTTGTTTAGTGAATGCATGAGGCATCTGCCTCTAAAGCAGCGGTTCTCAACTTGTGAGTCGCGACCCCTTTGGGGGTCGAACGACCCTTTCACAGGGGTCGCCTAAGACCATCGGAAAACACATATATAATTACATATTGTTTTTGTGATTAATCACTGTGCTTTAATTATGTTCAATTTGTAACAATGAAAATACATCCTGCATATCAGATATTTACATTACGATTCATAACAGTAGCAACATTACAGTTATGAAGTAGCAAAGAAAATAATTTTATGGTTGGGGGTCACCACAACATGAGGAACTGTATGAAAGGGTCGCGGCATTAGGGACGTTGAGAACCACTGCTCTAAAGAATGGAATTTCTGGACACGCGGCCCATTTGGTGGTACCCATTAACTTCCGCTGCTTAAGAGAATACAGGATGGGAAGGAAACAAAAACAGCCAACAATTTGTGGATACTGGGATACTGAGGACCCTTGCTGAGTGTGTTCCTTCACTTTGCTTTCCTACTTACTGAATGGAAATAAGCAAATAAGCAAGGTGGGCTCTCTCCTCTCCAAGGTGAGAGTCTAACCCAGTGATGGTGAACCTTTTGAGCTCCGTGTGTCAGCATTTTGAAAAACCCTAACTTAACTCTGGTGCCGTGTCACATACAGTGGGGCCTTGACTTACGAGTGTCCTGACTAACGAGTTTTTCGAGATACAAGCCGTCTCTCGGCCGATTTTTTGCTTTGAGTTGCGAGCTAAAATTCGGGTTACGAGCCAGCTTCAGATACCCCACCGCTAGTTGGCGCAGCGAACGTCAAAGTGAACGCCACATCAGCCCAGCATCACATGTCTCACTCGTTCACTTTTTGATTTGACATACGAGTAATTTGAGTTATGAGCTCCGTCACGGAACGAATTAAACTCGTAAGTCAAGGCCCCACTGTATAGAAATTTTTTATACTTGCAACCATAGTAAAACAAAGACTTATATTTTTGATATTTATTTTATATATTTAAATGCCATTTAACAAAGAAAAATCAACCAAAAAAATGAGTTCGCGTGTCACCTCTGACACATGTGTCATAGGTTCGCCATCACTGGCTAAGCCATCTGTGGGTTAGACTCGCAGAGAGTCCTGAAGAAACTCCTGAAGCATCTGCAGAAAGTGAGGGGACAGAGAAGGATGATGCGAGACTGGAACCGGCGGAGGGTTTGGAAACGCAAAAAGCTTTCTTCCGAGGCTAACCTGGAGCCAGCTGCAGGCTCCGGAAGGAATGAAGACAGTAACAAGAGGGAGGGGAGGCCTGGGACGTGCAGGATTTACATGCTCGGAAGAAAATGAAAACTGACACAAGGATGGGAGGGAGCTTGTAACCAAGCGCCCGCTCTTGGAGGCATCACAGTGTGTCCTACAGCCTTCATCCTTCGGGAGAGGCACAAAAGGGTCAGGGAGGAAAGGCACACCCCTCAGAACCAAAGGACAATTTATTATCAGGCTAAGGAACAAAAGAGAAGTTAACCAGGGAATAGCTGGAGAAATGGTGATTATGAAGTCACTGGGGAAGACTGAGACGTTTTGGCTGTAATTCCAATGACTACAATGAACGAGTACGTGAAATGCTTTCAGATTGGGGAGATTTATTATTTTGGAAAAAAAATAGCTCAAAGAAAACAAAGGCGAAATTCCTGCCTGAATTTTGAAGCAGTGCCACTAGCAGGACAAGGTTCAATTCCCATATTCTTTAGAAAAGAAATGGTCCTTGAAAAGGACATGGTGGTGATTCGGAGGATACTTCCAGCGTCCGGGGAAGCTGAGCAGCATGCTGACGGGAAGGTTAAGTTTCCGTTTCAGGTAGAGGGACATTTGAAATTAACAAGAAAGGACGGGAAAAGTTGAATTGACAAAGAAAGGACTACTTTTCTACTAAATGTCGCCCCAGAAACCCAACCAAAAAATGAGTAATATTCTGGGCAATCTTACTGAGTTTACCAAATGCTTAGTTCACATCAGGTTTCAGGTGGGCCTTGAACAATTTGTAAATATTTACGTAAGATGTAAAGCTGGGACAGGAATAGGTCACACGCTGTCACTGGTAATCCAGGAGCAAGTTTCGTCGTTCCCCAGGCCTCGGTGCTGCTTGTCCTAACACAGCTCCAGGGGCGCCAAAAGTTAGCTCCTTTTCCCGGGAAATGCCAATTCTTGCAGCCAGCCCCGACTTCTGAGTTGCTGGTGTCTCTGATAGGGTCATGTGTCACTGGAGCTTCTTGGCTATCCAGATAGAGAACGGAGAGGCATAGGGAGGCAGAAGTAGTGATTGCTGTCTAAATTGCAGATTTTAACAAATCTGTTCATCTTTTATTTTCTGTTTCCTGTACATGAGGGTAGGGACTAGGTTCTCTATATGCTATGGTCTCTACCCCACGCCCAGTCATTAATTACCTCAGGGGTAGATTGTGCATATAGGATGACAAATAGCCCTCAGACCAGTGGTTCTCAACCTTCCTAATGCCGCGACCCTTTAATACAGTTCCTCATGTTGTGGTGACCCCCAATTTCATTGTTACAAGTTGAACGTAATTGAAGCACAGTGATTAATCACAAAAACAGTATGTAATTCTATATGTGTTTTCCAATGGTCTTAGGCGACCTCTGTGAAAGGGTCATTCGACCCCCAAAGGGTCGCGACCCACAGGTTGAGAACTGGTCAAGAAAATACTCATTCCATTTTGATGACATTCTTTTCAACATATAATGAGAAGGTTCCTCTTCTGCAGAACAGGCACCATGGCTACTTCACAGCATTGCTGTGAGGAGTCAATGAGTTACAAGTAGGTAAAGTTGTTAGCACTGTTTCTGGCACATGGTGAGCATTCAATAAATCATGGCTATTATTTTAGTGGGTGTTTTCAAATGTCAAATTTTCATGGAGATCCTCAGGCATTAAATAGCCAAGGTACCCCATCTGGTCTATAAACAACTAAACAGAGGGCAGATGGTTTAAAAGCAGTGAATGATTTACCTGCAGAGGACCCCCATGGTGCCACCCCTGGAATTAATTTTTGGTCTTTCAACTCGTATTCTCTGTTAAAAAGAAAGCTATCAATTCCTGAGTGGGACTCAATGTTGATTCAAGTTTTGCTTTTCTTATATCTTTCAATTTCCCCAATAGCTGTAATCATTCACTTAGTGGAGACTTACAAATCATCTACTATGTGCCAGGCCTTTAGAAAATGGCTACATACAGAAATATTAAACAATAAGATGTATTAGCCCATTAAATGTTCTCATCCAGCATTTTAAAATTTTTGATCCAATATTTTAAAAAATCAGGGGATTCCACATAAAAGTCTAGATATCCAGCTTCCCTTGGAAAAAAATCAGACAATGTAGCAACACGAAGCCAGTATTCCCACCCAATTCCTGCCTGGCAACAGTCAACAAAAAGGAGCTGGGACAGAGTATCGGTTACCTGCCACTCCACCCTATGCCCCCTCCTCCCTCACCAGGACCAGTGAAAGGTAAAAATGAATGGCTCCATGCTCAAGAATTATCAAAGATTTCAAGAAGACAACAGCGGAAGATTAAATCCAGCGTGAGGTCCTCCAGAGCAGATGAGGGGGGAGTAGGGGCTCTGTGCGAGGGTGCAGGTCACATGCCCATGAAGCTGGTCCTGCTTCCCACCCCCTCAGCCAAACAGGAAGGGTATTTAGTTATCTAAGTGTTCTGTCTTTCATTCAGCATCAGCCAGCATTTACAACAAGCAGACACCGTAGCCCCTGAAATCTCAGGTACAAAAAGTAGGGC
Organism: Myotis daubentonii; assembly: GCF_963259705.1. NCBI lineage: Eukaryota > Metazoa > Chordata > Mammalia > Chiroptera > Vespertilionidae > Myotis > Myotis daubentonii. The sequence goes on along the minus strand of NC_081845.1, from coordinate 52,442,574 downwards.
AGTGGTCCCCTGCACAGCTGAGCTGGAGAGCCACTGGGAGCCCTCTCTTCCCTGGTGAAGGCTGGATCCATACCAGGGACACGAAGCACAAGTTAATCCAAGTAAAATTAAACTGCTCCCAACAATACAGATTGATCTGAGCCCTTCTGTTGGCCTCACTGGAGCGTTGATCACAAATTCACTAGCAGTAATGAGGCAGTCCCCTCGGCTGTGCAGACAGCGGGCCCAGAAGTGAAGGGCTGGTCTAGGAGAGATCTGAACATGAACCTGACCATCTGGCTCTCTGACTCACTTTGATCACAAAATGAATTGCAACAAATTGAAGAGCACATGGCTAGAGTTAATTGTCTCATCCGTAATCTGAACCTACTTTTAAGCAGTTATTATTACCCTCTATCAGGTAGAAACATTTCCTACCATCACTGCAAAGTGCATTTTCCTGATGAACTGTAATGGATCATTAAATTCCATATCTGAATAACAATACTCTGCACTTAGGCAGTGCCTTTCATCCAGGGATTTCAAGGCAGTTTGCAAATAATTAAGCCCCTCACACAGCAGCCAGAGGTGAGGGACTTGCCTGAAGACACTGACTTGAAGGCATAATTCAATAGAAAGAATAAATGGCTTTCTCCCAGCCACTAGTAATACTGAAAAGTGAGTGGGGGGAGGGGAAGGTGTCCAGATTCCCTCCCTCCCTTTCTGCCTTACTCCTTCTCTATGGCAGATCCTCACAGGCACCACACAAAGAGCTGAGAAGTAACTAACAGGAGTGTTCGTAATTTAGCGATGAGTTCAGACATACGCATATATGAGGAGACTGTTTCTCAATATAACCCTGGCATATACAATACGAACTGGCATTTCAATCCACCTGCAGAGTCGACAGATACCAGAAGAATCAACTCAACACATTTATGATTACCAAATGGCAAACCTAAAAGCCTTCCAAAATCCAGAATGAAATTACTGCTCTACACAAATAAAGTATGCTTTAACAAAAGTACTTTATTCCATGATTGTGCCTTCCATTTCTGGGACTCCTGTTTGAATGATATTGAAGTTTCCGGAATAGCAAATAGGATGGAAGTGGGCAATCAATGCATTTTTTCCCCCAGTGCATTTTTAAAACCAGAACACTAGAAGGAAAAAAAAAAACCAAAAAAAAACCACCCACACACATTTCAGCCACTCAAAGTTCTGTGGTGATATTATAAACTCCTAAAAACTGAATTTATAATGGAAATGCTGACAGACCTTTCACTGGAGCAGTCTGAAGGCAACACTGTAATTTAGCAATCGCTCTCACAGACTAAAGACTAATTCTAACAAGATGTCATTTTGACTCCCGTTTATTATTACCTGCAAGAATGAAAAATGCCGCTTACTGGAGCGCTGCTGGAGAAGCAGGGTGGGGCAATCTCACATTTTAAGCAAGACTTTTTCTGTCTCACCAGAACAGCCCTCTCCGCCGAAGGAGCCGCAGCCTTTCCCGCTCAGCCTCCTTCATGTCAGCCGGAGCCTTCGCAGCTCGACACGCCTGTCCTACATGTTACATTTTAGCGACCGGAGAAAACCGCTATCAGTGAACATCTCTAATTTTACTCTCAACAGACAAACGCAAAATACCTCATTAGGCGTCATCTCCGCCAAGGTTCCCACTAGGCAGGAAAGGATTTTTATCTAAAGCAATTACCCTTCTTAGTTAGACTCAACAGATTACGTTTACACGGAGAGCGAGGGACCGCTGCACCAGACAGAAAGTGAAAACCGAGGAGCGCCGAGTTTCGCCATCCGCGGGTCCCCGGGGAGTCTGTCGGGGCGAAGTAGCCTGGTCCCGCTGGTTTCCCAGGGGCCGCGGGTCTCCGAGCTGCGAGGAGCGCCTTCTCGGGCCACAGACTACACCATCCCGACAGCGCTGGGCTCCAACTTCCCCCAAGTTGTCAAACTCGCCCACACGCGAAAGAGTGCTGGGGACACCCCGCGTATCCGCGACCCACTAAGTCAGGGGAGCGCGGCCGCTTTCATAGACACACACCCGGCCCTGCCAGCTTCCTCCCGCGGTCCGAGTTCCTGCAAATCCTCGGCCAGACCGAGGTCACCGAGAAGCTCGCTAGAGTCCCCTCTCGTGGGCAGCTGGGGTAGTCCATGAGCGCCGCCCACCGCCCTCTCCAGGGGCGCTCGGCGCCAGAGCACCCACCGGGTGAGACCCACGCGGCGCCTCCACAGGGGGAGATGGAAAGGTGTCCCCTGGATAAGCCCCTTTCCTTAGACTGCGCTGCTGGGGCTTGTAGACTGAAGTGTGTGTGGAGAGAGAAGGGGGTGTGTGTTGCACTTTGATTTCATGCAGGATCTTGCAAGATGTCCCTCTCTGATGGCACGAGCCTCTCGGTTTGCCTGCCCAGGGACGCATTCCGATAACCTGGCCATTGGCTAGGAGGGGTTCCACGCAGCGTGCGGTCCGAGGTCTGCGCTGCGAGGCCCCAACCTGACTCTTCTCGGGACTCTAAACTTGGGCTTCGATGCCCCGCCAGTCTCAGGGGTTCTGGATACCCCGCGGCAACTGACAGCTGAGCGCAAAAGCGCGGCGGCCGCGGTGCTCACGGAGCAGTCCCGGGCACCGACGCGGCAGGCAGGTTGGAGGCCATCCGGCGCCGCGAGGAAATCGCGGTCTGGGGGCCGGGGCGTCCGGGCCTCGCCGGGCCGGGAGCAGGGCCGTGGGTCTGACAGCTGCTCCGGCTCCCGCAGACGCGCGCCTCCCTCCAGCCCGCCCTCCCCACGCCTGACTTATTACCCTCTGCTCCTCCTCCCCCTACTGTTCCAAAACACCCGTCGACGCGAACAAAATACAATGCCGCCTCGCCCGCCGTAAACAGCCAGGCGAGGGAGCGCACGGTCGCTGCGGCGCGTCCGCCCGCTCGGCTCCCACCGCCTTCCCGTTCCTAGAAAAAGCCATAAAAGCGGCAGGGCGATCGGCCGGCGGCTGCGCGCCGGGAGACCGCGGCTCCCTTCCTGCGCCGCTTCCCCACGCCTCCTCGCGCACCCACTGCCCCCTCAAACTTGCCCCGCCACCCCGCCACCCCGCCCGGCGCCGGGGCCGGGCCCGGGGACTCACCTCGCCAGAGAACTTTGCGTCCTTTTCCGCCTCCTCTTCTCTGCGTCTTCCCAGCCCGCAGCCCCCTCCCGGCGGCCGGCGCGGTGGGCGGTTCGGGGGTCACCGAAAGCTGGAGGAGAGGACGCGCATCACATGGCAGCTGGTTCCCAGCTCCCCGAGTGTGCCGGGAGGGGGGAGGGGAAGGGTCGAGGGCAGGTCGGGGGAGCGCGAGAGCCCGGCGGCCGCGGGAGTGGGCAGGCGGGCGGCGAGGGCGGCGGCGGGCGCTGGCGCTGGCGCTGCTGCGATCGGAGCCCGAGCGTGCACGGTCGCGGCGGCGGCGGCTGCTGAGGCGGCGGCGGCTCGGCGCTGTTTGCTCCGCGCGCGGCTCGCGCTCTCCCCGGAACGCCCACACTCTCAATCGCTACATTGTTGACATTCGGGCGCTGACGTCACCGCTCCCCATTCACAATAACTTTACGGGAGCCGGGCAGCGCACCACCCCGGCCGCTGGGGCGCCGTACGCCTGGCGACTAGCGTAAGCCGCTCCGCGAATGGCGCTCCGAGGGCCCGGGCGCGGGGCGCGGGGCGCGGGGCGCGGGGCGGGGGCGGGGGCGGGGGCGGGCACGCGCGCTCCGCCGGCTCGCGGGAGGGGGCGCGCCTCACACCGCCGCCGCCGCGGCTCTCCCCGCTTTGTGTGGCCGCGCGGCCGGGAGAGCCCCCTGCTCCGGGCCCAGCTGACCATCTGGCTCCGTCCAGCCCGGCCCGGGACTCTCGGGGGGGCGGGCGGGGGGGCTTGAAAGGCAAGGGCTGGGGTCGTGTGGCGTGTGGTATGGTGAGGGCTGGTGTGTGGCACGAACGAAGGGGGCAGAGCTCTGAGCACACAACACTCTGGAAAGGGAGCCAGACCTCCAAACCGAGGGTTGCTGCGTGGTCTAGCGTTTCCCAGGAGGGACAAGAAAAGATGCAACACGGGCCCCCACAAAGCTGACCCTTTGGGGTGGGGATGGGGAGAAGAGTAGCTCCTGGCCCAATATGGATGGGGATCTTTGGATGCTGGTGGAGGGCCTCAGTGTGCCCCACCGAGGGCGCCTCTAAGCCCCCACACCAGGGTTTTAGAGGGGGAGCAAGAAGTTTCCGAGCGTCAGTGACAAGCCCGTCTCCCCAGCTTCAGCCTCCAGCGCTACAGGGGTCCAGCTCTCTCCTGCCTCTCGCTCTGGAGGCCGCCTGGGTGTCGCTCCTGCACTTGAAGGCCATCGTGCGGCTGTCCTGTCAGAAGAAAGCCTGATGGTGGTTAAGATTTTACAGAAAGTAATTAGGGCTTAGACTGAACGAACATTTGCAATAAAAGACGGTTGTGTTAGTATAATGCTGGTGCCTGCACATTTACCCCGCCAAGGCCAGGAAATTATGCCGCGTTTCCCTGAACACCTATAACTCGGCCCCCCTGTGTGCAGGCAGTATTCCATATTATTACGTGCGGTGCTGATTTTTAATGAATATTATAAAACTTTGACTCGCTCTACTGAGAGAAGGACCATAAATCCCCCCTGTAAAATGGGCACTGGCATGTGCTGAGGAAGCAGTGAAGGGCTGCCGGGGGGAGCCTTGTGCTATCAGCCAAAGTGTTGCTTTGAACCACCTTCCTGTGAAGACAGTTTTAAAAGGCCCCATTTTGAATGTCAGTGTGGAAAGCTAAGCGATGGTGAAAAGGAAGCTGAGGGGCCAAGCTCTTTTTTTTTTCTTTTTTCTTTTTTTTTTTTTTTAACAGCATAGCAGAGCCACCGTGTGTTGGTCTATTACCCCCACTGGGTGATTTTCTCTGCTCACCTCTCCAGTTTTCAGGTGAGGAAAAGCCTCAGAGCTGGGTGCCCTGACTGGGAGTCTGGGGCCCTTTTTGATGGAGCACCCTGCTTCTGAGGTTCCTGTCTGGCCTCCTGACAAGGACAGAGAATACTGATGCCTGGTCTGCCCTGGTGAGGCCAGTTCTTAGAATCTGATGGATGGTGATGTTTCTGTATTCATCATTCTTGTAAGTATGTGTGTGTCAATGTGATAACTTTATGCATTTTAATAAGCACCGCTACATGTTTTTCTCACAAGAGCCAGGCTTGAGAAGATCCCTAAGAGTGTCATGTAAATTCATTTCTTTTCAAGCAGCTGCCTGACTGTGAGTGGAATTGGGCACATCAGCATTGGGGAAGGGGGGAGGGACGTAGGGGGGTGGGGGGGAGCGATGCTGCTGCAAGCTGACCTTGCCACCTTGTTTCTGGTCCCAAGTGGATATAACAAAGGCTATGTGGTCATTTCAGTTCACTTGCCAAAGACGCAAACTAGAGCATTTTCAGTTTGAAATCCTTAAGTATGAGATGGGACAGCAATTAGAGATGAAAAAACCCGAATGCAACCATGATAGGTTGTATTACCTACTCATTCAAGGAGGTTGAATTAGGACTAGTTGACCTCGAAGACCACATCCAGTGCTGCAATCATGTGCCTCTGTGGCTGGGAATATGACAAAATCTTTGCCTTAGAGGAGCTTAAAGTCCAGTAGGGGGTTAATTCTTTCATTTTATTTTCAAATTTAGAAGTGGGTTATTTGAGTTAAATCCTGTAAAACATATTCAGAATGATATGAACTTAGGGTGGTAAGTCAAGTACTGGACACTGTTTTAACAGTGTGACCACAGAGAGGAGGCTGCAGTCAGCCTTAGCACCCTCGTCAAGAATGTTTGCTGGCCATTCCCTGGTTTGTGGTGCTGCTCTGGGCACTTCAGGCATTTACAATGAGAAACAGATGCAGGTCCTTCCTTCTGTGTATTCATGGCAGTAACTTGAGTAGAGGTCAACTTATTTCCCATGCCTGCAACAGTCAACCTTCTCCGATATACTTTTCCTGCATAATTACATGTGTTTGCTGGTCCAGAACATGGACTTCATCTGTAATACATTCCTAAGCAGGATATAATTTCTAAGACGATAACTTTGTATGATAGCATTGAAGTCCATAAATTTTATTTCTATAAATCACCTTGATTTTATAAAATAGGAAAAATTAAAATATCCTGGAAACAACAAGAGAAGGAGAGGAAGACAAAAGAAAGAAGCAAGCAGTTCTGGGGTCTTCAATTTTCTTGCTCCCCAGCATCCTGTTACAGTATCTGATGATGTAGGCAGAATAGTAGGCAGAATTTTAAATGTGGTACCTTGAGTAAGACATAGCAGGGCAAAGTTAGCAGCCAATGAGAGAGATCAGAGCGGGATGTTTAGAGGGAGAATGCCAAAGCCAGGTGGAGCCAACATAGTGAAGGAAGTTCTGTTAAGAAGAAACTGAATTTTACTCATTGGAAGAATTCCTCAGAATTATAACTGAGGCTTATTATTTAAAACCCAGAGGTTTTGAAGTGTACCTTAGCCATTAAACCTCAGCTAGTATGGCACTGGTGACACTTGGGAGAACTGATGAAATTTGAATAATTTCAAGTGGTGATTTGTTCAACAATTGTTGAGCCACCTCTTATGTAGCAGGTGCTGTTCTATAAGGTGGGATGTAGAATTCTTAAGTTAGTGATGACATTGGGATGAGGAGGGAGACAGATAGTAAGCCTTTCCTATCTATCTACCTACCTATCATCTATCTATCTATCTATCTATCTATCTATCTATCTATCTATCTATCTGATATGTTATCACATACCATGTAGGGTATGGAGGTGAAGAGAGCTGTGAAAGCAAAGTAAGGAGGTCAGGAGTGACAGGGGTGTGGCTATTTTTAGATGGAGTGTTTGGGTCAGGGAAGACATCCCTGAGGAGAGGACATTGACCAGAGATAGGAAGGAAGTTGTGGGACGAGTTCTGTAGCTATATTGGGAGAAATCTTTTTAGGTATGAAGAAAAGCAAGTGCAAAGGCCCTGGGGTAGATTAAACTTGGCATGCTCCAGGGACAGCAAAGAGGTCACTGTGTTTAATGCAGAAGAGCTAGAAGACGACTAGCAGGAAATGATGCCAGAGGGATATCCAACAGGCTTATTATATTTTAGGGGGAAATGGAAGACATTTATCTGGGTTTCTTTAGAGAAAGGACATGACCTGGCGTTGACTCCTAAAAGAGCATCCTGTGTGTTCAGTGGATGGAAGTACAAGAGTGGAAGCCCAGAGACCAGGTAGAGGAATAGAAATAGACTAAAAGAGGGGTGATGGTAATTTGGACTACTATGATAACTGTAAATGGAATCTAGATATATATTCAAAATAAACCAGACAGGACTTACTAATTCAATTGTGGGATATGAGAGAAAGAGGAGTCAAAGGAAATTATGGATTTTGGTCTGATCAGGTGATGATGGCGATTCTACTTACTGATATGAGGAGGAGCAGGTATGTGGGGAAAGCTCCGGTGTTTGGGTTTGGATATAGTAACTTTCTGATGCCTATCAGACATCTAAGTGGAAAAGTTGAACAGGCAATTAGACATGGGAATCTGAACTTCAGGAGAGAAATCCAGACTAGAGCTAGAAATCTGTGTGTCATCAGCATAGAGAATCTGGGAACATGGGTAGGGAAGAGAAGAAATCTGAGGATTGAGATCTGGGGCACTCTAACGTTTAGAGGCCAGAAGATGAAGAAAAGAAGAAGAGAAAAGAGAATGTTTTGAGAAGCAGAGAGTAATTGGTTGTGCCAATGCTGCTGATGGGTCAGATAAGATGAAAACACATCACTGACTTTTAAATTTGATGTCTTTGACAGAAAGGAGTGGTAGGGACTAACCCTGCTAGCGTGGGTTTGAGAGAGAGAGGGCGAGGAAGTGGAGGCAATGCGCGTAGACCACTCTTTAGAGGAGCTTTGCTATGAAAGAGAAAAAGGGGGAAATAGCTAGAGGGTCCTGTGAGAAATTAGAGCTCGGTGAGAATAGTCCTGTCAAGAGGGGCAAACGGTTGATGTAAAGAGGAGGGATAACTAGGGGAGTGAAGTGCTGCAGTCAGAGAGTGAGCCTTACTTAAGGGGGAGGGCTGGTTCATCCCTAGCAACACGGGGGAAGTTATGATGGGGACCGGCAGGGAGGCAGGATGGTGGTGGTGGGAAATGTGGGGTGTCCTTGTCTGAGTGATTCTGTTTTCTTAGTGGACTAAGAAGTGAGATCATCAGCTGATGGTGGAGGAGGGAAAGCTGTGGGAGAGAGAAAAGATTTCAACTAGCGCAGGGGCAAGCAGGGCTGCGGGGCAGCACAGAGAAAATTGAGGGTTTTTACTAGAATCTATAGGCAAGTCACTGCCAAGAAAATTTATTTCTTGTACAAAATCTCATGCAAGTTTTGAAAAATAATCAGGGTATTCCGTACTAGAGAGCATTGTAATTTGCCAGTGTAACGAGGCTCACACAACAATTTTACTCCCAGCTATTCCTAAATTGGGCTGGCAGCCCTTTCAACTACCTATTTCTCTTATTTGTTCCATACTTTATCTCCCTCAAAGATCACACGAGTTCCTAAGAAGGACGTTGAAAATAGTCTTTTAACAAGAAGGATGTTCTCATATAATTATCTGTAGTGACATAGCTCAAGACCCGCTTCTACAATAAAGAATAGGTGCCACTATGATCTAAAAATTTAAATGATGCAAAATCAACTAATTCTTCAACATGCATGATTGAACATCTAATGTGCTGGTGAGAAAACATTGGATCCTATTTTCAAAGAACTTAAAAATTTCTAGGTGGTAGGCAAAACTAATATAAATAAACAAGCTGACAAATAAACCAACAATTTTATATTTAATTCCTTTTATTAATTATTTGATGAATTGCTCATAATTAATAAGATTTAAAATTATTTACACAGAAATTATATTTATGGGAATTTATACTAATGAAAAAATTAAGCATGTACAGAAAGATTTTTTGTATAATGGCAAAAAGAAGTGAAAAAGTCTAAATGCCTTACAGTAGAAGATTGCCTAAATAAATAGTGATTCATATATAAAATTGAATGACATAGCCCAGCCGGCATGGCTCAGTGGTTGAGTGTCGACCTATGAACCAGGAGGTCACAGTTGTATTTGATTCCAGGTCAGGGCACGTGCCAGGTTGTGGGCTTGATCCCCAGTGGGGAGCATGCAGGAGGCAGCTGATCAATATTGATGTTTCTATCTCTCTCTTTCTCTTCCTCTCTCTAAAAAAATCTATAAAAATGCATGTTTTTAAAATTGAATGCCATGGATTCATCAAACATGATGTTAATGAAGTATGTATATTGGCATGTTAATGTTTTATCAGTAATTTTTTAAAAGAATTTGCAAAAAAGCATGAGTCCATTTGTGGAAAATTGTCTAAGTGTGCATAGAGAAAAGTCTGAAAGGATATATATACACAGTGTTAAAGTGGTTCTCTCAAGATGAAGAGCTTATGAGTGGTTTTTCTTTTTTGCTTAACTGGTTTTAAATTTTTTTCCTCCAATATAAATGTATTACTTCTGTAATAAAGAAAGCCAATAAAAGTTATAAAATTCAAGATGTGTGTAATTAAACTCTAATAAGAACTTAAGTGTTGTAGGTGTTAAGAGGGGAAAAAAATTTATGAGGGTTGGAACAGCCAGGAAAGGTTTCACTGAGAAGGTGAAATTTGAGTTGAATGTCAAAGCTGGGAAGGATTCAGACAGGAGGAAAGTGGCTGGACATTCAACATAAAAAGATCCCCAGAGCCTGGACTTTGGTCTGACCAAAGCATCCATGTATTGGAGAGTTGGGCAAGAGTAAGACATGACAGCAAGAAGATAGGTCAAAAGCTGAAGGTATGGGCACCCCTGCCTGCTGTCTAGCAAGGAACACTAGTACCACAGCAAAGAAGGGCCATTGTCATGGTGATTTATTTTTTCAAAATATAAGGGTATCCTTTCTTTCTCCTCCCATTGACCAAGTCCTGTTAGAAAACAACCATTTTTCTTCCCGTCTTCACTTTTTTCAGACATTCCTTGAGCACACACAGACTATGTACAAGCACTCTTCCAGCCTCTGGAGACACAGTATGCATGACAGGACCTTCATACTCCAGGGGCTTCGTAGGGAAGATGGACAGGTAAACAAGTCATCACAGCACACTACGGGCCCAAATAGAATGACAAAGGGCATCCAACAACTAGCCAGTCTAGGAGAGTTCGGAGATGGTTTCCCAGAAGAGGTGATAGCTGAGCTACATTCTGAAGGATGAATGTTAAAAGAAGAGGTTGGAAGGTCATTCTAGGTGGGAAAGTTGGAGTGGTGAAAGTGCAGGGATTATAGTTAGAAGTAACAGCCAGTAGCCCTAGCCAGTTTGATTCAGTGGATAGAGCATTGGCCTAGGGACTGAAGGGTCCCAGGTTCGATTCTGGTCAAGGGCATGTACTTTGGTTGCAAGCTAGATCCCCGGCCCTGGTTGGGGTGCATAACGGAGGCAATCAATTGATGTGTCTCTCTCTATCTCTCCCCCTCCTTTCCACTCTCTAAAAGTCAATGGAAAAATATCTTCAGGTGAGGATTAACAAACAAACAAAAACACACACACACAAAAGTAACAGCCACTAGCAGAATATGGGACTAAAAATGTTGACATGGACCAGAAATGTGACGATTAATTTTATCCATAGGGCATAATGCCCCTTAAACTTTTCCAGGAAAGTGCTCAAAATGGCAGAGAAGATAGAATGCTAATCAACTAGGATCCAGAACATGGCCCCAAATTGCCTTCTCTATGCACAAAATGTGTTTGAATTCTCCTGTTCAAAATGCAACTGAACTTCTATTGTTCCCTATAATGTATGGGTTGCTTTTACTGTAAAATCCTTTTTAATAATCTGTGACTATCAGGATTAAAAAATTACTCTCCTACACTCAAAATATTTGATTAAAATTGATTCACTGCAGGAAAATGCTCTCAGTTTATCGTGTGTGCTCACAGTTCCCCAGAGACACAGGAAAGACTGGCTGAATGTCCTTTCTTTCTCTTTCTCTCTTTCTCTCTTTCATTCATTCTTTCTTTTTTTGTAAATTATAGTGACAGTCAGTTATCCATTTTATTCAGCAAATTGGCAAATTTTATTTCTGTATTCCCATCCCTATATCCCCTACCCTTCAGCAGCCATCGGTTGGATCTCTCCATCTATGGGTCTGTTTCTGTTTTGTTTATTCATTTGTTTTGTGTTTTTAGATTCCACATATCAGTGGCATTTGTCTTTCTCGGACTCATCTCACTTAGCAGAGTACCAACTACGTCCACCCATGTTGCTGCACAAGGCAAGATTTCATCCTTGTTTATTTGGTTGTTTATGTACCACATCATCTTTATCCATTTATGTGTTATGGATATCTAGTTTGCCTCCATATCTTGATAATTACTAGTAATTCTGCAATGAACATAGGATGCATATATCTTTTCAAATTGGTGGTTTTTTTCTTTGGATAAATACTCAGAGCTGGAATTGCTGGATTGAATGGAAGCTCTATTTTTAATTTTTTGAGAAGTGTCCATACTGTTTCTCATAGTGGCTGCACTAATTTATAATCTCACCAACAGTGTATGAGGGTTCTCTTTTCTCCACATCCTTGCCAGCACTTGTTATTTGTTGATTTATTGATGGTAGCCATTCTGACAGGTGTCTCATTGTGGTTTTAATTTGCATTTCCCTGAAGATTAGTGATGTTGAGCATCTTTTTACATGTCTGTTGACCATCTGTATGTGCTCTTGGGAGAAATGTCTATTCAGTTCCTCTGCTCATTTTTTAATGGGATTGTTTGGAGCTTTTTGTGTTAAATTATAAGAATTCTTCATATATTTTGGGTATTAACCCTTTATTAAATGTATAATTTGCAAATATTTTCTCCCATTAAGTAGGTTGTCTTTTCGTTTTTGTTTATGGTTTTCTTCACTGTGCAAAAAACTGTGAACATGGATGCAAAAATTCTCAACAAAATATTAGCAAACCAGATTCAACAACACATTAAAAGTGATTATACACCGTGACCAAATGAGATTCATTCCAGGGTTGCAAGAATGGTTCAACATCTGTAAATCAAAGAATTCAATGCATCACATTAACAAACTGAAAGATAAAAACCATATGGTCATCTCAATAGATGCAGACAAAGCATTTGACTAAATTTAGCATCCTTTTATGATAAAACTCTCAACAAAACGGGTATAGAAGAAACATATCTCAATGTAATAAAAGCTATATGTAAACCCACAGCCGATGTCATACTCAATGGCAAGAATCTGAAAGCCTTTTATCTAAGATCAGGGACAAGAAAAGGATGCCCATTATCACCACTTCTATTCAACATAGTTATGGGAAATCCTAAGCTAAAGCAATCATAAAATGCATCCAAATAGGAAAGGCAGAAGTAAAACTCTCATTATTTGCAGATGATATATACTGTATATAGAAAACCCTAAAGACTCCACCAAAAATCTATAACTAATAAATGACTTCAGTAAAGTTTCAGGATATAGAATCAATGTACAGAAATCTGTTGCAATGATGAAATCAGAAAAAGAAATTAAGAAAACAGTCCCATTTACAATTGCATCAAAAAGTATGAAATGCCTAAGAATAAATTTAGCCAAATAGGTGAAAAATCTGTACTCTAAAAAGTTTAAATTGAACAAGCTACAAATAAATGGAAGGATATAACTTGCTCATAGGTTGGGAGGATTGTTAAAATAACCCTAGCTGGTTTGGCTCAGTGGATAGAGTGTTGTTCTGCAGACTGACATGTCGCTTGTTCTATTCCCGCAACATGCCCAGGTTGCGGGCTCAATCCCTAGTAGGGGGCCTACAGGAGGCAACCGATCAATGATTCTCTCTCATCATTCATGTTTCTCTCTCTCTTTCCCTCACCCTTCCTCTCTTAAATCAATAAAAATATATGAAAATGTTGTTAAAATATCTTTACTACCTAAAATAACATACAGATTCAATGCAATCCCTACTAAAATACCAATGGCTTTCTTCTCAGAATTAGAACAAGTAATCCTAAAATTTATATAGAACCAAAAAAGACCCTGAATAGCCAAAAAAAAATTGAGAAAGAATAGTAGGGGGTATCATGCTTTCTGATATTAAACTATGCTACAAAGGTACAATAGCCAAAACAGTATGGTACTGGCATATAAACAGATACATAGTTAAATGCAATACAATAGATAGCTCAGAAGTAGATCCTCGATTACATGGTCAACTAACTTATGACAAAGGAGGAAAGGTTGGTTATACAATGGGGTGAAGATAATAAGTGGGGTTGGCAAAACTGCAAAAAAAAAAAAAAAGAAATTGGATGACTTTCTTACATCATATACAAAAATAAACCCAAAATGGATTAAATAATTAAATGTTGGATGTTAAACCATAAAACTCCTAGAAGAAAACATAGGCAGTAAACTCTTTAACGTCACTCAGCAATCTCTTTTTGGATATACTAGTATCTCCTTAAGCAAGGGAAACAAAAGAAATAAATAAACAAATGGGACTACATCAAACTAAAAAGTTGGATGGCTTTTACTGACTGGTTTCCAGTTGTCAAAGAGCCATAAACAGATTTGGTTTTAGAAGAACACAGCATTAGCTATGGGAGGGGGCTTGAAGAGGATGGAGAAAATAGCAGAAATCTAGAACAAGAGCCCAAACCAAGGCAGTGAGTGGGGCTGGGACCCAGAGGAGGAAGGTGGATTGAGTGATGATCAGGGCTTGGGAGTCATTTGCATGTGAGAGAGAAAGGAAGGACCAGAAGGAAGAAGCAATCCTGGGACAGACAGAGAGAGACTAAAAATCACTCTGGTAAGGGGTGATATGAAAAGGAAGGAGAGCCAAGGCTGGAGCTTTGAGGAACTGCTGTGTTGGGGGGTGGGCAAAGGGAGAGGAGTTTGTGAAGAAGATGGGAATGGAGACTGGCAAATCAAGGAGAGCAAGGAAGAGGGTCCTGGAAACACATCCTATAACCAAGAAAAGTCTGGTGGGACATCAGGGAGTTCTAGACTCACTGTGGGAGTCCGGTGGGGAGAATGAATGGGATAAGTCAGCAGGGGTGGGCAAACTTTTTGACTCGAGGGCCACAATGGGTTCTTAAACTGGACCAGAGGGCCGGAACAAAAGCATGGATGGAGTGTTTGTGTGAACTAATATAAATAATGCATCAGAGCATATTTTCAAAGGGCAATGACACTGTCCTACAAGACCACAATGCAGCATGCAAACCAGTAAACATCATTACATAAAAGGGTACGGTCTTTTTTTTTTTTTTTAGTCTTTTTTTTTTTTTTTTTAGTTTTATTCATTTCAAAGGGGCCGGATCCGGCCTGCGGGGGCCCGTAGTTTGCCCAGGGCTGTGCGTCCCTGGGGGGATGGAAAAAGGTGGGGAGGTAGGAATGTGAGTGGAGAAAGAGGCTGGAGATAAGGGAATGGAGCAGAGAACAGCAGGGACACTGGAAGTGGAGGAGGAAACTGGGTGAGAACCCACAATTCCAACAAGGGGTGGGGGGTGGGGCGGGGGGCGGAGAAAGGCAGATGTTTTGTGCTTACTGGTATTTTGAAAATTAAACATACTAGTAATTTGGGGAACAGAGTAAGGATCATCTAGATCTCTACCCTGAAAAATGAAACTTGAAAACTGGAATATAGGAAAATCGAAGATAAGATGATGCTCAAATATTGATGCTCCGGAATGAGAGTTAGGGATGAGAGTAAGGAATTTGGGGTTGAAAGCTGGATTTTTTTTCACCTGGAACACAGGGACGGAGGGGATGAGTGTAAAGCTTAGATAAGCAATAATAATAGTAGTAGTTGTAGTAACAATATTGTTTTCCTGTTCCCTGTAAAAATATAACTCTAACAATGTTACCTTTCCCTTCTCCAAGCTTATTGTGATGCCTCCCTTTTCTTAAGTAAGTCAGTAACATTTAAATCACTGTCGCTTCATTCTGCCCACCTCAACAAGATGTGGTAGTCAATAAACTGATTGTGTTCAGCTATCATTACTTTGCTTAAGAAGCATGAGAAAGTTTGGCTGTAGACAGAAGTAATATGACAATTTTGGAATTATTGTAAAAAGAAAGCCTTGATTTTATTCTAATAAAAATATACTTGAAGTTAATTTTTTTTCTCAACCCAGCTTCTGATTTTTTGAGGGGCACAGAGTTGAATTCACTGATTCTAATAGCCATTTTCCCCCAAATATATAAGACTATACTTACAGTTTCTAATCTATTAAAAAAACAAACAAATAAAGCTGTTTATGTGATATAATCACACAAGGGCATCCAACCTGAACACTGGTAACAGCTGTGTTGGTCAGCACAGCTGTCCTGTCCCCAGGTGTGCTCATCCAGCACCGCACCTGTGTGAATCACAGAGCTCTGGGCCGCGTCTGTCTCCCCATTTTCCCAAGGTGCTTCCCACATAAATCTCCCACAGCACCACACACCGAGGAGCACTGCGCCGCACTGGAGGGAGGAGGTGCGTGTGGAAACTGGCGGTTCATGCCCAGACTTGAATGGGCCTTTGCTGATTTTGCAGATGGATGAAGACATCGAGGCGCACGGTGTTTGTTCCAGTTTCACTTCAGCACCGGCTGGATTTACAGCTTTGCCCAGGTCTGTCGTCACTGCAGGCAAGATCCTGTTGGTAGGTTTCCTTCATCCTTAATTTTCTGAAGCTAGAAAGGGCGGTGTCAGGGAGGTGAGTTGGTACACCATGTGTCTCAGGATCGGTGCTGGGCCATGACCCAGAGAAGGGACCTGTATGCCCAGATCTGATGACCAGTTCTTGCTAACCAAAGCAGATGCCAAACCAGAATGCTTCTTTATGAACTGATTATAGCCACAAGTGGGTTACTTGCAGGATAGCTTACTTCCCTCTCTAGAGAGAGTTAATGGAACACTAAAAATTCTTTTCCTTCAAACTTTTCTTTTTCAAATTCAGTGAAAGACAAAATGTCCATTTTCATTTCTAGTCTCAACCTCTGTTACCTATAGCCTCACCTGTGGGTTCATTTCAAACATAGACAATACCTTTGTTATCTTGAAAAAATTTCAAAATTTTGGAAAAGTTGCAAGAGTATTACACAGAACTCTCATATCACCTTCACCCAGAATCCCAATTATTAATATTTTAACATATTTGTGTCCTTTCTCCCCCTCACTATCTATATATCTATCTATAGATACCTATCTATCCACACTCCTACACACTCATTATTATTTTCTGAATATTTGAAAGCAAGTTTTCAACATGCTGCCCATTAACCCCTAAATGCATCAGAGCATATTTTCAAAGGGCAATGACACTGTCCTACAAGACCACAATGCAGCATGCAAACCAGGAAGTTAGCGTTGATATAACACTGCCATCCAATCACAGACCCTATTCAAATTTCACCAATGGTCCCGACAATATCTTTTTCCTTTCTGGTCCAAGATTCAATTCAGGATCCTGGGTTATAGTATTTTCTCCTTCCATCTGGACCAGCTCCCTGCTAAGTCTCTGCAGCACCCACCTCCAGGGGAAGAGGGTAGAAGGGGAAAAGGAAGCATGACAATACCTCTTTTGACTGTTACTTGATTCAAAGTGTTGGTACTAGATTTATTAAGCTGTTCCTTTTAGATCTGTGCAGTCTTTGTAAGTTATGTATAACAACAACAACAACAACCAAAAAACAGACACGAGGTGAAAACAAGTGTTTGTACCTAGTCCATAATTAATAAAGCATCCTAGGTGAATGAAGTTTTCCTCACCTCACAGGAGTTTGCAAATACTGTCCTCTTTTTAAAATTTTTATTTAATATTTATTGTTGACATTATTACAGATGCCCCCCATTTTCTCACCCTTTGCCCCCCTCCACCCCGACCCCACCCTCTGGCCCTAACCCAGGAGCCACCTCCTCATCCTGCTCTCAGCTTAGATCTGCTTTTATGTGTGCCTTGAACCTGAATCCTTTGCAGCATTCATTACAATTTTATTCCACTCTCCTTTTCAAATTATTTTATTAATTCTGGTAAAATACACATAACATAAAATTTACCATCCTAACCATTTTTAAGTGTGCAGTGCAGTAGCATTAAGTCCACTCACATTGTTATGCAAACATCACTACCATCCATCTCCAGAATTCTTTTCCTCTTACGAAACAGAAACTCTATACCCATTAAACAACTCCCCTTTCTCTCCTCCTCTCAGTCCCTAGCAACCTCTCTTCTACTTTCTTTCTCTATGAATTTGACTACACTAGATTCCATTTTTCCACATACTCACTGACACTGACTATTTTTGTGTTTGTTTTTTGATTGTAGCCATCCTGATGAGAGCGAGGTGTTAACTCATTGTGATTTTGATTTGCATTTGATGGTGAGCATTTTTTCATGTGCTTGTTGGCCATTTGTATGTCTTGTTTGCAGAAATATCTATTAAAGTCCCTAACACATTTTTTTTAGGATCAGGTTATTTTGTTTATTGATTTATTTTGGGGTTGTAGGAGTTCATTATGTACTCTGGATATTAATCCCTTATTAGATATGCAAAATATTTTCTTTCATTCTATAGGTTGCTCTTTTACTCTGTTGATTGTGTCCCTTGATACATAGAAGTTTTAAATTTTGATTTAATCCAATTTATCTATTTTTATTTTTGTTGCCTGTGCTTCTGATATCATATTCAATAAATCATTGCCAAATCCAATGTCAAGGAGCTTCCTGCAATGTTTATACTAAGGGTTTTATAGTTTTAGTTCTTACGTTTAGGTCTTCGATTATTTATAATTGATTTTTGTATATGGTGTAAGGTAAGGGCTCAACTTTATTCTTTTGCAAGTGGATATCCAGTTTTCTCAGCACTATTTGTTAAAAAGACTGTCCCCTCCCCCATTAAATGGTGTTTTTATCCTGTCCAAATTCATTTGACCATATATGCAAGGGTTTATTCCTGGGCTCTCTATTTTATTCCATTGGACTACATATCTGTCTTTACGCCAGTACAACATTGTTTTGATTACTGTGGCTTTGTGATAAGTTTTGAAATCAAGAAGTGTGAGACTTCCAAATTTGTTCTTCTCTTTCAAGATTGTTTTGGCTCTTTGAAGTCCCTTGGGAGTCCATATGAATTTTAGGATGGATTTTTCCATTTCTGAAAAACAAAAAAAAACAAACAAAAAACACCATTGTGATTTTGATACAGATTGCATTTAATCTGTAGATCATCTTAGTAGTATTATCAGATTGCATTTAATCTGTAGTTTTGAGGAGTATTATCTTAACAATATTAAATCTTTTAATCCATGGATATGGATGTCTTTTCATTTATTTGTGTCTTTTTTAATTTCTTTCAGCAATGCTTTGTCATTTTCTTGTATACACATCTTTGACTTCTTGGTTAACTAAGTTTATTCCTAAGCATTTCATCTTTTCATGCTATTGTAAATGAAATTATTTTCTTAATTTCATTTTTTGGATTGTCCATTTATTTCCCCACCTTTTTTTTTTTTTTTTTTTTTTAGTAGAACCATTTGTTCAATTTTTATCTTCAGGAGTTTAGAAACAGTGTCTGATTTTGCTCACAGCTGTACCCAACTTTCCTTTGATAGCCGTAGTCACTGAATACATGGTCAATAAAAACTTGTTAAAATCTCGAATAGTGCCGGGCTTGTTTAGCAGACTCACTGTCCATTCTTGTATGTGAATGAAGATTTTTGCCTTGACTATCTTTTCAGCCCTCCTCCCTTAAAAAAGTAACACCTCATATTTATTTAGTGCTTATCATATGCTAAGTGTCTTTGTATGTATTACTTTGTCTCACAGCTCAGTGAGGGGGGCATAGTCATAATATACCTCATTGAAACTTTGAGTACTGGAGCCAGATTGCCCAAGTTTAAATGTGATTTTGCCACTTGTAAGCTGTGTAACTTTGGACAAGTTACTGCATTCTGTGCCTCAGATTGCTATATAAGACTAGAGGCCTGATGCACGAAGATTTGTGCAAGAATGGGCCCTTCTTCCCCTGGCTGCTGGCACCGCCTTCACTCTGGCTGGAGCTGCCTTTCCGCCTTTGCTTCGGCCCGAACTGCCTTTCTGCCTTCCCATGCTGCCCAGAGGCCCGGAGTGGCTGGGGCCCGGTGCGGAATGCCTGCGTCCCGCCCTGCCCCCTGGCCACTCGGGACCTGTGTATGCAAATTAACCTGCCATATTTGTTGGGTTAATTTGCATACTCACTTCTGATTGGCTGGTGGGTGTCGTAAAGGTACAGTCAATTTGCATCTTTCTCATTTATATTAGTGTAGATGGGATCCCTAAAATGCATACATGTCCCTTTGGTTTATCCTGAGGATTAATTAAGATATTGTATGTTGCCCTAACCAGTTTGGCTCAGTGGATACAGCGTCGGCCTGTGGACTGAAGGGTCCCAGGTTTGATTCCAGTCAAGGGCATGGACCTTGGTTGTGGGCACATCCCCAGTAGGGGGTGTGCAGGAGGCAGCTGATCGATGTTTCTCTCTCATCGATATTTCTAACTCTCTATTCCTCTTCTCCCTTCCTCTCTGTAAAAAAATCAAAATATATTAAAAAAAGATATTGTATGTAATTTTATCAGAAATATATAGCAATTCAAAAATTTTATGTACGTAATAAAATATCCTCAAAATACATAAAGAAAAACTTTCAAATAAATAAAAAATAGACTAAAAATTAAATCAAAATGTTATTTAAGTGCAATTTGTATTAGTTTGATTAAAATATTACAAGTTATAAACTCAAAATTATCACAGATGTTTGATAAGAGAACTGAACATTTGTAGCTGAAAATCTTGATACTTCCTGTCAGTAGCAAATGGAATTCCTTCATATATTAAGTCACAACTAATTGAATTACATTAACAAAACATTTAATTGTACAATTAAAAAAGATTTTAAAAGATATTGTATATCAGTTGCTTAGCACAAAGTAAGTGTTTAGCAATTCTTATCTCAAGTTGGCCAACTGTGGGAGCAGAGGTTGAAAGAGGGTAAGCTGCCCATGATCACACAGAGGATCCCTAAGTACGTAAGCCCTACACTAAAGGGGTCCATGTAAAAATCTCTTCTCTACCTGAGACCAGGCAGTGAGGAAACTCACAAGCCCCTCAGGGATCAAATGTTTGAAGAGTCTGAAAGAATCAGAAACAACCAAGCATGCCATCCAGAGTGTTCAGGGATGGTCCTTTCATTGTTCAAAAGTTCACTTGGCAGCCCTGGCCCCGTAGCTCATGCCAAGGTTACAGGTTTGATCCCCAGTCAGGGCACATGCATGAATCAACCAATAAATGCATAAATAAATGGAACAACAAATTAATTTTTCTTGAAGGGGAAGATGAAGATGAAGAAGACGATGAGAAAAGAAAAGGAAGGGAGGAAGGAAAGAAGGAAGAAGGAAGGAAAAAAGGAAGGAAAGAAGGAAGGGAGGGAGGGGAAAAAAGGAAGAAAAGAAATTCAATTGGAACTCTTGGGGGAAATCTGATTTCAAAGACTAAAAGTCTTCACTCAGTCGATCAAGCTCTGTATGTAGGTCTCCATTGTGAACCAGCCAGACAGCCAGCATGGTCTGGGTGCGCCCATCACAGAGTGGGGAGGGCATGAGGGGAGAGCGAGGGGAACTTCATTCCAGGCCAGAAGAGGAGTCTGGAGTCTGGATCACCCTCTCTCAGGGCACAGATTTCGCTGTCAGCACAGGCACACCACCCGCATTTATGCCCAGGACTTCGGAGAAATTGGTCTCAACTTTCAGGAAAAGGCCAGGTTCCTCGTTCCAGACCTCCAAGTTCAGGGGAAACGACACCCCTACAATAGTCCTATGCACCGTGAGTTCACATAATATCCATGGCTAACATTTGTTGAGCACTCACTGTTTAGTGCTTTACCCACATTATCTTATTTTATGCTTTACCCCCAACATGTTATTTTATCCTGGGGTGACCAACTCATCCCAGTTTGCCCAGGACTTTCCCGGTGTGAGCTCTGAAAGTCCAGCATCCTGGGGAGCACTTCAACTCCAGGCAAACCAGGAGAGTTAGTCACCCTGGGGAGTTGGCATTTGGCACAGAGGAGTGGAGTGCTTTCCTGAAGACACACCCCATCAAGCATCAGAGGCAGGACTTGAACTCAGAAAGCCCAGCTCCAGGACCTGTTCTCCTTTTCAGTGAGCAATGCTGCCCACACCAGTAAATGTAGCCTCTGCCAGTAAATGCTTGGGTTTGGTCCAGATACTGAATGGAGGGCAAATAGCACGGGTGGCTGTGGGGAAATAGTAAGTTGTGCAATATGAAATTTCCCAAAATTAAAAACGGAAACTCATACTTTATTGCTGACAAAATGCCAGAGATTGCTTTCTAGACTCAGCGGCTCTCCGATTTGGTGCCTCGCTTTATTCTAGTTTTGGTTGTGCCTTTTATTTTGGGGGGAGGGGAGAGCAGGAACCGGAGTGGCCTTGTGGGTGGGTAGCTTTAGGGACAAGGTGAGACTGCTTCACTTTGAAGGGCTTCTGTCACCCACTCAGCTGACACCTTATCTGCTGGTCTTCTTTTGCTTCTTTGCTTCTCCTTCCTTTCTTCCACTTCTGTGCGGTTATTCTCCACTGCATTTCCCCCTTTTTTCCTCCTCCTCTCTCCCATTCCCAGGAGCACTACCTTGGGAGTACAACTCACAACCCTCAGCAAGTAGGTGTAAGTAAGTACTGGGTGATCAACCTAGAAACCTGCACACACAAAGCACGGGTGGCCTGGTACAGCTAACACAAGCTGTGGCAGCCTAAAGACCTGCGTTCTAACCTCTGCTCTCAACTCCCCATACACACTGTTTAACTGTATGAACTCAGATTCCTCACTGATGAAGCTGCTCTTATAACTCCACTTACCTAGTCACCAGAGTCAAGGAGGCAGTGTAACTGCAACCAGCAAAGCATCTTGAGCATCTGTGGTGCTTGATTAAATACACTTTTATAGGGCGTGGCTATAGGGTTATGCCTTGGACTGACCTGTTGGCAAAGCCACAAACAAGTCCCAGCTTAGAGGGCACAGCCCTCTTAGCATAATTAGGCTTGACCTTATGATGTTCCCTAGATCTTATCTGGGTAGCTAATGGGCTGTGGGAGATGCAGCAAGTGCTGCCAAAACTAGTGAAACTCACAAGAACATTGTAACTATGGTGACCACTACCTTGTTTACCTCTGGCTATAAAATAAAGGCTCAGGTTGCTGTCTGGGTCTCTCTCTGTGGCCTCAGCCAGGCACAGGAAGATCCACCCCAGCTGACTCTCTTTGTCTTTTCTACATCCTTCGCCGTCCCCGACTCAGGCTCACCCAACCCTTGGCTGTGCTGGCACAGCACACACTTTTCTCAGCTCTAGAACCCGCCTGAAACTTGATTCAGACCCGAGGTGGGCAGCCTGGCACATGCCAGCTTAGCAGAGTGTGAACCAGTTATCAGGACAGGCCCCAGGAAGGGGAGGGAGGGGTCCCAGGAGAGGAAAAGGTGTGTGTGTGGGGGGTTATTGTAAGAAACATAGGGGCTCACTTTGAAGCAGGGATTTCCCCGCTGTCAATAGTCTTAGAATCGGTCTCCCAAGGGTGGTGTGGTCTCTGCTTTGCTCTGAGTGCCTCTGCTCCATCCTCCTCACTACTGACCAGCTTTCTCAGGGACTCCTGATGGCCCCCTAGCCCCAGCAGCCCGAGCACCGGGGTAAATCTCCTTAGATAAGTTGTCCCTCGATCCATTATTATTTATAGTCACCACTTACCAAGTGGCAAAACCTCAACTCTGGCCCTGTCATAGGGTATGTGGGGAGTTACTCACTTAGCTTCTGTATTAGCCAGGGTTTTTCAGAGAAACAGAACCGACAGGACCTAGAGCTTTGATTGATATAAAAGGAGACTTCTTAGAGGAGTTGGTTTGTGTGGTTATGGAAGCCGAGAAGTCCCACAGTCCGCTCTCTGCAAGCTGAGGGCGAGGAAAGCTGGTGGTGTGATTCAGTTTGTGACTGACAGTCCAAGAACCAGGAGCTACAGAGTCAGGGACAGGGAGAGATAGGTGTCCCAGCCTAAGGAGAGAGAGCAAATTCGCCTTTCTTCTGCCCTTTTGTTTCACCCAGACCCTCGATGGACCCGCTGGTGCCCACCCACATTAGTGAAGATTGATTTTTCGTAGTCTATTGATTCAAATGCCAACCTCTTCCGGAGACACTCACAAGGACACGTCCAGAAATAAAGTTTTACCAGCTACCTGGACATCCCTTAGCCCAATCAAGTTGACACATGAAATTAACCATCACAGCTGCCCCCCTATTCTGGCTGCCACTCTCGCCCTCATTGAGGTTTGGTAGTTGCTCTGGCCCAAGCTTGCCCCACAGTGGTGCTGACCTGCCCTGGCCTCTGATATACTTACTCCAGGACCTCTGCTCACTTATGTGTGGGCACCTCTCTCCTAGGAAAACGCCTTCTCCTTCTAGTCTGCTCTGTGTAGGTGATTTAAGGATGGGTGCTTACCATGACAAATGATATGGTTATTTCAGTTGTATTATGTATAGCCCTCCAGAGGGGGAGAGAAGGGAGATTGTGAAAGAGAGCCCGTGGCTTTAAGGTAGAACCTCAGACTGAAGCTAAAACCATTCTTCTCTCC
The DNA here is from genome assembly GCF_963259705.1 of Myotis daubentonii. Lineage (NCBI taxonomy): Eukaryota > Metazoa > Chordata > Mammalia > Chiroptera > Vespertilionidae > Myotis > Myotis daubentonii. Next base: position 52,418,830 of record NC_081845.1, on the reverse strand, counting down.
CAATACCAAGCTCTTGTGGCTCCTTCCAGCCCAACTCACTTCCAAATTGAGCTGTTTCCTGAAATAGTGACTTGAGACCTCCCCTACATCCCCATTAAACTTACTTTTTGTCCTCTCAGGGCATGAAAAGTAAGGGAGAGCAGACGAGTGTCCAGGGGACACCTTGTGATGCCATGGAAGTCTCTGTTTTCTGTGGCTTAGATGATTGTCATGTCGGTTTCAGTGCCGCTGGTTTCACACCGATGAACAATGCTTCACAGCTTCAGAATAAGAGCGCTGTGTCCTTTTATGCTGCCGTTCATAGTAAGACTTCGGCTGCTCGTAAAAGCGGTAACTAAACATCATTAACATTATCTCCGTCACGTTAATAGGAAAATCAGGTCTGTACAACAGTGACATTTTATGACTCAAAACACATTTATTTAAATGGCTGAGTTGCCTCTATTTGAATAGTGCCCACTGCTTCCATAATAATAGCAGAAGTTTTTCACAGATGCTTCTTAATGGGTAACCCCTGCTGTATCTCTCTTAACAGCATAAAACCTTGACTAACATGCCTTGATTTGATATGTGCTAATTGCTTATCAGAAATGGCTCAGTTGTAGTCTTTTGTTGCTGAGATTGCTTCCCGGAGAAAACTGGGCACGTTTGGAAGGGGCATTGATGCCACTGGGCCACTCGTGCCACGTTTAGTATTCCAGGACAGTGGCTGTCACAGCCCGGAAGAGTCAGTATTGATCCAGAGGCAAGCCATGCTCACCCAATGAGGAGGCGGAGAGAATCGGGCCCAGATGTATACCAGAATGCAATAAAACGGCTTCAGTCTAGTATTGGTTTCTTCAAAAGCATAACTCAAAGCAATTGCTGTTCTTTAGCACCCACGACAGTTTCCCCGAGGCCCTTCTTTTGAGCTGGGATGGGTGTGACTTCGATGTGAACTAAGTTTCATGGAATGCCTTCTTGAAGAGGAGCCTCAGGCTCCTCCTGCTCATATCCAACCCAAATACCCACCCCCTCCTGCCTCTTCTCTCCAGATGTTCAAATGGCATGCCTCCTTTGTGGACAATAGTCTTCAAATATCCCCATTTTTATGGGGCAGAGGGTCTTGAATGCGAGACATAGACGTTTGTGCTCAATTTCCTTCATCAATAGGGAACCATTGATAATTTTTGAGTACAGGGATGAAAAAATGGGATTTTTCACTTTTGGGAGAGCAGCCTGGAAGCTGTGTGCAGGATAGACTGAGAGAGCGGACAGACGTGTGTGTGGAGGGCAAGGTACAAGACCCGAACCCCAGTGTAGGCAGGAGGGGCAGAGGGAGAAGAAAAGGGAGAGGACCGGCGGCTGTATTAGAGGCAGTGTCGCGAAACGGTTTTGATGTTGGGGAGCAACAGAGAAGGAAGCACATTTTAAAAACAACTCATTTTTAAACAACTCGTGTTCCCAAGTTTTGGATTTGAGAAAGGAAAGGAAGGAGATGTGCATTAGGGGTACAGCAGGTGGTTGGAAATGCAGGTCTGGAATTCAGGAGAGGGTGTAGAACTGGAGAGAGAATCATGAGTACACTTATAGCTGAAATAATAGAGATAATGAGATTGTGTATGTATCCCAACCCCCTCCTCTGCCTGACTCTGCCCAGCTCCTACCCCCCCCCCCACTGCCCCAGGCCTTCATCACACTATTGTCTACATACATGGGCTGTGCATATATGCATATAAGTTCTTTAGTTTATCTTTTCCCATCCCCCCACCCCCCTCAGATATGTCAGTCTGTTCCATGCCTCTGTGCCTCTGGGTTTATTTTGAGGTAAGAATAGAATGTAAGCATCAGGTCACGGTCTGTAAGGTCTACATAATTGGGCTCTTGCCTCTCCAACTTTGTGTCATTCTTCCCTTCAGTGCCCATCTTTCCACCACACTCATCTTTTAGTTTCTCAGACATGTCAAGCTCTCTACCAGTTCTGTTCCAAACCCCTTCACCAGCCCTAGTCCTAGCTCTTCTCCTTACCTCCCATCTCTCCAGTTCTCACTTCTATTTCCCATTCCCTTAATCCTCCCAAGAACACGGAGGATTCTTTTAATTGCCCAGAGAATCACTTTGCAATTACATACTCCTCTGTGGCCACCCCAGCACTGAAACAGGAACTAAAGATTGGAAGCCGGTGGATATTCAGAAACCCTAAGGGGAAAAGGAAGGAATCCTTGGGCTTGACTCATTACAGAATACCCCTGGAAATCACCATACTTTCTCTTTTTAAATGGGTTCTAGTTTTAAAGAATATAATACTAAAAATTGAATTTATTTTAAAAATAGGGTACAAAAGGATTATTTGACAGAGGATTTATCTTCAGGTTTCTTAAGTAATTAATTTTTACTACCATATTCAGAGCTTATAATTTTATTTTCCACAATTCAGTTCACACAAGTTTTCAAGGATATAGCAATTGCAGAAGATAAAGCCGGCGTGTCTGATTCCTGTGTCATAGATGGTGAAATTGAGTCACAAAGGCTTGCTGAGAATGACAAAGCCTCAATAACAGAGTCAAGGTTAGCACCAGAGCAGTTAGCATGGAATCTTCACTCAAGTCAGACTAATTCCATTTCCCTAATACTTTCCTCTTAAAACAGAGGCTAAACTGCTGTTGTTTTCCTATGCATGCAATGGACTTGAGTGTGAAAATCCGGTTGGTTTTTTTGTAGAGTGCTGGGTAGACAATTCTCAATAAAGGTTCCTTCATTCCTTTAGAGCCCCTGTCAGCCAACACTGCGGGTTGTGTTGGGCTGCCCAGGAGGGGGCTGTTTTTGATAATACATTTGTGCTTTATCCAGTGAGCAGCCAGGCGGAGAGGCAGCACTGGGACAGTTAACTTACATTTTAGCATAATTTCAAAATGTGAATAACAAGTTCTTTTTTTAAAAATAAAAAAGGAAATGAAATTAAAAACAAGACATCAATTTAATCTGGGAGACTTGAAATGGCAAGCTTGCCCCTTGTCAGTTTTGTTCCAGTTCACCAAGTCTCAACTCTCACTCAGCAGGGCAAAAGAAGGACCGTGTCACTCAACCCCGAACCTCCTCACATGAGTGGGCTTAACCTGGGCTTCAATGCTGTTTGTTATTTTCATAATTATTATTATTATTATTCCTCACCTGAGGATATGTTTTTATTGATTTTAGAGAGAGAGGAAGAGAGAGAGAGAGGAAGAGAGAGAGAGAAACATTGATGTGAGAGAGAAACATTGATAGGTTGCCTCCCGTATGCACCCTGACTGGGGATGGAACCTTTTGGTGTCTGGGATGATGCTCCAACCAACGGAGCCACCCAGCTGGGACTCCAACGTTATTTTAAAGGGTTTTCATGTTTATAGATTTCTGCATACAATAACATAGACTTCTGTTAACTGAATAGCATGTGATTATGATAGAAGTAATTTATATGGGAAAAAAACCTTCACAAAACCTGAATCCTTAGTATTTAACTAAGTGTATATATGTGGAATTGAGATCTAGAACTAAGAAATACTTCATATTTTGATTTGGGTAGAAAAATTAAAGCTAGTGATTGCTCAGAAACAATTTCCCACGATGACAGAAACATGTTCACCTTGTCTATCCTCCCGAGGGCACCAGGACAAGGGCGATCAATCCTACTCAGGCAGCTGTTGTAAAGGAAATGGAAGGCCATGTACATCAGGATTTATATTAACAGCTAAGAGCTTAAGTGTCAACATTTAGTGCCTACTAAGGTGACTATATGCCCCACGTCATTCTTAAATACTTGAAGGGAAAATGCCCAATCACACTCTCTCAGCACGAAAGAATCACAGTGGCCCTAAAAATAGTTTTAGTGCTACCATGGAAAAATAAAATGTTTTGGGTTTTTTTTTTTTTACCAAATTAATTTTGTCTTTAAATACATTTAAATAATTCCAAATGGACGCACAATTTTATTTTTTCAAAGTTTTCCCATATTGGGGCAGAAACAATAACAATAATGACTGTTATCTGAGGCAGACACTGAACCGGTACATCTTATGTATTATACACTTAATCTTCACAACAATTCCACAAAGTAGGTTTGATTACCTCTCTTTTATGATGAATAACCAGGGCTCAGAGAGGTTCACTATGTCCAACATCATAATCTCCTAAGTGACCAAGTCACTGTTTAAACCCTCACCCACTGCCTCTGGCAACTACCAACCTGTTCTTTGTTTCTATGAGTTAGGTTTTCTTAGATTCCACGTATAAGTGATATCATACAGTGTTATCTGTCTCTATATGGCTTATTTTACTTAACAGAATGCCCTTATGTTAAAGGTCCATCCATGTTGTTGCGAATGGCAGGATTTCCTTATTTTTGTGGCTGAATAATATTCTGTTAAATATATATAATCACATTTTCTTTATCCGTTCATCTGTTGATGGACACTGTTTGTTTTCATGTCTTGGCTGTTCTAAGTAATACTATAGTGAACATGGGGGTGCAGATATCTCTTTCAGATAGTGACTTTATTTCGTTTGGATAAATACTCAGAAGTGGAATTGCTAGATCATATGGTAGTTCTATTTTTAACTTTTGGAGGAAGCTCCATACTGGTTTCCATAGTGGCTGCACCAATTTCCAATCTTACCAACAGGGCAAGAGGGTTCCCTTTCGCCACATCCTTGCCAGCACTTTGTTATCTCTTATTCCCCTGGTGATTTAATGCTCTCCAAAATCTGTAAACTGTTCCAATATTGGGTCAACCCCCCACATGTAATTGTGTGGGAAAGTGAAACTGTGGAATCATTGAATTTTAGAGTTCAAAAGAAACTTAGATATCACTTTTCATGGGAAGAGCCTGCAGGCCATGGTTAAGTGATTTGCACCCTGCCATCCAGTGATACAGTCATGAAGCCAGAGCAAGAAAAGAATGCTCTGACTCCCCATTTAGGGTTTATGATACTTCCATTCTCCAGCTCTAATTTAAAATCCAATTACATTTTGCTTAGAGTTATCTTTTTTTCACTATAGTTTTTTTCATGCACAAAACAAAAATTTGGAACATACGGACACAAAGAATAAAGAGTTAATATTTTAGTCATTTCTTTGAAGTCTTTGTGTTCTGTACAAATGTTATCTTTTACATAAGTATCACACTATAGATGTAATTTTGTATCCTGTTTAGAATTTTTTTTAAGTTTTATTATGGTAAGCTTGGTTTTACAGTAACAATAAGCTCTTAGTGAAAGTATTTCATGTGGAAACCAAGTTTATCTATGTTATAAAAGCTGCAGTGGTTGCTAAGAGAAACTGATACTTTGTTCCCATAGGAACTGTTGTTTCAAAGTGAGAAATATAGAATCTCCAGATTCAAAGGATAAAAACCTCAGTTTGGCTTGGAAAGTGTTTCACCCTTCCTAGAAAAATGGGAAAATGACTACCTTCCGATTGAAAAGCACGGTGATGAGGCTGCAGTCTCCCGAGTGGAGGTGACGATGCTAGGTGACTATTGGACTTCTCTGTCAGCCTCCCTGGCATTGATGGTGGTGCATGGAGGTCATGAGAGGAAAGGAAGTGAACCTAACTGCTGGTCAGCTACTCCGGGACTAGGACGTTGTTAGGGAAGGCAAACCTGCACCTTCCTTTTGAGAACATCTGAGCTGGTGGCTAGGAAGGAGTTTTTGTACTAAGCTGCTCTTGTAGCATTTAGGTACCCATATAACTTTTCCATCCAGGTGTTGGCTCTTAACTTTCAGTTAAAGGTAATGATTTTGAGTGAGTGGAAAAAAATTCCATTAATTCTGCTCAAAATGAGGTAGAATTGGTATAATGATTTTGAGTGAGTGAAAAAAATTCTATTAATTCTGCTCAGAATGAGGTAGAAATGGTAACAACTGTAGTTTGTGCACTCGGTGACATATGGTGCCTGGGTGGGAACTCCCCCCTAAACCCCACTTCAAGCAGCTCTCAGTGGGTTGGCTGCCTTCCCTTTCCGTCCTGACTTCTCCATTCCTCTGCTGATGTTACCTGCATCTCATAACGAACTACTTAAATTCTAATGATTGTCTCAACATCTGAGAGCACACAAACTGAAGACGAGCACTGAAAAGCTCAAAGAAAGTTTATCGGAATAAAATGTACTAAACGGTACTTCCAAACGATGGAAATATCACCGAGCAGGTGCATACAAACACACTCACACAGTTGTTCATTCGTTCAGTTAGTACTTACGAAGGATGCTATGTTGTGCACCCCCTCCCCCCTCTCCAAGCGATTACAGATTTATTACCACCGCTTTTGGGAGTGCTGCAGGCAGACAGCCCTCGCTGGTGGCCTGCATCAGGTGTAGCTGTGGCTGAAGAAAGCGGCTTCCCCTAAGGACACAACTCTTCCCCGGGGTGGTCCCATCAGTGGCAGATCCTAGTGAGGCTCCAAAGCCTCACTGGAGAGCTCTGAAGAGTCATCCCCTCCGCAGGACGCCCCACCAGGTCACATGAGGTCAGGCCTTCCACTGCGGCTGCGCTGAGGCTTGCCTTCTCCCCCTGCCCGACCCTGCTCCTTTCCCTTCCTCCTCCCTCGGCCATCCCATCGCAGGAGCACCAAGAAATCTCCTGCGCAACAATCCCCATCTCGGTGTGTTTCCCTGGGAGCCTAACCAGGAGCCGTATCAAATAGCACCTACTATGCAATAGGCACTATTCTTGGTGATGAGGGATACCGGGGAGAGCAAGTAGGATTTGTGTTCTTACTTTTAAGTAGGAAGAAATTCGCATTCTAGACCCAGGTCAGCAAACTTTCCTGTGAAGGGCTGGATAGTAAATACTTGAGACTTTGTGGGCCACGTGTTCTCTGTCACAATACTTAACTCTAAATATCGTAAAAGCAGCCTTAGACACATATAAATGAATGAACATGGCTGTGATCCAATAAAACTTTATTTACAAAATAAAAGGCGGGTTAGATTTGGCATATATAAAAAATAGAGAAATATGATAATTAACCGGGAGGCCATAAGGGGTTGACCGGACAGGTGGTTGTGCGCGCAGCATCGGGTGCGGGGCGGCTAGGGCCTCCGTGAGCCTGTGCTGGGGGAGGGCCTGATCAGCGGGGCCGCAGCTGCGTCAAGGGCGGGAGAGGGTCACAGGGCTGGACCCGGTTTTGAATCGTGCGCTGGGCTCCTGGTAGGCTATAAATTTGCTGTCCTCTATTCTGGAGGGGAGGAAATAGGAAACCAATAACTAAACAAGAAAATTTCAGTCCATGATAAGTGCAATAAAGTAAATAGAGTGATATGATAAAGAAACTGTATTATTTATTTTTAAATTAAAATTTATGTTTTTTTAAAAAATAAGTACTATAGTCTCATGGTTCAAAAACCAAAATGATTGAGAGTATTCATTTACCAGTATATGTCCTGGTTCACTCTGACCCCTGAAGAGGGTACTTTTATTTACTACTTTTTTTTCAATGTTTCTTAATGCAAACACAAACAGTTAGAAATATATACCCTTGTTATTCACTTACTATGTCCTGGAGGTCTCACAGGGCTCATCCCCACTTGTTTTTCTATAGGTGAGTCCTGTTCTAATACATACATGACCGTTTATTTAACCAAATCCCTATTGTGTTAATTAGAATAATGTTTGGCTGACTATCTGGGCAACCTTGTCCCACCCAGTCAAGTTGACACATAAAATTAACCATTATATCTATTACTAGAGGCCCGGTGCACAAAAATTTGTGCACTCGGGGGTGAGGGGGGTCCCTCAGTCTGGCCTGTGCCCTCTCGCAGTCTGGGACCCCTCAGGAGATAATGACCTGCTGGCTTAGGCCTGCTCCCAGGTGGCAAAGGGCAGGCCCAATCCCTAGGTGCAGCCCCTGGTTGAGCTCAGAGCAGGGCTGATTGGGGAGTTGGGGCGCCGCCCCCTGTCATGCACAGAGCAGGGCGGATCGGGAGGTTGCAATGCCACCCTCAGTCACGCTCAGGGTAGGGCCAATTGGGGGGTTGGGGCACCGCCCTGTCACACTCAAGGCAGGGTTGATGGGGAGGTTGCGGCGCCACCCCCTGTCACGCACAGAGCAGGGCCAATCAGGGGGTTGGGGAGCTCTCCCCTGTCACTCACAGAGTAGGGCTGATAGGGGAGTTGGGGCACCGCCCCCTGTCACACACAGAGCAGGGCGAATCAGGGGGTTGGGGGGCCGCCCTCTATCACCCACAGAGCAGGGCCAATCAGGGGGTTGGGGCGCCGTCACTCTCACACTCAGGGCAGGGCTAATGGGGAGGTTAGGGCTCTACCCTGTCACACACAAGCAGGGCCCATGGGGTGGGGGGGTTGGGGCACCGCACCCTGTCACACACAGCCTCAGGGCCATCAGGGGGTTGGGGAGCTCCCCCCTATCAGGCACAGAGCAGGGCTGATCAGGGGGTTGGGGCACCTTCCCCTGTCACGAACAGAGCAGGGCGGATAGGGAGGTTGTGGCCCCGCCCCCTGTCACACACACAGCCGCAGGGCGATCAGGGGGTTTGGGCGCTGCCCCCTGTCACGCTGATCCAGGTGCCGGGAGGCCTCGCGGCTCTGCTGATCCCGGTGCTGGGAGGCATATTACCCTTTTACTATATAGGATAGAGGCCTGGTGCATGGGAGGAGGCCGGCTGGTTTGTCCTGAAGGGTGTCCTGGATCAGGGTGGGGGTCCCACTTGGGTGCCTGGCCAGCGTGGGTGAGGGGCTGATGGCTGTTTGCAGCTGGTCACACCCTCTTCAGGGTGGGGGTCCCCACTGGGGTACCTGGCCAGTCTGGGTGAGGGGCTGAGGGCTGTTTTCAGGCTGGGGGTGACTGAAGCTCCCAACTGCTCCTTTTTCTCTTTTTTTCTTTTTATTCTGGGCCAGCTTTAGCTCTGAGGCTTGCCTCCAGCTCTGAGGCCTCAGCTGCGGAAAGCAGGTATCTGGTTTGTTTGGGTTCTATAATCGAAACACTGTTTCAACTCCAGCTCTGAGATCCCGGCTAGCTGAAAGCAGGCTTCTGGGGTTTTGTTTAGCTTCTATATTTGTAACAATGTTTCAAACTGCAAGCTCAGAGGCCAGCAGCGGCAGGCAGGGAACGTTGGAGTCCTCCATCACTGAAGCAAGCAAGCCTCATGTTCGCTTCAAGCTGCCTGGCTGCCGGCTGCCATCTTTGCTGGCAGTTAATTTGCATATCGCCCTGATTAGCCAATGGGAAGGGTAGCAGAAGTACAGCTAATTACCATGTTTCTCTTTTATTAGATAGGATGGGCACTTAGGTTGTTGCCAGACTTCTGCTATTACAAACAATACTTTAAGGAATAACATTGTGTCTATACCCTTTTATTAGTATGTAGGTGTTTCTATCTGTAGGATAAATTCCCAGAGGCGGGATTACTGGACCAAAGCAGGTAATAGATAGGGATTGCCATATTGTCATCCATGAGGTTTATTCTCAGTGTGTGTAAGTGACTATTTCCTCACAGACCTTCAACAATGACAGTATCAAACACAGGGATTTTTTCTTTTCTTTTCTTTTCTTTTCTTTTCTTTTCTTTTCTTTTCTTTTCTTTCCTTTTCTTTTCTTTTTTGCCAATTTGAAATGGTATCATCATGTTACTTTCATTTGAATGACTCCTTATATGAGCGAGGTTGCACACCTTTTCGTATGCTTAAAGACCATTTGTATTTCTTTGTGAATTTGTTATTCACATCATTGGTTCAGTTTCTGTTGGGTTGTTGGACTTTCTCAATTTCTGATTCATTAAACATTAAGGGGCTTGGCCCTTTGTGATTTAGATTGCAAACATTTTTTTAGTGTGTCGTTTGTATTTTGTACTTACTTTGTTTAAATCCATTTCTATCATCATTTATTTTATGGCTTCTGGATTTTGAACCATGGCCTTTGAGGGGTACTTTAGATGGTGCAATCAGGGCCGATAGGCACACCTCAACTCCTTGCTTATGTTTTGGGGAGACACTTATGGAAGAATGTGAACTACTTGAGGTAGTCCCTATGCAACACCAGAATGTGTACAGTTGAACCCAAATGAAAAAGGAAACTAAAAATAAATTTTGACCCAATGTAAACATCAAAGGTGAGGTAAAACTAACAATATCAGGGAATCACACATAATAAAAGTCATTATATTGATTCAACTCTTGAAAAATACGATTCTTGGGGGAGGGGGAGTTATGATTTATCATAATTCCTCCATCTGAATGAGGAATGTATATATTTGATATGTTTTGATAAATACAACTTGACTTATATAAAATTAATTTAAAAATTTTGCGCTTTCATCTCCATAAACTGAAAAGCAGGTTTGCTTATGCCGGTAGCCTTTTATGTTACTTGACTAGAGGTCTGACTACTTTCGGAAATGAATAATGGATTAAAAGTACACTTTGTAAGCTTACATTAGTTACTTTTGTAATGCAAAATAGAAGCATGATAATGTACTATTCAGCATGCTTTAATATGATTTATACATATACTACACAGCATAAGTAATTCATTATGGCCTTCACAGTGCATTTCCCGGGTACACAAGCTCATGTTTACCAGTATTTCACTGCATAATCAGGCTGTCTAAGGGAGAGAATCTGAGACCATGAGTAAGGATTCCGCACTCCACCTGCCCCTGACTCATTCAATCACCTTAGGCAATGCTCTTCTGGGCCTGGGGTTGGATGCTTGTAAAACTGAGTGGATAACATCTTATGGATCCAGTTCAGAAGAAGGGACTGTGGACTAATTGCTTTAGACTGCAAATGGCTTAGAAGTCTGGAATTAAACAGGCTTACAATGTAATTATTATTATTATTATTTTGGGAATTATCCTACTTTGGAAATAACACTCTTCAATGGTCATTTAACAAGGCAACCGTTCATTTCTGTGCATTTGGGAAGAAATCCACTACTGATTCATAAACAGCTCCTTGTAATTTTTTTAAGTTTGCAAAATGTGGATTTACTGAATAGCATAGGTAGGTGATGGCCCTCCAAGTCAGCAGCCTTTAAAGTCAATTGCATTCCATTTTTAGAGTGCATAGATCTGATTGAAGCTTCTGAGTTGGAAGTGGGGGGGCAGTTCTAAGAGGTAGACCTGTCCCTAATATTTGTGGGGCCTGAGGCAAGAGTACAAATGGAAGCCCACACGCCATATGTTTAAAGATTTAAATGATATAGAGCAGGCTAACAGTTTGTTAAATAAAATATATTCTATCCTCTTATCTTCACAAATATATCTTTATAATGACCTGGAGGCCAGGTTTGAATTTCACATATCTCTGAAGGTTCCAGAAAACTTACCAATCACATTTCTCTCTTTTTTTTTTATCCCCTATTGCCTGATGTCAAGTATGATAGTGACCAGTAATGGTCTCCAGGCTGGAGTTTGAACACACACTTCAAGGATCTATAACATGCAAATCGTGTTTCTTTTTTGTTAATGATTTGTCTGTCTCCATGAAAATGGCAACCAGTTAGAATAACGGAAACGTCTACATCGTGAGCTTTGTGCCTGTGATAAATGCTTGACAACATTTGATTTCTTTGATGATCTAGATTTTGACCTATTCTATTTAAATTTTGCTGAAAACATAATTTCCACATCAAACTTCCATTGTAAATTGCAGAATGAGTAAAATACGCAAGTTTTGTACATAAACTTTTTTTTTTTTTTTGCCTGACATATAAACCCTTATTTTAGATTTAAAGGAATCTTATTGGTCAAATAGATCTAATAATGGGGGCGATATAGTAGAAAAATTTATATCCTTAGAGAATGCACCTTAAGCAGTTTTATTTTTTAGCTGATATTTTTATTTTTGCTTGGGTACACAATTCTTGTTTGTCAAGACTCCACTTTCTTTGTTAAAATGTAAAATGCATATTGGGAAAATGCTCTAGGGCAATTTGCATAAAAAGTGATGACAAAGAGCAATTAGTACTTCATTATTATGCAGTGAAATGCTACTTTGCTCAGAAGTGACTGTAGTTTCTCCCCCCAACCTCCTTATAAATCTGGTACAGCATTGTTCTAAAAATAGCACTCGAGAAACCTCTGTTTGTAAATCAGCATCTTTGACTTGGGGTTGGGGTGGGGAGGAATGCAAGCGCTGAATAAAGTTGTTACCCCAGATCTTTATAATGAAAAACAAGCACCAGAATTCTGTTAGACAAGACAGGTCAGAAGATTTTAATATCTCACCAAATTAGATCCATATCTTATTTTACCCCTTGGGATCAGCTTTCAAAGCAGACTGGGATCATCCACTGATAGCAACATCCTCCCCCCCCCCCGCTCCCCCCTAACACACATACTCTCACACACACACTCAGAAACAGGGTCATGCCACACACAGCTACACAGCAGAGAACAAACAGTCCCACGATATCTCTAGTTAGGAAGGCTTTATTTTTGAGTACAGATTTCATTACCATGAAATTCCTTTAGGGCAAAAAAGAATTGCATCAAAGAAGCAGTGTGGGGAGGCAGACATTGTAAATGTTCGCCCATCACCTGTGTTACTAGGCTCTGCTTGTCTTTAATTTGCCAGGAAATGCTCTTTTTTTTTTTTTTTTGGTTTTTGTTGTTGAGCCAACATGTACTAAAACTCTGCAAGCCAAAATGTGCCAGCACTTGTGTGTGTGTGTGTGTGTGTGTGTGTGTAAGAGAGAGAGAGAGAGAGAGAGAGAGAGAGAGAGAGAGAGAGAGAGAGAGAGATAACCAAGTAATTGGATACTGGCAGGATGAGAAGGAAATGTGGGAAACTACCAAACCTTTGGAAAATGACCTCATGAGGCTGGAGATGGACATGGATTACAATATTTTTCCTTGAAAGTCCCAGAGCAGGCTTGACATGGGGGGAAAATGAAGTATGGAAGTGGGACCTTGGTAAACATCACCTTATTTTTGATTCTCCCCCTGCCTGAACCTCTGTGGGCCAGACCAGATCCATGCATTTCCTACAGCCCCATCACTGTCTGGCATGGCTCCAGGATGGCTGACCTAACCTGCTCGGCTTGCGTCCTAAGGGGTCTCTCAATCCTAGGAGCCTGGCTGGGTTCAAGGGATTGTACCATCTGCAGTCTAGGCTCAGGGATTCAGGGCCATGCAGCATGTCTCCGAGGAAGAAGGGATGGGGGAAGGCCCTGAGGCATGTCGTTTTATAAGTAACTTGTATGACTGAATGGCCTTCTCCCAGCCCAGATTTTATTTATTATTTCCTTTGTCTCTGTTCTCTTCAGGCCACCAGTGAAAAGACTATAAGGTCACTTAACTCATACCATTTTAGGAATACATTGTCTAACCTGGAGGAAATGTCTGATCATTTTATACACTACCGCAGATTTATTATTCATACCATTTTCTATTAATTTTTAATGCATTCAAGTTCCCACTTATTTAACATATACTGCAATTGGCCAGACGTCTTTATAAAGCTATGAAAAGTGGCTCCGAAGTGTTCTTCCATAGCATCCCAATCTGTTAACCAGCTGATGTGACAATACTGCCCTTCACCATGGGTGGACTGCTCCATGCCTTAGAGGTCCCCATGACTTGGATTGCTTTCCTAGAAGGAAGTCCGTAGAGCCTGCACTGCTATTTGGGTGGGGTGTCCAAGCCAGATCCCAGTTCTTCCGTCAGGGATCTACTAGTCTACTCTTGCTCCAGCCTGTAAGATATTGACCAGCTATCCAGAGGAGCACCAACACTTATACCTATGGGGTTATCCTGGAGTCAGGGTGGGTCCCGCCTCAGGAGGCAGCCTGGTCGGCATATGTTCCCACTGACACTGACTAGTAAGTTATTTCTTTCATAAGACTGCGTGACACTGAACCTCTAAAATGGTGCTGACATGTTGATTTGGGGTAACTGTCATGCACGAGTAATGAAGAAAACAAGAATTTTCACACTGGGAAATATTCATTCTAAATAATCATCAGTAAATCACTATACATCACAGGGGCCCATTTTCTAATGAAATAGTGTATGCCCCTCAAAATGTATCTTTTCAGGGCTTGCACTCCCCAAGTACCCTGCCCTAGAGAACCACTGTAGGTGTTGAATAGAGGGTAATGTTTCCAAGCAGTTAGAGGAGGAGACAAAGGAGGGAGAGAAGAGCAGGGAGAGAGCTGTGACATGCACCAGGCCAGGAGGAGCCAGTGTGCATTGAGAATAATCATCGAGGTTCCTGTCCTGGCTCTGTCACTTCCCGCTCTGTGTCCTTGACCCAGTCGCTGATTCTCTTTCTGCCTCATTTTCCTCGTCTATAAAATGAGGATATTCAATAGGATTGTCTTAGGCAGTGGTTCCCAAATCTGACTATGTATCAGAAGACACAGAGAACTGTTGGGGAGAAAATATGAAAATTCTGGGCGCACTTTCCCCAAATTTTCTGATTCATTTAAGTCTGGGAGTGGGATTTGGGGATCTGTATGTCTGAAAAGCTCCCAGCAGACTTGGACATACAGTAAGGACTGGTCCTTATTTCTCTTATGAGTGGGCTGGCTCTAACAGTTTGGGCTTTAGTGTAGAGCCGAGATGCTGAAGCCCTTGGTGTGATGCTGGTGGAGTCTGGAGGGGAAAGAAATGAAAACAATATTTTAATGTAATGTCAGTACCGGTGAAAATGATGGCTCATGCGTGTTATTATGTGCTAGGTATCATTCTGAAAGCTTTACACACATGACCTTGTTCAGTCCTCCTATCAGCCGTTTATTATTTGCATTCTCCAGGTGAGAAATGGAATCAGAGAGAGGTGGGTTAAACTGGCCAAGGTTAAATGCTTACATTATTGGCAAATTGGGAAGAGGAGCTGAGAAGTGGGAGGAATCACAGGTATCTCCATGTTTTCAAGGTTGGAGGACAGGGAAAACCATTTGAATGGTTGTGAGATTTTTTGTTGTTAACCCTCACCAGAGGATATTTTTCCATTGATTTTTAGAGAGAGTGGAAGGGAGGGGGAGAGACGGAGAGAAACACCAATGTGAGAGAGATACATTGATTGGTCGCCACCTACACGCGCCCTGACCAGGGCCAGGGATCGAGCCTGCAATCGAGATACATGGCCTTGGCCAGAATCGAACCTGGGACCCTTGGGTCTACAGGCCAATGCTCTACTCACTGACACAAACAGGCTGGGGCAGTTGTGTGATTTGTACTGTTGCTTTGTTTGTTTTCTCATTGGTTCTGGTGGTGAGGGCATTGGGGATGATGAGTGTCTAATTAGCTATGATGTTGAGTTGCCTGAATAGAAATGACCTGGAGAGACTTGGAAATACGCCCCCTGGGACTCGGATGACAGGTTGGGCTGCAGGTTATGCATTTGGAAATCATTACAGAGATGAGAGGTGCAGAGTCTACTAACCCCCTGGACAGAGTGGGCAGAATTTCTGAAGAGAACCAGCTTGGGAGGGAGAAGTTGGTGGGCAAAACTGTAGCATCAACTCAGCAACTGAACTCCCCGGCGCCTGTGGAAGAGCTGTTCTGTTATATAGTTTGGTCAGCAGCTCAGCTCCATATTTTCATCCACGGAACGTTCAGATCAATACTCCCCGTCCTCATGATTTACTGAACCTGAATTTCTCTAACTGCTCCATTAACTCTTTGGAAAGGTTTCTCCCTCTGTTAGCACTGGATCATGATTTTCCATAAAATTTGCCCTTGAGCAAGCAATTCTCTCATCATTCTCGCTAGGGAAATTGTCTCACTTTCCCCCCCACAACCCTCTCCATCCTTCCTCACTTTCTTAAGCGCTCTATTTCATGAACCTGCATTTTGCCCACTAATTAGTGTTTTTGAATAAACACTTGCTGTTGAGCTAGGAATCTGTGGGGTTTTTGTTCAGGCTAGTTTGTGAATTCCTAATCCTTTATGCCAGTTAATATTTTCCTAGCGTGGTTATTGAATGTAGTGTCTTAGAGTCCCTCTATCTGTGCAGCAGAGACATTTTGATGCTAAAGCACTCGATACCCTGGTCCCAGACTCTGGGTGCCCAGCCCTGTGTTCATGTCCCGGTGTTATTTCCCTACACACTGGGCACAGAGGGGTTTGGTGGCCAGAATCCCTATCTTGAAAGGTGAATTCACTTACCGTGTGCCCCTTTGTTCCAAGGAATATGCTCTTTATCTGATCTTTGGCTTCAGCATCATGAAAAAGCATCTGTCAAGCCCCGAAGTGCCACGGCGCTGCCCTAAGCACCCTGTGAAGAGAGTTTCACTGCTGAGTTCTGGCCGAGTGTGACAGAGCCAGGCCTAGGTGCAGGAGGAGATTGCTGTGACCCTGGCCTTTGTCCACAGAGTCCTGCAATTTGACAGAAAAAGAGGTCTGTTGAGGTATCCCCAGGGGCTCTGAGATACCTGGGGGGCGGGAGGGATAGGCATGGAAACAGCAGGACTGTGATTCCTAACTGAGCAGGGGGGATAGTACAGACAGACACCCAGGAAAGAGGAAGGAGGAACGAGCTATTTTATTCTCAGGGAGCCTAAAGGATATGCTCTTGCGAGGAAAAAACAGCAGCAAGTAGCATCCTCTTCAACAGTTTCCAGGGAGGGAACAAATGTCCAAGTCCCTGGGAGTCATAGCATCCAGTCGGAGTTCCTATTAGGAGCCAGAAATCCAGCTTGGAATGACACAAACATGAATAAGGGCGTTACATGTGATCACATAAAAGGCACAGACAAGTAAAGAAGTAGACACACATGAAGGGCAAGAAACTGTGTGTGTGTGTGTGTTTTACAGAAGCCACGAGATTGACAGGGTGTCCTGGGGATTAAATAGGTTAATCCGTAACGTGCTTGGATTAGTGCCCTGCCTATGGTAAGCACCATATACGAGCCTCTGAAATACTAGTAAATGAATTGAGTTGAATGAATGAATATAGAATCAAGTTCAAGTTAGGAAAGCTGGCGAAATACGTAGGAGACTGGATTTCTCCTTCTTTCCATACCAGAATGACTGGGCCAGCCAGGAGTTACAGTTCAGGAGTAGAGAAGGTTTGGTGCTCAGAGTGTCCCTGGAAGGCTGTCCCTGTCCAGCTTTGATGTGGGAACACGATTCATTCCAGGCACGTGTCCCTGTGCGGTGTGGCACACCAAAGCATGGATCATTCTCTTAGGACAGTTCCTAAGGGTGGAGGGTGGAGGGTGTGGGAGATGCCTGTTTTGTTTTCAGGCCCTGGAAACTTCACTCTTAAGGCAGTGACTGCTGGGTCCAGGTAAGTATAGACCATGATACTTTAAAAGGATTCCTTAAAGTGGAAATTTTATGAAGACCGAAGAAGTTGTTGAGAAAGCTTGAACTTGCTTTCTATCCTAAGATTGTGCAAAGGCGTGGATTTTAGTGTCAGGCCGTAGTCTGTCCTCATGCAGGAGTTGCCGGAAACCTTGGTGGTCCTGTCAGATGCGTGAATGTGCCCAGGCTGGTCGTGTCCCAGGCTTGTCTCCCTGGTTACGTGGACATTGCATCTTGTCTCCCCTCCTCCCCACGCAGTCGCTGTTGGAGAGTGCTTGGTGTTCGCTTGCTAATCGTGAGCCCTGGAGCAGGATGCTTTGACTGTCTGATTCCTAATTGAGCCCTCAGTGTGTGGCTGCTCTGGTGGCTGTATTCTCTCCCATCTCATGGCCACAGAAGGGCAGTTTTAAAGCCCCTTGGATGCTACCTGGAGTCAGATTTCTGAACTGGGCAGCCCTGAAATACTTTCTGTATTGTATTAGAGAACATTCCCCAGGCAAGTGGTATTCAGGGAGTTACCTTTACTACTCAGCAGCCAATGACAAATGATTTCCAGCCTCTGGAACTCTCCTCTGATGGGTGAGAGCTCCCCTGGGGTCCACAGGGATTCCAAATGTCCACTCCAGTCATCTCGGGAACTTGGAATGTTTACACCTCGGCTGCGACCACAGAATCAGTGGTTCCTGTTCAGCCACATGGCAGACACTCCACGAAAATCCACCAAGTTCATGGACTAGTTGGTTGTCTTTGCCTGACTACAAACAAGAGTTTGGAAGGGCAGAGGGTATGTGGGAGGGAGGGGTGTCACCACAGGAATGTCCACTGCACCGATCTTCTAAATCCTTTCTCTGTGCCTGTTGAATATCAGAACCCTCTTCTCTGCTATCAGCTGTCCACGCATAAAACTTTTCTGGCTTAAAATTCACCTCTCTAAAGCTTTCCCTGATTGAATCCAACATGCTCTGATGACTTTTGTTTTTAATTTAAAAATGTTGGTTAATACCTTATTTTGGGGTACTTTTTATTTCCTATATATTGGATAGTATAATGTTTACCACACAATAAGCATTGCATTAGTACATTTGATTTAATTAATAATAGACTCAATAAACACTATTGATGGCACCAATGAGCCTTCAAACTAAGCAAATAATGTTGTGAAGCAAATCTCGTTACCCAAGGAATGACGGGCAAAGGGAAAAATTAGCTCTATGGGCTCTCTTTTGTTGCAGACATGTAGAAAGTGGTGCTATTAATGTAGCATTTGCCTATATTAATAGATAATGGATATTGGTAGGGATATCAAAATGATTTTATAGAGAAATACCACCGCATCTACTGAATCCTTTCTTTGGAATCTCCTCTCGCTCTCTAATATGCAATATGTATCTCTTTTAAGCTTTCAGTTACCTGAAAGGAAGCTTCCTGCCTGGGATCTGAAGGCATTTTCTAACAATGATTCCTTGAGAATAATTATGAGATAAGAAAATGTTATGAAAAGCCACTGTTCACATCCATGAAAGCCTAGTTTTTCATGGACCTTTGGGAGGAATGGTGCTCTGAGGGCAGGACCCCTGTCTTAATCATGCCTGGAGCCCTGCCCCCAGCTCAAGGCCTTGCTCAGAGAGGGCACTCAGATGTTTATGGAGTAAATGAATGGATATTTTAATTTGCTTAGATATCATCTTTTTGGTCCCTATGAGTGCGGTATAGAACATGATCCCATTGATAACATAAGAGAATGAGTAACCACAACAAATTTTGTGCTGCTATTTTTAAAGTGCCATAATTTAGCCATATAAGTGGTAACAATTTTAAATTTGTGTTGGTTTTTGTTTGTTTGTTGTTGTTGTTGTTTTTTGGTAAAAATTGCAAAGCAATAATAGTATTAGCGTGTGTGTGTGTGTGCGTGTGCGTGCGCACGCGCGCACATGTGCATGCGTGTTAAGCACTACTTTTACATGAATTAATTCTAAAAGTAACCCTAAGAGTAGATATTCTCATTTTATAAATGGAGAAACTGAGGTACAGAGAAGTTTTGATTTTTCCAGAGCTAAGTGGCAGAGGTGGGAGTTGAAGCCAGACACTCTAGCTCAAGAATATATGCTGTTAGTCAGTCATTTACATAGCCTCACACACTGCTGAGATCCAACCCATATTAACAAGTGCAGGTAGGAGCTAGTGTCCTACTCAGGCATAAAATAAATGGTTATTTGTCTATCAATTAGGTACACCAACAATATGACAGTGATAAGTTAAAAAGGAGCAGAGACACCCAAAGTACTTGTTAAAGTCATTTTAAATAATATTAGGAACATCAAAAAGATAAAAGAACAATGGTTATTTATAATCTGCCAAACCATTAATGTAGGGCAATGTACATTTATTTCCTGGTTGAAGATAAAAATCCCAGCAAATGGACAAAGAAGAATTGAGCATTCAGGAAAAGCTTAAATGGTGATCCTCTTAGGAGATAATAACCTGGACACATTGTCCATTATAGGTGAACTAAAATCACAGAATATGGTCTTTGAATCAGCTAGGAAGGTAATACATCTTCTTGAACTGATAAATTTCTGAGCTAAGGTAATCAGCATGACAGGACACAGAGTCCATTAGAACTGTCACCTTAGAATTTCATTAGGAGATAGAAAGTGCCCTTTCTTAGGATTTACAAGAAAAACATAGTTTTAATAAAAATCAAGGATTTTGCATGTTTTTCTGTAAGTTTTATTAAAATGCTACAAGGAATTAATATTTATAATAGTTTAAGAACACCTGGAAGGATTCCTCCTGCAAAAGTGTATGTAGATAACTTTTAGCACATCCTATCATTTAATGGGGGAATTGCAAGTATTCCAATGTTACTTTTGATCTTTTAATTCTCCAAGTTGATTCTGATAATATCAGTTTAATGACTATAAACTGTTTTCAAAATAATACTGTCAATTCTCAGGTGTATGTGCTAAAGGAGATAGCAAGCTTGAAAAACAAAAATAATCCTTTCAGCTGAGTTAAGGCCAAGACCACGCTCTTGGAATTAAATAACGGTGACAGAGGAGGCCAGTCTATGGTTTAAGGAGCCATGGTGTAGTGCTGTTGGGCCTGGGGTGTAAGTGCAGGGCAGTGTCTGGAGCTCTCCTGTGCCTGGTGCCGATTCTCCTGTTAGTCAGATACAAATTCGTTTGGGGTATGTTCCTGCCTTTACAATGTGCCATTGGAATGGCAAGGATACTGTTGTGAAGAACACCTTTCTTCATGGGGTTCCCTATTAGTCATTTATTTCATTGACACATGAGGAAACACAATGACAACTCCCAGAAATTGCAGTGGAGGAAGAGAGCCCTGTTACCCTCTCCTGGGGGCAGCTTGAACCTGATGCCGGACAGGGGAGGATACAGAGGCTCTACCTCTTGGCTTCACTTGGGTCAGCTCCACAGAGTCACCCCCACTTAAGAATGGGCTTGTGGGATCAGTTGAGGCGTTTGTTGTGCCTGAATGCAGTCCAACTTCTCCTGCCCCAAACCGCTTCCTTCACTGTGCCACAGGTACGGTTCCCGAAAGTACCCCCCACTACACTTCCTGTGCTCCAGTCTGTTTCTGGGGGGTGGGATCTGTAACTCCTACAATATATCTAGATGTTAAGGGATGGAGAAAGATTCATATGAACTTTCATAAATTCTTTGGATAAGAATGACATTTTCCTTATTTGCTTAAATTCTATCGCTAATCCCTTCCCTCTTCAATTTTCCTACCCTTGAGTGATCCCTAACTCACACATAGGGTTTTCTATTGGGAGATGTAATTTGTATTCAATGCAAAAAATATTAGAGAAATTTGTATACATGTGTGAGTTGTCTCTACAGTATGATAGCCATCATTTAGTAGAAGACTCACAAAAACCCTCTGCATCACTACACAGCTCTGGATGTTGGATAGTTCCTGTTTGTACATGACATGTGCACCTTGAGTAATATATCTGAAGATAAATGGGCACTGGAAATTAGAATACTAATGTGTCTGGAATTTATGTACAAAATACTTTCCATTCATTATATTGGTATATTTGCTGACATCCTTCAGAAAACTTGCCCATGTGAGCTCTATTTTGTAGATGGAGAGTAACTTGCTGAAGACACTCAGGTTTGGGGAAATTTCTCTCTGATGAGCTCCAATTTCTATGATCAATCAATGAGCTTAACACCAGAAGAGACTTGATGTCTTGTGAAATGGCACATTCTGAAGTCTGTCACTGAGGGAAGGATGTAAGCTCAGAATCAAAGCATCCTCTTCAAAGAAGGGCGAGGTACTGGTTAAATAACTCCTGGCAACTGCTTAAGCACTAAGCATTGTAATTGCAGAGAGCAGGAGAAGAACTAAAAATAGGAAAGTGGATAGGGACAGGACCAAAGACATCATTGTCACTCAAACTTGAATGTCACTTTTTGACAGCATTTGAGCAATTGATTCTTGGTTTTCCATGCTAGGAATTCAGTAGTCAGGCTTTGCTGTGACAGGCCTAGGAGAAGGGAAGGGGCAGCGTCCTGGGGGAGCCCTGCCTGGGAGAGGTATAAAGAATGGAGGGTGAGAATTATTATCAGTCCCTGCTGCCTCTTTTTTTTTTTTTTTGGTCAAAGTTCCTTTGAAAGCAAAAGATTAAAAGCCACTCAAGCTAGCCCCAGTTTACTGAAATGTTAAAGGGAAATCTCTTGAACAGGAAATACAACCAGATCCTGCCTAGAGAAAGGCTGGGCCTGAGAAGCAGGAGGCCACCAGGAGCTCAGCCTCTCTTTCCACTTCCAGGAGCTCTATGATCTTTGTCTCTAGTGACCTCTTAACCAGGCCAGCTTCCTTGTGTTGCTTACTTCATCCAACAGAGCTGCCATTCTGACTCTACATCATGATCTCCAAGCTTCAGTAACCATCACCAACTGACAGCAGTCTCTGCGTCTCTTCAGGTGAATTCCTATAGGGAAGAGCCTTGTCAGGCCATATCATGCTTTTCTCACGGTGGAGCAGCTGCGTTGGGTTAGACCAGTGGTCGGCAAACTCATTAGTCAGCAGAGCCAAATGGTAACAGTACAACGATTGAAATTTCTTTTGAGAGCCCAATTTTTTAAACTTAAACTATATAGGTAGGTACATTGTTATTAACTTAGTTAGGGTACTCCTAAGCTGGCCTTTGCTAAAAATGTCCTCAATCTGATTGAGGTACGTCTGCTGAGGTTGACCCTTTCCAACTCTCCCATCCACACTCCTCTTGTACACTTGTTTCAGATAGAGGAGTGTGGATGGGAGAGTTGGAAGGGGTCGTCCTCAGCGAACGTACCTCAAAACAATGTTCCTCCCCCGCGCTGTGTACCCCGCGGCGGCCCGCCTGCGCAGCGTCTCCTGTAGCCCGACCAACCGACACCCCCCACTTCTTCTAACTCCACTTCTTCAAAATAGACTGGCCCAGGCCGAAAGCCAACTTCTGCGCATGGGCCACGAAGTTTCGATCGCACTGTACATGCGCGCCCACACGTGGTATTTTGTGGAAGAGCCACACTCAAGGGGCCAAAGAGCCCCATGTGTTTCGCGAGCTGTGGTTTGCCGACCACTGGGTTAGGGGGTAAGTCATGGGGGACAGAGGGATGCAGAATAGATTCTCTAGAAGAAGCCATGGATGGGGCAGACAATGGACCTGTGGATTATATCCTGGATTATCTTTGTTTCCATGCTTCCTGGCTCATCTAGAATACACAGGAGGTCGGGTAATCACTGCAGTGAGTCACTGTGTAGAGTGTGGTGTCTGCTTTAAACGGGTTACTAATCTGGTTGATACGATGAGGCACAAGCCCAGGGGGGGAAAAAACAAGTCTGAAGAGCATCAAATGACTGGCACAGACATTGGGGGTTTTGGAGATTTCGAGAAGGGAGAGATCACTGTGGGTCAGGAAATTCAAGGAGGATTTCCCAGAGAGGCGGGGATGGAAGTGGGTCCTGAGGAATGGGAAGCCTCTAGAGAGAAACAGGAGCGAAGAGGCATTCTAGATTGGGGGAGAGTGGGAGTGCAGGATGCATGTCCAGGGCACCATGAATAGGCCAGCCTATATTGAGCATAAGGAGTGTGTTGGAAAGTACTAGAAGGTAAGCTAAAAAACATAGGGAGAAACAAAATTGTGCAGGCCCTTGAATACCCATCTAAGTAGTTCATATTTTGTTGTGAACGTTTTATTAATGATGTTAGAACAGGGCATGGCATGATCAGGGCACGGCTCTAGGATGACCCACTGCAGGAGTGACTCCAGGGGAGGCCAGCGATGATCCAGAGCCCTTCGACTGTTGCCTGTCAGGTGGGCCAGTGGCTCGAAGATGAGGAGATGGAGTCAAAGGTGTTAGAAAGAAAATGGAAGCTGTTATTTAAAGTCTCAGTTGCCTGTTGGTTGTGCACGGACATGAGGACACACTAGTTTAGGGAAGCAATGGAGGGAAGCTGTTGCCTATTGCTACCTGCAACCCAGATGTCTCTGGCTATAGCCTGTGAGCACAAATGCCACCACATTAAAATGAATACCCAGATATCAAGGGCTCTGGCCCTCTGTGTACACATAGGAAGCCTAGTCTTTATAGAGTGCCTCTTTTGATCCTTCACAGAAGTTGGCTAAAACTCTAGTTAATTTAGGCAAAAAATGAGTTTATTGGAAGCATGTCTTATTGCTCATAAGTGGATGGGAATGGTGGGAAAACCAATGGGGAAAATAATTCAGCCAATGTCATATTATGGGTTGGGGCTGCCACTGGGCCCTCACCATCCTTTCCTGACTCCACTGCCACAGCCACGAACAAGCTCGTTCCAGGCAAGTCCGTGGAGAGCATCTGATCGTCTGAGCCTCGGTCATGTTTCCAAGCTCTGGGTTGCAATGAGTTATGAGGGAGAACCAGTTCCCCTTTGACTTCTGTATAGGGATATGGGGATAGGGGTGTCTCCTACTAGGACCCGTGTGCTAGGTGATACTTTGAATTAGGAAGGGGTGCAGATGCTGGGTTTCTCCTTAATATTTTGAAGAGTTCACGGATGGGGGCGTACATGTTGTTACTCTGAGTTATCTCCACAGCTGGTTAAGAAGGAGTCCACAGCTATGGCTTTTTATTGTGACTTTGTGAGCTCACCCACCCTGTATATGTATTTAATGCATTACCAAGTTCTGCCTCCAAAATTTATCCCACTACAGTTCACTCTTCCCTTCTGTATTAGTCTTTTCTGGCTGCCATAACGAAATTCCACCCACTGAGTGACTTAACAGAAATTTATTTCCTCACAGTTCTAGAGGCTGAAAGGTTCAAGATCAAGGTGCCAGCAATATAGGTTTCATTCTGAGGCCTCTTCTGTGGGCTTATGGGGAGGGGAGGGGTAAGTGGGGGGAGGTAGAAAGAAGGAGAGAGAAAACTCCCTTCTTATAATGTCACTTATCTTAATGGATCAATGCCCCACGCGTAACCTCACTTAACCTTAATTACTTCCTTAGAGGCCCCGTCTCCAAATATAGTTAAACTGGGGGTTAGGGCTCCCACGTATGAATTTCAGAGAGACACAAACACTTTGTCTATAGCACCTTTTCTACATAGCACCATCCTCCTAATCTAGAAGTTGCCTAATTTCAGTGTGCATAGAACCCCCTTGAGGAGTTAATACAGTACTGCTGGGTCCTACCCCCCGAATTTCTGATTCATGGGGGCTGGTGTAGGACCTAAGAATTCGCATTTCTAACAGGTTGCTAGATGCTGCTGCCGCTGCTGCCGCTGCTGCTGCTGATCCAGGGACCCCTATCTTTGAGAACCACTTTCCTAGTATTGGCTGCCATCATCACTTCCTGGATTATCATGGTGGTTTTCTTAACGAACCTGCTTCCACTTTTACCTCTACTTACCTTGCACCAGCCAGAGTGTTCTTTTAAAAATGTAAATTAAATCATGTTATTCTCCTGCTTAAAAACTCTTCAGTAGCTACTGGCCACCCCTACGTGGCTGAGAAGGTCCTATGAGATCTAGCGTCTGCCAGCTCTGCAAACCGATCTTCTATCATAGTCGTCACTTTAGGCCACTCCAGCTCCCATCCTCTGCCTTGAACACATGCTCCCAGGCCTTGCACTTGAGTTCCTCTAGGTTGCTCCCCCCACCCCCACTCCCAAGGGGAGACTGGCTGGCTCTTTCTCATCCTGGATGATTAAGCTCAGATGTTACCCCTTCTAAGGACATCCTGGAACCCCCTATCTGAAGTGACCTAAAGCAGTTTCTCTTTACTTCCTCACTCTTGTTCTTTCGCTTCCTTATAGTTATCATAATCATTAATTATATTGTTTACTTATTATTCTATTTATTTTGGTCTCCTCCATTGAGACTGTAAACTCCTGGAAGGCAGAGCTCTTGTCTTCACAGCTCTATCCCCAAGACTATGCACGGGGTCTGGCACAATAGGAAGCACTCAACAAATATTTGTAGAATGAATAGATCTGTATTCCACATGTAACCAGCAGAGGTGGATATGGTTCAGGTATTTTTCCTATAAGGCCCCCAAAGTTCCACATAGATCAGTGGATGCAAATAGATGTTTTAGAGAGGTATCACCCATCTCCAGCTGTCAGTCATCTGGTTTGATCTAGCCCAGCTAGGATTTCCCTTACACACAGAACACATGGGCGATATAGGCCAAGGTGATTTATAGTAAGCCTCTTACCTCACATCCAACCACCATATCCACGCTCTCGGCTGTCTATCCGCTGCTGCGAGCTGCTCAGAGCTTCTCACTGCAGCACCCATTCAGGCTGATCTGTTCAGCACCGACCTGGTCCAGTGTCAGGCCTTTCCCCTTATCAAAATGTACCTCCCACCTTTCCCAGTTTCTATAGGCCCTGCTACTATGTGACAACAGGTGGTTAGATGGGTAAACAGGTGACTGCTGTAACTTCATTTGTGGGTAAGAAGTTCTAGGGCTTCTTTGATAATAAGACCCGTTTAAGCTGTATCTAGGGGAGCAGCAAGCCATTTTTGAACTTACATGAATGTGGATTTTGTACATAAATGTGTACTCTTAGGTGTTGTGTAAATATTTAAAATAAGTTTCAAATATATTGGAAAGAGCAGGATTACAAAAACATAAAAAGTGAAACTTAGGAGATCCTGAAAAACAAGTTGTAAAATAGCTTTATATCGATCAGCTGAGAGTTTGACATTTCTCTTTGACAAAGTATATATCTATGCAACAGGAAACATTGCAGTACCAAAAAATCAATCAATCAATCAATAAAATAAACGCTTAAGAAAAGATCTCAGACTTGTATTCAGAAATATTCTTGGTCACGATCAAAACATGGAATGTTTTTCCATTCAGAAAAGCAGAGTCACCTTGTCTGAGTCATGACCGCCCACTTCTTCCATATGGGTGAGTACAACTTACTGGCTGAGGTTGACAGTTTTCTAAAGACCTTGTTGTTGATGAGTTCTATTTATGGCAGCAATTGAGAAAGGTGAAGTTAGGTAATATTAGGAAGGAAATACTTGGTTGGCTTGTTAAAAATAGAAATCAACCACTGTAGCAAATATTTTGTAAGGAAAAGAAAAAGCTGAAATCATGACAACTGCCTGGCTCCCCCAATGCCTTGCCTGATCCAATAATCACAAATCCTCCTCATTCTCCCTTTGCCTGGCTCTCACAGCACCTTGTCCTCACTGATTTGAAAGTTCACATCCTAGGCCAATGTTCTGGTCCAAGGTTCTGTGCCTCATGGCTACTGATCTTTCTCCTTAGAACAACATTTGTATAGCCCTCCCTCCTAGGCAAGACTCTGTCTGGAGATACTAGGCAAGCCCCACTCCCTAGTGTAACATCAATAACCCTACATCACATGGAGCTTTAAAAAAATTGTGGTAAAACATACATAATACAAAATTTATCATTTTAATAATTTCAAATGTGTGATTATAAGTGGCATTAAGTATATTCACAATATTATGCAACCATCACCATTATCCATGTTCAGAACTTTTTCTTCACCTCAAACAGAACCTCTATCCCAAGCATGCCAAACTCTCGGCCCTTGGGCCACGTGCAGCCCACAATGAATATTTTTGTGGCCCAGCCAATATAACAATATGTAAAAATTGTTTTAATAAAAATTTTGTAACTTAATTTTTACAATATGTTGTTATACGTAATTATTAATAACAAACTACAACATTTGTTAATGACTGATTACTATAATTGTGTTGCATTCATTTCCCTTATGCGCCTTACGCGCAGGCACACCATTTCTCTCCACTAATACTAGCAGCGAATATTTTAGCAGCCGATTGCCATGTCATTAGTCTTGTACTGACTTGTTTGGTGTGCTCAACAGAAAATATTTTGCTTACAGAGAACAAGAAAAATAGGTTTATTTGTGTTACATGTGTTAATTTGTGCAGTTATTCAGTGTCTGGTAAGTTAATGTTCAAGAAAAAATATGAGTCTTTATTAAAATGTTCTATTACTTTATGTTAACGATTACTCATTTATTTCAGCCCTTTGTATTCAGCATGTCTCTATCGAAATAAACCTACGTTTCTATAAAAATGGAAGCTTCTATTTTTTTGTGGTCCACATAAACTTAAATCTTGCTTATTTGGCCCATGTTAGCCTTTGAGTTTGACATGCTTGCTCCACCCAGTAAACAATAACTTCTCACCACCACCCCCTTCGGGCCCCAATAACCTCTTATCTACTTTCTGTCTCTATGAACCTGCCTATATTAGGTACCTCACGCAGTATTTGTCCTTTTGTGTTTGGCTCATTGCACTCGACATAATATTTTTAAGGCTCATCCGCATTGTAGCATATAGAATTTCCTTCTCAGTTAAGGCCAAATAATATCCTATTGGATGCATGTACCGCATCTCATTTATTGACTTATCTGTTGTTGACCACTTGGGTTGCTTTCCCTTTTTTCCCTTAGTGACTAATGCTGCTATGAACACTGGTGTGCAAGCATGTGCTTTGAGTCCCTGCTTTCAGTTCTTTGGGGTCTATTCCCAGAAATGAATTGCTGGGTCATACGGCAATTATTTGTTTAACTTTTGGAGGAACCATCACATGGTTTTGACATACCTGCACCTTTTATTCTCATTTTTGTTTTTGGTGCCTCTTCTCAAGGCTGGCTCCCCACACATTTCCTGACCCATCCTGTCTTCACTCAAGCTGAACACGCAATACTTTTCCTCTTCCCTGCCGCCAGCCAGTCATGCCCTTCAATAGGCACCAAAGCAAGCTCTTTCTCCAATGTCGATAAACACCAGCTTCTGCAATCTGGAAGTGAAAACGTCATCATAAAGACGTGCCTTAAGTCTTTGCTTTTTCTCTAAAGAAAGCACACACCTCCGCCTCTTTCCCTGTCACTCTCAGTTTCCTTTACAAGGGTAGCAACGGCCCCCTAAGAATCTCCGTCTTTCCTCCTCAGATTCCAGTTCCTCAAGCTCCAACACTCAGACTTGCTGTTTCTCTCTTCCTTTTGCATCACCCAACCCTTCCTTCCATAGACCAACCTACCCTCTCAGGATTTTAAAGTCCATGCTGTGCGTGCGTCCCCATCCTAGACTCTGTACAATTGAAGGGACCGGACTGCTGACCCAAAAGGAAGGGTCACTCTCTGTAAAGTCAGGGAAGGGAGCAAAAATTGTGAATACTTATATATTAGGCACTTCCCCCTGGT
Organism: Myotis daubentonii; assembly: GCF_963259705.1. Lineage (NCBI taxonomy): Eukaryota > Metazoa > Chordata > Mammalia > Chiroptera > Vespertilionidae > Myotis > Myotis daubentonii. Next base: position 52,389,876 of record NC_081845.1, on the reverse strand, counting down.
CTATACTCACTTTGAAAATGATATCCACTTTCCTACATTATAAGAATATTTTCCCCAGATAAAAAAACTAAGCTATATGAGATTAGATTTTGGGTCTCTTACTTCTTTGCTTAAAAAAACACCTCATCTATAATAATAAAAGCATAATATGCTAATTAGACCAGATGTCCTTCAGGATGACCTTCCAGACAAAGCCAAGGCTGTGAGGAAAGCCCAGGTCCTGGGTGCCAGAGGGAAGCCGGTGCCAGCAGCAGGGGGAAGGAAGGCCTACTCTTGCACGAATTTTGTGCATGGGGCCTCCGGTTGTTAATAATATAAATTTCTTGCCTTGGAATTCCAAATTCCCAATGCATTGACCTCAGCCTGCCTTGCTGGTCACATTCTCCATTACTGTTTTTCGTGCCTCCACGCCTCAATTAACAGACCACCAATTATTTCCCAAGCTGTCTCTGCATTTTCCTGTCTCCATGTATTCCTTCTTCCACTTACCCCCTATACCCTCCCCTCACATCTGTCCAATGTCTACCCATCTCTCTAGTTCAAAATCAAGGCTGCTAATTCCACAAAACTAACTGTCCTGAGGATTAAATAAAGCAATGTGTACAAAGAATTTAGTGCAGTGTCTAGCAAGTACTACTCGTAAGTCCTAGATAAATACTATATAATAAATACTTTGCCCCATACTATTTTTTTGTAAAGATCTTTTTTATAATTTATAAGCTTTTTGATCTTAGTCATTTTTATATGTCTTACACAGCCTGTGTCAGTTGGCTCATTTAGCAGCATATAACCCAACTCAACTAGCTTAAACAAAAAGTAGAATTTATTGGGTCACATAACTGAAAACTCTAGGAACTGGGCTGGCTTCTCCCTGTTTCTAAACTTAACTTTGCTCTCCTCTCCGTATTTTAATTCTCAGGCTCTGGAGGAGTTTAGGTGGCTGCACTAGCTCCAGCCTCCCAGGCTCTTGGGAGGGAGGGGGCCTGCTGTCCAACAAGCTCAAGCAAAATCCTTTGAGTTTCACTTGCTTCAACTGGGTCAGGTTCCCCTTTCTTAACGAATCACTCTTGACAAGGCACTCAGATGCTTTGATTGGCAGCACCTGCGTCACCTGTCACCAACTAAACTGCATGCTGCCTAAGCGGGTGGACCCACACCCACAAAAATTGGAGACATACCAAAAGTAGGGTGAATGGATGCTGGGAGCCAGGAAACACCCTAGTACCTTCCATAAAGGAGGTGCTCAGTACATTTTTAGCAAATGGAATCGAATTAGTATTCTCGTTAGTGGTCAAAGAATGGGCAAGATTTACTGCTCATCAAATGATAGTTGGAAAGGGGGAGGAAGCCTGCACTGGTTGAACAGGTACTGGTACCAGGCACTGAGCTAGGAATTCAAATAGGTTGTCATTTGATTTAATCCGAGAAAAATCTGTGATCGGGTTGTCATTATGCTCATTTGACAGATGAGAAAGGTAAGAATAAAGAGTTAAATAATCCTGAGGGGCCGTGCAGAGCTGCAATTCCAGCCCGGTCTGCCTGACCAGGCCAGCGCTCCTTCCCAGTCGCCCTCGGGCCTGGGTTCTGGACTGCAGTTTCTCTCTTCAGCGATCACTGGGGCTGGGATTCTGTAATCTTCCTTACAGACTGCCCCATGTTGTATAAATCTGAGGGGCGAGAAACTCCTCGATTTCCATTGTTTTAAGTGGATTGCATTTCACCCTCTCTGCCTTCTAGGGAAAGTGAAAAACCACGGAGCTCTCTAAGAAATCCTTCATGGGTTTGAGGGTAGTAAATAGCCACTTAATCTTTTCTCCTTTTGTGAAAAAGGGTTTGCTCCCTTTAGCCTTTCCTTGGGGAGCCTGTTTTAAGATCCTTTGACATAGGACACATTTCTGCTGAAGCTCTGGACCTTACTTTTCAGCCAGAACATGACTTGAGGCAGCTCTCAGACCCAAAGTTTCCCCCACCTCCAGGAAACATGGACTCAGCTGTGTTGACATCTGCTTTCCCTCTGTGGGACCTCTAGTGCTGTCAGCCCCCTCTACTGATGTGACCCCTACACACACACACACACCCTACAACCACCACCACAGCAACACAGACACACACACACAACCACCACCACCACAACACACACACACATACCCCCACCACCACCACACACACACACACACATACCCCCACCACCACAACACACACACACATACCCCCACCACCACCACAACACACACACACACCCTACAACCACCACCACCACAACACACACACACATACCCCCCCCACCACACACACACACACAACCACCACCACCACACACACACACACACATACCCCCACCACCACAACACACACACACATACCCCCACCACCACAACACACACACACACACCTCACCACCACCACAACACACATTCATGTATTCCACTATCATCACAACACACATGCACACCACCACCACAACATACACACACCACTGCCACAACACACACAAACAATACACACACACAAGCACACAGCACATAATCACAACAACACATACAAACAAGAACACACAAAAGCACACACCCATCGCACCACATACCCGAACAATACACACAAACAAGACACACAGACAAAAAAACACACTCACATCAATAACTTTTACACATACAACGCAATACATAGAGTATATATATATAACCAACAACACAGCACACAAACACATATACTCCAAAAATATACACCTATCACAGTCGACACACACAAATACACAATAACACACACACACACATCAACATCCCAGGCCCATGCTAAAGCCATGCAAGGTTTTGCTTTTCAGTGGCAGCCGCTGGAATTGCCTTCTGTGAACTCCTGGTGCAGGGAGCTGCCTGGGATTCTTGCTCCTGTCCACAGCAGATTCACATCATTCTAGCTTTGAAACCTGGCAATCTACTCACTTTATTTCTTCACTCCCACAGACAAGAGAGGAATGTGATTTGCTGTTTTTGAATTTCAAGAAATGAAATAGATATGAGATCTGTTTTCTTGATACCTTTGTCTCTCCATGCTCTGGACTGTGGAATGATCTGGCTTCTGGTCGAATTCGCCTCTGACCACTGGCCCTGACGTAGGCTCTTTTGGCTTTCTTTTAACATACCAAAGACAATTTTAAAAGAAGAGGAAGGAAAAAGAGAAAATTCTGGATATGGTAATGGATGGTTTTGTATATGAAGACTTTTCTATAGTTGTCAGAATTTCTGTACTGACCATTTCACTTGGAAATCAGGGAAAATATCAATAAACGTTAAAATTAATTCTAAATAGTTAAAATATTAAATAGTGGCCAAATCTTTATCAAGCAGGTATAAATAAAAAGAAAAGGTGAATGGCAGTAACAATTGAACAAAGGAGAATTCATCATAAAGATACCAGGCAGAATGGAAATATTTATAGTGATAAAAGTCATATGAAGAAAGACTAGAATTAAATATAAATTACAAAAATTGACAGGAGAAGTCAACAGAAAAATAATTGTCATTAGGAGATCTAAACACCAGACTTTGACAATCAAAAAGGAAAAAAAAGGACATCAAAGTTTGAAATACTACAATTATTCAAGTTGAATTATAGGCAAATATTGAATTTGTTTCTTAACAACAAAGAATGAGTTGTTTTTTAAAGTATTATTTGAAATTCTGAGCAAAACAAACAATATATAAAGCCATAAAGGAAACTTTTATCTAAAATGCAACAAAACTAGAAAAAAATTATATAAGTTTAAATAAGAATAAAAATATAAACCCTCAATTACTTAGAATTTTTAAAAATTCTTTATAAGGATTTCATAAAAATTAAATCAAAACTATAATTAAAAGCTTTTTAGAAAGTAATAAAAATCAGAATATTATATACCAGCATTCATGGAATATGGCCAGATCAGTACAATGGAGTATGTTGAGGGTCTCAAAGACTCTCATTATTTAACCAGAAATAATGAAACTAGATGAATCATATAACCAAAAAAAAAAAGAAAGAAAAAGAAATAGAAGAATAAATCCAAACAAGTAGGAATATATAAGAGAAGTAAATACAGCAATTTATTAAATAGAAAATAAAGTATACTTGATTAATTTAAGTGTTTTTAATATTTTAAAGGCTAACAAAATGGGAATACTTTTCACCTTTAAGATCCAGGAAAAGAGAAAATACAAACAAATAATGCTAGAAATGGAAAAGGGATATGAGCATATTATGAAGGAGATTTAAATAGAAAAAGATATTGTATGTTGATCATGTAAAAATATTAATAAATGAATGATTTTTCTGGAAATTATTAAAATTAATTAAATAAGTTATACATATGGAAAAAACCTCAATAACCTCGAGAAGGTATTGAAGAATTGCTTTCAAAAAATCTCCAGGTCCAGATGGCTTACCAAAGAATTCTTTTGAAGGTTCAGAAAACATGATTCCTATGTTATGTAAACCATTCAGAAATATAAAGTTTGAAATTGACCAAAAGTTTGTTTATCCATTCACTGGTAATGTACATTTAAAAAACTAGAGGAACAGTAGTTTCATTCCTAGAATTTACAAGAGCAATGAAACTTATATATCCACATAAGGACTTCTATGCACATGTTCATAGGAGCATTATTCATAATAGCTCCAAACTGAAACAATCCAAACACTCATCAACTGTTGAAGAGAGAAACAAAATGCAGTACACCCACACTAAAGAATTAAATATTAAATAAAAATGAATTAAATATGTGCTATTATAACATGCTGAAACATGGATAAACCTCAAAAGCATTATGTTATGTGAAAAGAGTCAGACATAAAATATAATTCCATTTCAATGAAATGCCTAGAAAAGACAAATTTATAGAGACATAAAGGGAAGTGGTTTCATTTTGTTTTGCTTTGCCTTGTTTTGCTTTTATCAATAACTAGTGGCCTGGTGCACAAAACTCATGCACGGACGGGTAGGGTCCTTAGGCCTGGACAGAGATCAGGGCCAATTGGGGCCTTCCTTACCCCGGCTGCCAGCAGCTGGAGGGGCCTTCCTTTGTTCCGCAATGCCTCCTGATGCTCAGCGCACATCATAGCAAGCGGTTGAACTCCTGTTCAGTCGAACTCCTGGGGGATAATTTGCATATTAGCCTTTTACTATATGGGATTACATGGGGATAGGAGTGGGATCAGGGATTGACTACAAATGGGCTCCAGAAAAATTTGAGAGGTTATGTGGACTGTTATAAAATTGGAATGTCCTAAAATTGTTTTAAAATTTATGATAGTTATAAAACTCTATAAATTGACTAAAAATCTCTGAATTGTACCTTAATCAGATTTTATGGTATATAAATTATACCTCGATGAAGCTGTTAAAAATAGCTAGTTCTCAAATAAAAAAACAATACAATACTTTAAACAATAAATACATTTTTTAAAAATCTACACTAATAAAAGAGTAAGATGCAAATCGACCATACCTTTGCGATGCCCACCAGCCAATCAAGAGTGAATATGCAAATTAACCCAACAAAGGTGGTGGGTTAGTTTGCATACGGGCCTCTGGGCAGCGTGGGAAGGCAGAAAGATGGCTCGGCTGGAGCGAAGGCAGTGCAGGCAGCCAGGGGAAGGAAGGCCCATGCTTATACAAATCTTCGCACATCGGGCCTCTAGTAATACAATAAGATTCCATTAGCAGAGGTAAACATTTATCCAATTAAAAAAAATTTAGTGTGACAAAGATTCAATTCGAAGGGTACCATCATGCATAGTAATCAGGATATAAATTGCTACAATGATTTTAGAAAACAGAATTTTCAAAATGTTAATAGGTTTGACCCATTAGTTCCATTTGAGGAATCTGTCTCTCCAAAAATAAAGATGTGTGCTTTAAAGGGATGCACATTACAGAATTCTTTGTGATTTAACTACCTATTAGAACAGCCTAAATATTAACAACATTAGGGAGATGGGTATATAAATCATAGTACACCAAACAATGCAATTCACATAGTTGTGATAAAGATCATATTTTCCAAGACTACTTATGGACATAGAAGGATGCTCAAGAAATAATGTCAAATGGAAAAGAAAAGCAAGGTCTAAATTCTATAGACAGACTAACCCTAAATGAAAAAGGTATCTATTTATGATTGGGAGGGCTTAGGCCAAATGTTGACATTAATTTTCTGGATGATGCAATTATGGCTAATGTAAGTTTCTTTCCAATGCTTTTTGTTTCGTATTATCTAAATTCTTTTTTTTTCTTTCTATATGGGATGTTGATCTTGAGCCTGCAGGGAGCAAGCTGTCCCAGATTTCTCAAAATCCACATTTCTTTGCCTTCAATTCTTACTTGTCCAAAGACAGGGAACCACTGACACGTCTTTGGATGAGGGTTGTTTTATTGAAATTCTTGACAATGAGAATGCATTATTGCTTTATCAGTTGCAAATCAGAAATTCTGTTGGAAAACTGAAAATGCCATAAAGATAACAAAAATGAATAAGATGGAAATGAAGCGTAACTCTCCCCGTCTGTACCAAAAGCAGTTTTCAAATAGGAAGTACAAGGTCTAATAGCGTAGGGCAACTGAGCCAACCTGGTGTGGGGCTTTCTTGGCAGCAGTGGTGGATCCTGAGGACTCGGAAGCACTTTCCCACCTTGGGGTGAGGGGCCACGGACAACCTATGGTCCATAGTGGGCCTCCCATCTTCAGTGGTGATGTCTGTGGTAAATAACCAAAGCGTCTGTTTCAAAGCATCACATGTGTGGAAGACAAACACTACCACCCAGTAGCCACCCATGGTGGCCTCCAGGCCCAGGAGTATCCAGAAGCATCCTGCTGGATTCTTTCTTACTTTGAAAATTCAGTCTTTTGTATAGTAACTTCAGTGTGTGAGCTGATTCGGGGGCAGATAGGAATCAGAGAGGCAAACAGCACCACCACAGGAAGGGAGGTTAGGAGACAGCAACGAACCGAACTGAGCAAAGTCCAAGGTGAAGCAACCTCCGAGCTAATGAGTGGGATGTGCCAAGCCGTTCCTCTCTGAAGTCACGCTATTAGCAGCTCCACACGCATCTTCCAACCGAACTTTCTAAATAATTAAACAAATGAAAACGAACCCAGATTCTTGTATAAAAGCTCTTAAGGCTTTGGTCTGTATTACTAATAAACTTACACCAGCCCTCATCATCCGCCTCAACAGAGTGTGGGAGAAGCCAGCTAGTAACGAGGTTTTGCCACCCTGCTGAGTGTGCTCATTAGGGAAGCCACTGGGTTTGAAGACCCACCCCAGCCAATCTGATTGCGGATTTTATTGACATAATTTTATAAACAAGTCTTCAGACAAGGGTTCGTCCTGATGAATCCTCCGAGCTCATTACCACCCTCAGGAAGAGATAAAAATAAAGGTCTAGGATTAAAACAACACTTCCACCTTAGGCAAAACAGTCGCCTGTGCTTCAGATTTCTCCCTCTATAAAACGAGGATAATGACATTTCCCTCTCCAGCTCATCAACAGAGCTTGTGCGAAGTTCTGGAGAGCGTCCTTGGCAGTTGGGAAAGTAGGTAACACATAAGCCTGATTATTTTTAATAGCACAAAAATTATAACGGTGATGAATAGATGTCTGATCTCTAAGACAGGGTAAAAACAATGTGAAGGAGAAACATACATATGGTGTGTGATAAAGCAACTGGATATCTTGGAAATTCACCTGGCTTGAATTAGAAAGCCATTCTCCCTCCATATTTTCGTAGATGTTAGAATTTATCTTAGATTTTCGCCCAGTGACATTTCACCATACAATCTTTAGATGTATTTGTTGCGGTTGCTACTACAGAATTATAACGACCTTAGAAAGATGTTTTTTGTCTGAAAGTAGTCAAGTAGCCATCGTATATTCCCAATGTGGGAACAATTTCAAAGCAGCTTGGCTCCTCTGCCACTCACCAATTGTCTAAGTGATTTTCAACTGGTGTGGTGTGTCACAAGAATATTTATTTGTTTGTTTGTTTATTGTTAATCCTCACCCAAGGGTATTTTTCCATTGATTTTTAGAGAGAGTGGAAGGAAAAGGGGGAGACAGAAAGAGAGAAACATCGATGTGAGAGAGACACATTGATCGGTTGCCTCCTGCACAAGCCCTGACCAGTGCCAGGAATCGAGCCTGTAAAGGAGGTGTGTGTCCTTGACTGGAAGTGAACCCAGGACGCTTCAGTCTGTGGGCCGACGCTCTATCTACTGAGCCAAACTGACTAGGGCCACAAGAATTTTTAAAAACATGCAATACCTGACCTTTTAGTCAGGGGCACTGACCTCTTTTCCCTTAGATTGTCAAATTAAAAAAAATGAGAACAGCCAACACAACAATAACCGTCTGGTGTGAATGAATCAAATTTATACCTTTTTCTTTTGTCAGATCTGTAAAAATATATTTTTTTGGTATGCCGCAGAATTTTAGTGATTCGTTGCTGTGTGCTGTGAGATGAAAAAGGTTGAAAATCACTGTCAAAAAGCAGAAGGCGTTAAAATTGCTATTGACCACTAGCTGCATAAGCCCAACAGAGAGGATGTGCCCGAATTTTAAGGTAATTTCACGGAGCCAAGCTCAAGAGTCTGCACAGAAGCCGCACGTTGAAAAAGTGTGAAAGGGCTGGACGGGGCTCAGGAATGATCGGCATATCCCTTCAGACGTAAGTGACAGCATCTTCTGCTTCTACCCGGTTTCTTATTTTCACATCAAACATAAATAGTAAGTGAAGAAATGTAATTCAATAGCAGAGCTTCACATTCCTGAGATTAGATGAAAGGGACCCTTAGCTCCGAGACACAAAGACTTGGAGGAAAGAAAAGGCAGAGACTAAAGGATCGGAAAAATCAAACTTCTCTCGGAAAATCTCATGCATCCGAGTGGCTGATGTGAGCTTCACAGAGTCGCCTGGAGCATATGTTAGCCCGGGTTCAGCTATTCCATGTCCTATCAGATATTTCATATAAATAATTAAAAAGTTACTGGCTGCCAGGGCCAGGTTCAGATGGATGGAAGGGGAGCGTGGGTCACCTGTTTTCAGGCTGGGAGACTTAATGAGAGGGGGGCTCGGCGGATGCATTGAGAGAGAGAGGATGCTCTCGAGAGGGCCTTAAGGACAGTATGCACCTCCAAGGCTCCGTGTCCACCCTCCCTCCTCCGGCCCACCCTTCCAGCTCAGGGTCTTTCATGTGCTTATTTGATTCTCCTTTTCCAATTTTTGTCCGCATCGCATGCACGTATGAAGGGACTCACACTCGCCTTTAGACAGTGCAGGGCCTTGCTGGGCCCTATGCTGCAGCCTCTTCTTGGACACAAGGAAGCCGGGGGTGTCTAAGATAACAGCACTGCAGAGTGCATACGGCCCCCACAGTGGAGCCAGAGGAACCTATGAGATCATTTGGAAAAGCTTGTGAATTCACTGCCATTTGCCTACTTGGCTTTGGATGAAAAGCAAATCTTAAAGCTGCTCAAAATGTGTCTGATTCATCTGTAACTGAGAATGAGACCAATCAGGGATAAGAAGTGAGTAAAATCCTTGTGATCACAGAGCCAAGAGAGCCTATTTTAAAGCACTTAATGTATTTTTTTTCTTAAAGATATATACACCAACTGTAATTAAGCTCCCCCTTTCCTTATGATCTTGGCAAGATGTTAAAAAAGAGATAGAGGGAGGGAGTCGACTTGCCAAGTGGATTTTTCTAAGCGTTCTCAGCCCTAATTAAAAGTCCTTTGTGCAAGGCCAACCAGCAATCAGATTCCTAATTAGAGTTGAGCAAACTGCCGTGGTGAACTGTGGGCTTCTCTGAACCCAGGAATCTGGGGAGAAAGTCTGTCCATCTCATTGGAGCCATCCTATGAAGCACATCCACACCTGAGTCCTGAAAGGCAGGACCCGCAAGGCCATGGCACAACCCTATTCCTGCTGGGTCAACTCGGTTTTTGCCTCGAAATGGCTCTGTGGAGTCCTATGTGTCGTGTTGTCACTTCTGTTTTGTGTGTCTGCTATAGTGTCACCAGGAATTGTGCCTTTTAAAAGATCTGTTTATGTGACTTGAGATTTACGTATATTAAATGCTAGTCTCTCGTGGTTTATGTCTACATAAAGGAGACCATGCTGCCAGTAACTGGATTTCCCCTGGAGTCTTGGGAATCAAAATAGTAAGCGTGCACACAGTGCTTCCTACATGCCCAACACAGCCCTGAGAACCCTGTAAAAGCTAACTCACTCCCCACGAGGACCCCAGGAGGCAGGTTCTATTGTTTTTTCACTTCACAGGGAAGAAACTGAGGCCCAGAGAAGTTAAGTAACTGGCTCGAAGCCTCATGAGTGTGCGGGGGAGCCAGGGTTTGCCTGCTGTCAGTCAGGCTCTCGCCTCTGTTCCCGCCCCCACCGCCTTGTCACCCGAGGGCCCGGAGCAGGGGAGGACCCGACTGCCTGGCCTTGTGCACAGCGCGCAGCTGGGCACCCCACTCTCCTCTGCTCCCCCTGCTCCGGCTTTCTTCCCGATGACTAAACGGGGCTTTCCGAGATCCACTTTTCCAATGGAGACCTTCTGAAATGTAGGCCTTGAATAAAGAGATTATGCTGGATGTGAAAATAAAGACGGTTACTATTCTTCATCCCCAGAGCTGTGGTGACAGCAACAATGGCATTCTTGTCTCACCCAGCTAGGGACAGAGCACCCAGAGCCAGGGCGCCTGAGGGGGTGCCACAGAAAGTAACGCACCCTGTGGCTTAGCTCATCTCCCACAGAGCTCTCCGTTTCTTTACTTAAAAAAAAAAAAAAAGAAATGTATACATCCTGAAAGAGTGCGAAAGTTTTCATAATTATAGAATTTCCGTTTCCTCATGCTTTCATTTGGTTGAGATTCATACGTTTTAAAAGGTCAAGGCTCTTCATAGGTTTTCCTCAAATTACTATTTGATAGTCTTTAAAAGAGATGTGTTTTATGTATAGATTTTTACTTGCATTAAAAATACAAAATGTAAATATGGTAGGGTCAAACTCTTTAAATGCTGTGACATGCAGCTGAGTTCCCGCTTTGCAGAAGAGAAATGCTTCCGCGTGTTCCAGGGAGCTGGCTGTTTGCAAGGTAGCTTTAGGGGGGTTGTGGGCATGATGAGGAGATGACAGCCTGGGAACAATGGGAGAGGAAGGAAAGCAAAGACACCGGCAGCCCTGGGAAGGGGGGGGGGGGGGGAAGAGAAATGAGACTCGGAGAGAATCTAGGGAAGAGTGAGAGGTCGCAGGGACAGGCTTTTTCCTCAGAGCCACAGGATAGTGCTTATGAGAAAGAAAATCAATGGGCCCCGTAGGAGTGCGAGCAGACGAGGGTGTCAGCTGCTGGGTTGCATGTCCATCCATTGCTGGGAAGGGGATCTTCCCAGGGTGATGCTGGACTAGTGCCGGAGCTCCTGTGCCCAGCTCCTCCGGGAGGTGCTCAGACATCACCACCACATCCGTTCACCCATCCCAGCAGGAAGGGTTTGAAGAGGGGGAACCCCACAGATCTGCTGGCTGTTTTGCACTTTTTCACATCGTGCTGTAATTGTCTTTATGCCTTCATCCCTCACTTGTCTATAAATCACAAGAGCTGGGCTTTATTCAAATTGACATCTTCGCCTGGCCGGTGTGGCTCAGTGGATCTGGAGGTCACAGTTCAATTCCCAGGTAGGGCACAATCTCCAGTTGTGGGCTCAGCCCCCAGTAGGGGGCGTGCATGAGGCAGTCCATCAATGATTCTCATCATTGATCTTTCTCTCTCTCTTTCCCTCTGCCTTCCTTTCTGAAATCAATTAAAAAAAATTTTTTAATTGACATCTTCATTGCATCGTATATAGCTGGCCCTCAATGTTGTTTGGAGTTGATTGGGGGTTTATGTATCAACCACATTGCCCTATATGATGCCTTTTAGATAGCAGTCACTTACTAAATGTTCACTGATGATTAAAGTTCTCATACAATAGCAAGTCACATGTTCAAATGTTTACTTTCTGAAATAACAAAGCAAACCTGGTAGGACATCCAAGTTCTGAATCACAGCCCTTGTAAGACCTCCCAGAGAAAAGAATTAAGAGGAAAATAAAATGCTTGGGAATGATGAACAAATTTACTTCTGAAATGCTAAGGAACAAGGCATTGCCAAGCATTTCAGGATGCTTGTCTACATTCACCTTCCCAAGTTTAAGTTTCTCTCCCCTCTGAAAGTCACTGGGACATCTCAGAGTTTTGAAAGCGAGTCTGAGGAACTGGCCCAGGTGGCACCACCATACCTGAACACCAGCAAACAGTTTCCATTCATGTGAGTGCTGATATATGTAATTTATATGCCCCTCAGGCAATATGTAAAGAGATATGTTTCTATTTGGATGATCTAAGTCACAGAAAAATGTAGTTACCTGATTAAGGAGTAGTGTTCATAGCAAGAGGCTGATTAGATCTTTAAGATTAGTTTGTGTTGTGTTCATTCTTCTTTTCCTGTTAAAACATTCTTCAAAGCTATAATCAGACACCAACCCAACCTGGAAGACACCTTGTTACTTTTCTCTTCTACCCCAGCCTAAGTGCCAACTACATGCCAGGCACTTTGCTGGGTTTTACATTCCTTTACTCACAACTAGAGTTGACTTTTCCTAGTTGGTACATAAAAGAATTATTCTTGTCTGTGCTCAAAAAACGTGGCTCCATGACTGCCAGAGGTCTTCTGAAGCAGCCTTGTTGAACTGCCCTCTTTCGGGAGGAACACTGAGATGTAGGGTAGGTCAGTTTTGTGTCCTGGATGTCAGGATGGGTATAAATATTCTCCAGCCAAAGCTTGTACTCTAGTGTGATGGGGACTAAAAGGAGGGCAAACGTGTTCAGCGGCTGAATGTGTGCTGTGGGCCAGGGATGTTAATTTTGCAAAACAAAGGGTAAGTGGCCCACTTCCAAAAATAACTTTTGAAACTGCCATCGGAGCAAAGAGCCTGGACAGACAGGATCAGCATATGGAGGCCCTGGACTCCTTTGGACTTTCCTCAACTGCTACACTTATGCTGGGAAAGGGCGGGATCAAACGTGAGTGGCTCTGCTGAAGATAGCCCGCGTTCACCGAGGGCTTGCTCTGCCCATCCACTGACCAGTGCTAACTGCTTGGCATGGATTGTCTCCTTTCTCTTCAACAATAATTCCATGGGCAAGGTCTAGTAGTTTCTCGTTTTATTGATAAGGAAGCTGAGCCTTAGAAATGCTAAGAAACTTTCCTAAATTTAAAAGACAAGTAAGTGTCCTTATTTACGCTGCAGTAACGCTTCTAAAAAGGGGAGTTGTATAACATGCGTAACACTTATGGTTTATGAACCTTCTTTCACTGGCATCATTTACTTTTACTCTCATCTTATCCTGTGGGGCATTGTCCTTATTTTGCAGATGAGAAAACAGAAGCCGAGAGAAGTTCGGTAGCTCACTGTGCGGTCCTCAGGCAGCAAGGAGTCCGATGACAGGTTAACTGGAGAATTCTCTATGGGAGATGGCTGGGTTCTTATCCAGGACAAGATGGAGAACAAAGCGCTGAGCCAAGAGTCGCTGCTCCACCACCTTCTGTATAACCTGGGTTCTGTTTCCTCAGTGGCAACAGGTCTGGCTCTCAGGGCTCTTTTCAGGATAAAGTGGGTTTTGTGAGAGTTGTGTGTTGCCATGCAAATGTAAGCTATGAGCAATAATATGAAACAGCCACACTTCAGCTTGTTCTGAAAGCATCCCCATTTAGAGTATACACTTAAGGTAGCTTTCTCCCTCCTGCATTTGGCAAGGTTATGGAATAGGGCAGCACAGTTGAATAGAATTTAAAGAACTTTTTTTCATTTCTCTAATTTCTTTTATATTTTATTGAGGTATAATTGACATACAACACTATATTAGTTTCAGGGATACCACATAATGCTTTTATTTTTGTATATATTCTGAAATGATCACCACAGTAAGTCTCGTTACTATCTGTCCCAATATATAGTTAATGAATTTTTTTCTTGTGATGAGAACTCTTAAGATCTATTCTCCTAGCAACTTACAAATATGCAGCACAGTGTTATTAACTATAGTAGGCATGGTGTACATTATAGCTCCATCACTTATTTATCTTATAGCTGGGAGTTTGTATCTTTTGACCCCCTTCACCCATTTTGTCTATCACCCACCCTCCGTACTGCCTTTGGCAACCACCAATCTGTTCTCTGTATCTATGAGCTTGATGGTTTTTTGTTTGTTTGTTTTTTAGATTTCATGTATAAGTGAGATCATGTGGCATTTGCCTTTCTCTGTCTGACTTATTTCACTTACCATAATACCCTGTGTCCATCCATGCTGTCACAATTGGTACGATTTCTTTCTTTTTTATAGCTGAATAATATTTCATTATATATATATACTAGAGGCCCAGTGCCTGAAAATTTGTGCACTCCAGCAGGGAGTGGGCCTAAGCCGCAGTCTGGCCTCCCTCTGCAGGAAGTGACTGGGCGCAGCTGCCGCTGCTGCCACCAGTGGCCTCCCTCTGTGGGAGGCGACTAGGCGGGCCGATCAGGGGACGGCGCCAGCCAGCAAGCAGCCGGTCCTGCCCCCCCCACCCCCCGCCCTGCCCCATCGCCCTTCTGCTGATGCTGGTTGTGGCTGCCTGCGCCCCCCTCCCCCCATCACTGTCCCCTCCCGCTGCCCACTGGCATGCGCCTTGGCTGGCCTGGTGCCGCCTGCTCACTGGCTCTGCTCTCTGCCAACCGGTTGTTCCGCATTTCAGTCAATTTGTATATTACGCTTTTATTATATAGGATGTGTATATACCATATTTTCTTTATTAATTCATTTGCCAATTGACACAGATTATTTCCATATATTGGCTATTATAAATAATGCCCCAATGAACATTGGTGTGCATATATCTTTTTCAGTTAGTGTTTTTGTTTTTTTTAGATAAATATCCAGAAATGGAATTGCTGGATCATATGGGAGTTCTATTTTTAATTTTTTGAGGAACCTCCATACTGTTTTCCATAGTGGCTGCACCAATTTATATTCCTACTAGCAGGGCACAAAGGTTCCCTTTTCTCCACATACTCACCAACATTTGTTAGTTTTGTCTTTTTGATAATAGCTATTCTAACAGGTAGGAGGTGATATCTCACTGTGGTTTTGATTTGCATTTCCCTGATGATTAATGATGTTAAACATCTTTTCATGTACCCATTGGCTATCTGTGGGAAAATGTCTATTCAGGTCCTCTGTCCATTTTTTGTTGTTGGTGTTAATCCTCACACAAGGCTATTTTTCCATTGACTTTCAGGGAGAGTGGAAGAGAGAGGGAAAGAGAGAGAAACACCGATGTGAGAGAGACACATCGATCAGTTGCTTCTGCATGAGCCCCGGCCAGGGCCTGGGTCAGGGAAGAGCCTGCAACCAAGGTACATGCCCTTGACCAGAATCAAACCCAGGGCCCATTGGTCTGCAGGCCAATGCTCTATCCACTGAGCCAAACCAATTAGGGCTGCCCATTTTTAAATTTGATTATTTTTTGAGGGGGGGGATTTGAGCTGTCTGAGTTCTTTATGTATTTTGGATATTAACCCCTATCAGACGTATATGATTTGCAAATATTTCCTACCATTTAATAGGTTGCCTTTTGACTTTGTTGATAGTTTCATTTCTCTGATTTCTGTTTTCATACTATTGGTATCTACTTATGGAAGGATAAAAATTATGAAGTGATTAGAAACATAAGAAAGAGAAAGGAAATCAAGAAGAGCTAGCCAGATGTTAATACAAAAATTCTCCTCAAGGGAAAAAAAAATGTTACAAATATTCAAAATGTTTCATTGTACCAGCCTTGGAGAAAACAATATTTCCTGGTTAAAGAACAAAACATCTTATGGTTACAATATGTTGATAGGGAAAATATCTTTCAGGCACACTTTTTTTTTAAAAAAAAGCATGCAGAAATAAGCTCAAAGGTTTATTTGCTTTAAACTTTACTGGTAGAAATAACCCTTTGATCATAATTTTGTTATATTTCTCCTGAAGACATGCAGAATGTCTGGTGATGCAGGCTGAGACGGTGCGAGCCTGGCTGGTGCGATGAGGTGGGCTCGGCTCCATGTCCTTCCTGGAGCAGCCTTCTGCTTCTTTCCTTTTGCTCCCTCAAGCCCCCGGATTCTTTAGCCAAGGCATCTAGCTTGGGGGCAAAACAGTTTTTAGCCCACATTTACTGCTTTTTTGAAGTAATAATGCCACATCCAGCTTAGCTCAAGGTATGAGAAAGCTTAGTAAAACCTAACGTTGTGTTTCTTGATAACTGGCCAGGGCACACGCTGCTGAGTAAGCACGGTTCCCCCCTCGAAGGATTCATAGTGAACCCTTAACCCTACCCGTAAGGAGGTAGTAAAGAAGCTGCAGAGCGTGGAGCAGTACAAAATACACCACTGAAGACATGGCATGCTGTAAGCGGCAGGCATGCACTGGTCAAGGAATTAGATTACTCAAGGTGATGACTCATTCAGCAACTACGTAGTGTTTGCGGTGGAAGAGAAACCTTTGCCAGAGAATGACTAAAATCTATTGGCAGCATCTTTAAAGGAATCATGACTGGGCCTAAACCAGTGAATACGCAAATGTGCTTTTTTTTCTTCATCTTTTACTGATTCAAGACCGAGAGTAAGAAAACACCATCAACTGTTGGCGTCTACTATTACAGTACGGTCTCCAGGGCATTCCCAACAACAGCGTGCAGTGGGGCCGAGTCCAGGCACCTATCGCCGTGTTTGGGTGTGGTCGTGTGTGTGTGTGTGTGTGTGTGTGTGTGTGTGTGTATTTGTAGTTACCAGAATGAATAAATCAGACCTATACAAATTGTTAGAGGCGTTTGTCTTGATAATGTAAAGAAAAACCTAGAGGAGAAAGTTTCCAAATTTGGTTTTTGTTTTCTCCATCTTCTAAGGCTGACATAACAAAACACTACGCAGAGAGCAGCTTAAACAGCAGACAATTTATTTTCTCACAGTTCTGGGAGCTAGAAGACCAAGATCAAGGTGTTTTCAGGGCTGGTTCCTTCCGAGGGATGTGAGGGAGAATCCGCCTCGTTCCTTCCTGTTAGGTGCAGGTGGTTCCTGGCAGCCTGTGGTGTTCTTTGGCTGGTAGTAGCATCAACCTGATCTCTGCCTTCACCCTCGAGGTGTTCTCCCTGCGTGTATCTGTCTCCAAATTTCCCATTTTTATGAGGACACCAGTCCTAGTGGATTAGGGGCCCACCCTGCTCCACTATGGCCTCATCTCAACTAATTACATCTGCAATGGCCCTATCTCCAAATAAGATCACATCTGAGGGGGAGGGTTAGAGGACTTCACCATATGAATTCAAGGATGGAGACAAAATTCAACCTCTAACAGTTGCCTATCAGGCTTAGATAATACATTACAAAAGCAAGGGATTCAGTTAAAATCCTGTAGTAACATTAGTCTCTTTATTAAGTCCAGTAAAAAGTTCAAAAATAGAGTTTGAATATATTTCATATATACAGGGATGGCAAAAGTAGGTTTACAGTTGTGAGTACACAAAATCAGAGTTTATTCTTGTATTATTACTTATTAATTATTGTTTTATTTTCCATATGAACAACTGTAAGCCTACTTTTGCCCACCCCTGTATAAGAAGTAATTATTTAAAAATTAAAGAGACTCTCTAACCCAAAACAGAGTAATTCAGTTAAAGAACTATATTTTTCAATTATCTGGGTATAATGCTGTGTAGATATATTTGTATTTATGAATACAAACACCACACAAGCATCCCCTATAAACAACAGTGCAAAATATGAATTAAAAATATTTTTATTGATTTCAGAAAGGAAGGGAGAGGGAGAGAGGGATAGAAACATCAATCATGAGAGAGAATCATTGATTGGGTGCTTCCTGCATGTCCCCCACTGGAGATCAAGCCCAGAACTTAGGCATGTGCCCTGCCTGGGAGTCGAACCATGACCTCCTGATTCATAGGTTGATGTTTAACCACTGAACCACACTGGCCAGGCACCATGAAATTTTAATTTAACAAAATTGTGTAATAGAAGACAAATTTGGTACCTAAAACATCAAGACTTTAAAACTTTAGCTTTGAGTTTGCCTAAGGAGCTTATCCCCCACCTCCCCCACATACACACAACAATCTTTAACATAGGAGTGTGTGCCTGTGTGAGCAAATCTATGTACCCCCACACCCCAAGAGTGCAGTGTGCCTACTTATGTCACTGCTGTTTCCAACGCTTAGAGGTTCATGTGTACTAGTAACTCAGGGTGAACACAGGCAGTCAGGGAGAGAGTGCCACTTGAGTCACCACAGGTAAAGGGCAAGAAGAGCACAAGCGTAATGGAGTCCTGGGTGAGCTGTAAGTGCCAGGAAGGTGTCAGACTTCCCTCTTGAGGACTTCTATCTCTGACTCCAAGTACAAAACAAGAGCACATTGGCCTTGAAGATGCCTGACTGTGGATGTAATAACCCATCCCACCAGTAGGGCCTTGTTTCTATCTGTCCATGAGCTCTGCACATCCCTAGGTGAAGTCACAGCTTGTCTCCTGATTGGATGAGAGGCTTAGTAAGAGGCATTCTTAACACACCCAGTGGATGGAATCACTGGGGAGGTGAGTTCCAGCACGTCAAGAGGTTCTGGCCTTGCTTGTGGGAGCTGCTTTTGGGGGGGTCCTGGTTCCAAACAGTCCACCATAGCTAATTACTGCCATTGTGTCTCTATTCCTCACATGGAGATGAATTATGAGCAAATTCATTCATTAGGATCAGGGCGGCCCTCTTATTGTCACTTATAATAGCTTGTTACTTTAAGGTCTTTTTAGCTCATTATAGTGCTAAGTATAGCAAATTCATACAAGCACTGCCAGACAGTCTTCTTCCAAGTAGGCTAGAGACTAAGAATCATAAAATTTTATAGCAGAAGGTGACCTTGGAAATCATCGAGTTCAAGCCCTCGTTTTACAGATAAGGAAATTAAGTTCTATAGAGGTTAAGTCACTTGTCGAAGGTCAGCAACCAGGAAACGGCAGAACCAGGGTTTTAGCCCATTTTCTGACCTTCCTTCCTCTACTGAAACTACCCTGTATGATAATCCAGAGCTGGGCTGTAAACCAACAAAGAACTATCCTAAATAGGCCCTCACATAGAATTCTGTCCAGTGAATTAGCTATTTGTTTTCTTTCTGTGGGCACTGGTCTCTGGTAGATATCTTCAAAGCAGATGCTAATGACTTCTTTTTAATTTGTGGACAATTCTAACTTTTCCAAAAATTGAAAGGGCTGCCTAAAGGGCAAAAGGAAGCAAAAGTGAGTTATTTGTGAAAAGGGGGAGAAAAAAAGGTACATTTCAGATGTACCTCACCCTTCCTTTTCTCCACATAGTAGTCCTCACAGGATGTTATCAAATATTTATGTGATATGAACAACTGCCAATATCAACAAGCCATATATTCTATCCTCTCTCATTACGAGTTAATTTACCAATAGAGGGAATGTGGAACTTATTTTAGATTTATACCACCCACCTAAAAGTAGTTTCATGCTTTGTATAAAAGTAGCTCTTTTTGATTCATTCTGAGATCTTTAAGGCTTACGCTCCAAATATTTCGTGTCATCCAGGAAGAAACTATATTTCCTACTGCAGAGATTTAGTGCGGCTTCTGCCAGAGCTGGCCAAGTGTTCTGTTGGCAAGCAATGTAGGGGTGGGGTCTAAAAGAAATTAATTTGAGTGTATTTGCCTGATTTTAATAGCCTGACCTCCGAGTGTGTGAGCGGCAAGGCCGGGAGGCAGCAGCAGGCCATACACAACCGAATTAAAACGAAGCCCTGGCATCGCTCAGGGAAGCCTTCCCACACCTGCTTCTCATTTCCTCTAGTTATTTCTGGTAATGAAAATTGGAACCGTTGCTATATATTTTGGGGTCTAGAAGGTCTATACATTTTTCTTCCATACAATATGCTTGTGATTAAGTGTATGTCTCTGTCTACAAAAAGACAAGACCGAAGTGTTCCTGGAAGAATAAAGAAAAATTCGTAAATCCCGCAATTCCAGCTGCAAGGCTCTGCCGTGCTGCAGCCTTCCGACTTGTCTGCTGACATTTTCATCTACAATTCTCTTTATCTTGCTGCACACTGGCTTTGCCCTTCATTAGGGACTTGGATGGCAACGTGGAATAATAATACTGGCTTGTTTTAAAGAAGCTGAAGGATTTCTCAGGGAAGTTGAAAGCATTTGGATGGGAGAGCAGCCCTTCCCAAATTCCTTTCTCGCTTGGGCTTTTTACTCTCGTCGTCTCCCAGGCAGTCCTGATGTCTGTATATATATAAAAAATAATGGGATGTGTGGCTCAAAAATGCCACTTGGAGCCTTCCCTAGGGAGCTCTTAGCATAATTTGTGATGCGTTTAGGGCTGGAATTTGGCCCAGTCCTGAATCAATCCTTAGGTGGTCCTGGCTCTTATTTTCATGTTGCTAGGGACAGCCTGCCTATCTTCTTATCATTGTCTGCCTTCAATTGACATTCTGAAGTGCAGCTGTATTGATGATGACTTTCCCCTCCCCTCTCTGGTAGCTACTTGGAATCTCATTGCCGGGGAGTAATAACATGATATATATTCATATGCACATATGCACGAGCTACTGTGTTCAGTATTTGCATTTGCCTTCACGTCTGCTGTGCAAGGGTATGCCATACGAGAGAGGCAGCCTCCTCCCCCTCCCGCCGTGTGATGTCTATATATTTATGAGTAGGAGAGAGAGAAGCCCTTGGATATATGAAGCTGCCTGCAATTTCCTAATGGAATCTGGCAGAAGAGCTTTGCAATAGGACAAGTTCCAGTAAAAAATGTGTTCATGGGAGTGCTTCCCCCTCGTGCCTGTCACATCTTTGCCCTTCAGAGCACTGGAAAGATTAATCATGGAATGAACCGCATTCTCTTTCTGGTCAGCAAAGAATAGTACTCTGTTGAAGAAGGGGATAATCTTATAACTTTGTTCCTTTTTAAACGGGGTGTATCCTCGGGGGAGAGTCCAGGTGATCAAGATCTTGAAGGGGGAAATGATCTTGTTGTCCATGACCAGTCTTCTGCCGCTGACTGGGCGTTGGTACTGCTGTCAGGAGCTGAAATGTAGGAATGTTCTTTAAGGAGAGAAATCCAAGTTGTGAATGGGATTCAAGGCAAATGGACTTGAAAAGTAGGCTTTTCCCTCCAGGAGCTGCTGCCGTGTTGGAAGGGCATTCTGAGACGAGGAGCCCTAACTATTCAGAAAGGGCTTCTCTGCCTCCACGAATGTCACGACCTCTTATTGCCCTAGCCCAGTGGTTGGCAAACCACGGCTCACGAGCCACATGCGCTCTTTGGCCCCTTGAGTGTGGCTCTTCCACAAAATACCACGTGCAGGTGTGCATGGACAGTGCAATTGAAACTTCGTGGCCCATGCGCAGAAGTCGGTTTTCGGAACGAAAGGAGATAGACGAAACAAGTAGACAAGACGAGTGTGGATGGGAGAGTTGGAAGGGGTCGACCTCAGCGAGCATACCTCAATCAGATTGAGGAGGTTTTTAGCAAAGGCCAGCTTAGGAGCACCCTAATTAAGTTAATAACAATGTACCTACCTATATAGTTTAAGTTTAAAAAATTTGGCTCTCAAAAGAAATTTCAATCGTTGTACTGTTGATATTTGGCTCTGTTGACTAATGAGTTTGCCGACCACTGCCCCAGCCTGTTCCTGCACGGATCCTTTAAATCATGTGTCTTAAAGAAAACGTTGGCAAAGGTCTCCTCCTGTCCCGCGTCCATGATCTTTAGGCTTTGCTCTCCATCGTGGCCTTGGCACCGCAAGGTTCTGCTGGGATGAATGGCTGCTGGAAAGGAGATTTACGATGGTTAGAGAGGCCAACATATGGAGTCCACAAACCCTGGAAACATCTAATTTTTTGCACGCAGACTTTTTAACTGAAACTTTATCTACCTGAGATTCATGTCCTCAAGTGAAAGAGAAAGAAGCTGCTTACTTGAGGAAGATTTTTCTCAATTCACCTGGGATAACAAGGCCCTTTGATCACACATATCTCATTCTGCAGATGCTCCGTGGAATGGAATGCTGCCTTAGGCAGAAAAGGGGCAGGAAAAAATATTTCTAAGGAGCAAACTGGATTTTCACATTCTTCAAAAGGACAAATTTTCTGTCATTTATTTTTTCCCTTCACATATAATCTTTAATTGTATCTGAACAATTGCTAATAGATATAAAGATAAATGAGGACTATATAGTTTTGGGCAAAAGTAGGTTTACAGTTGTTCCTATGGAAAATAATTCAATCATTAATAAATAATAATACAAGAATAAACTGTGTTTTGTGTGCTCACAGCTGTAAACCTACATTTGCCCCATCCTGTATTTGTTTATAGTTCACCTAAAGGCTAGAGCCAAAGTAGAAATTCTTTTGCTGTGGACACTTTCAAAAGATGTTAATATGCCACATGGCCGCCATCATTCTCCTCATGTGGACGTCTTGCCCTAGGCAACATGTATGAAATGTGGTGGTTAAACATCTGTTGTGGCAACATTCCAGGTATCTTAGGGAAGGATTCTGAGAGTTCCAGCAATGGCTATCAAGCCTAGCAGATGGCAGGATGGCTGCAAGAACAGACTGGTGATTCTAGAGCTGGTTCATATAAAACAGGATAAGAATGGGGAAATAAAAGATGCAGCCACCTTCCAGCATTCAGAAGTTTCTACATACACTAAGCTTTGAAAGGCTCCTCCAGTATGATGCCATCCACATGTCTGTGCCTCCTGAAGGGACATCGGCCTGAATGGCTTCCTTGATGGGGGTAGGGGGCCCAGAAATGTCTGCTTTGTAAGTGTCTGAAAATGTGAATCAAAGGAAGAGAAAATCGTGGCTGAGATTAATTAATAGTATTGCTCAAATTCTCTCCATTTTTATGAATTTACTTGTCTAGTTACTCTATCAGTTACTATGGGGGGCGGTGTGTTAAAATCCCCAACTATGACTGTAGAATTGTCTATTTCTCCTTTTGTCTGTTTTATTTCATGTATTTTAAACTCTGTGATTAGGTGCATATACATTTATGATTATTATTTATTTCTGTTGAATTATGAAGAGCCCCTCTTTTCCTCTGGCAAACTCTTTGTAATGAAGTCTGCTTTATCTGATATTGTTATAGCCACTCCAGCCTTTTTATCCTTACTATTTGCGTGACATAATCTTTCCTCATCTGATTCATTTCAACCTATCTAAATCTTATTTTTAAAGTATATCTCTTATAGTTGAATTTTACTCTATCCATTCTGACCATCTCTACCTTTTAATTAAAAGTGTTTAATCCACTTACATTTAATGTAATTATTGACATGGATGGATCTAGGTCTACCATTTCCCTATTCAATTTCTATTTGTACCAGCTAACATTTATTATGCACCATTAAGAAAAGTTACATAAAGCTCAGAGACTAGGGAGGACAGCTGTGTGCCCTCTGAAAGCCATCCTAGAGAATTATCTAACAAGCCCATCTAAGGCTCAACTGAAGGTCAGGGAAGATAACTGTTTACTATTAAAGAAACTAGGGTGCAGAGAGGTTAGTTAACTTGCCCAAGCTTACCTGGGCGTACGTGTTCTAGTTAGAATTTAAAGCCCAAGCTCATACATTTGATCACTTTACCATACTGCCTCCCACTGGTTATTGCCTCATTATTGAGTTTATGGACAATTACCAGAGGAAGTAGTGAGGCTGTTACTCCCTTTTGTTAGCTGTGGTACCTGCAGATGTCATTTTCCGTTGAAAGGAAGGGCAGCTGTGCGGTACCTCAAGGCACACGTGAACCAAACCCAGGGGCCCAGGGCAGTGAGGCTCAGCCTGAATGCATAGAGGGTTTGTTCACTCTGTTGATCAGGAACTCCTCATGTGTACCAGTGCCTACCACATGGTTAGATGCGTAGAAAAGAAATGCTGTTTTCAGGAAACATTGCTGAGCATTCTGGTGACATACACTTGTTCTTCTGTTTTGATAGGAAAGTGGGCTGAGGTGAAAGGAAGAGTAGTATGACCAGCCAGGAAAACACACCGATGTAGCTAATGTTAGTGATGTTTTAGCACTTCCTCATGAAGCAGCATGACCTCCTGCCACCCAGACAGGCTCTTTCTGTAGATTGTTCTTGCTCATTTGCCACAGCTGTTTGTTATTTTCTTAAATGTTAAGCTTTTTATAGCTCTTCAGTTACTTATAAAAAGTATCAGTTATTCAGGCCATACCAGTACTGGCTCAGTGCTAGTCTAATGAGCAGTGAGAACACCGAAGGCATATTTTTGTTGCTTCTATTTTCTCACTGCTTCCCCCAGCTCCCACTCTCACAAGTTTCCCCTTTGGACTCAAATGACTCCAGATTTTTGGAATTCACTAAAAAGGCAAACCACCAGTTGGTCTTTGCTGCTTAGGAATGATTCATTGCTGACTCACCTCCCTTCCTGTGTTAATGTTACTGGCTTTCTACCATTGCATGAAGAGTAGAGGAATGGGTGTGTGTGTGTGTGAGGGGGGGACCTTACCCCACAAGTCACCACTGCTCCTAGGGGGTTAGAAGGGGTTAAACTCTGTACAGATACACCTGTGATCTCCACGTGGGAACAAAAAGTCTCATCTTTGTCATGCAGAGGAATAAAAGTCCAGGACTTGGAGTGCCTTCATTGAGTAAGTAGGTACTATCGCTCCAGTTTGCAACCATGTGGAAAGTAGTTAGGACCAGTTACAGATAACATCAGAAAGAAGATGCCAGAAAGTATAGTCAAGAACACAGACAACATTTATGTATTTGAAGAAATTGGAGTCTATCTGGGCTTGTCTGGGTCACACACACATTCTATAGGATAACTACAACCCACTTGGGGAAATGGCTTTGATCTTAGGGCAAGAAGACATCACGGAATACAACATGGGAGGATCCTCTCAGAAGAGCCAAGGTTGAGAAAAGTTGCATGCATGTATTGGCATGGAGGTGCCCCATCTGTGAGCCAGAATTTGGGAGCATTTGGAGCAATTGCAAAAGTTGTCACCAAGCATTTTAGTTGATTTAATGAATAACTGTCCTACATATGGATACTATTTTTCACAGGTAGGTAGATACTGAAATGATTTCTAAAATATTAATTTAAATACAATGTCAAATTATTGGTGCTTTTTAGAGAGTCATTATTTATTTATTTATTTTTACCTTCATATAGCTACAGAAGCTGCTATTCTTGCAAGTCATTGTCTTCATATCCAGAATGTCTTGCAAAGAAAATCCTTACTAGCCACTGGCCAATTACCTGGGTTGAAGAGGATCAAATTACGGTTTGTTTTCAGGAAACCATACCCTTAGTCCTTCTTTCTTCGTGCTGGAAGAGTTAGAAAGGAGGACAATTCACCTAGCATATTACCTGGGATGATTTTGCAGAAACGGGTCCCTGTTAAACATGTTTTAAAATGGAAAATAGACTGACTTCATTCCAAATAGTGATAACCTGGATTGATCCCAAGTGTCAGTCTTATAAAAGATCTATTTATAGAGAAAATTGAATATTTTTTAAGCTCAGAGGATTTTATGTACCTATTGCAATCTCATGTTTTTAAGGGTCTATATATAATAATAATGACTAATATTTATTGAGCATTTAATATATGCCAGAAACCATTCTAAACACTTCACATGTGTTATCTGAACAAACCTTTGTAGTAGCTATTATTATTTTCATTTTATCCATAAAGACATTATACTCAGAGAGTACAATAACCTGGCTTACGGGTGCATATGTGGCAGAGCCAGGCTTTGAATCCAGACTGTCTGATTTTTGAGCCAACGCTCCAGTCTAAACCAGCATACTATATTCATTTTATGTCAAAGGTCTGACCCAAAGCTGGGATTTGTTTCTTATTATGAATTAACATTTTAAAAGATTGTCTTTTCCCTCATTTAATTTAGGATTTAATTTTTCTTTCTCATTTGAAAATTATTCTATTGTTTTAAAAACTCCCCCCCCCCTCTCTCTCAATGGTATAAAAACTTGTGGAAATTTAGACATACTAGTTTTCTATTTAATAAAACCTCTCATTTCTTCCTTGAGGACATTGTCTCAGGGGCTCTGTAGCATAAATGTAGGAATTGACTTTTTTTTTTCTTGGCCTTAGTTCACCAATCTTTAAAGTGGAGCTGCCTTTAGTCTAAAACCATTGTAAAAAATTGTGAATTAAAGAAGATATACAAATGGCCAATAGGCTAAAAAAGATACCAAACATCATTAGTCATTATGGAAATGCAAATCAAAATAATGAGATACCATTGTACACACACTGGAACAGCAAAAATGAAAAGAGCTGATAATACCAAATGTTTGTGAAAATTTAAAGCAACTGGAACTCTCAAACTGCTGGTGGAAATGCAAAATGACACAGACACTTTCAGAAAAACAGTTTGGCAATGTCTCATAAACTTAACTATACATTTACTATATTATTCATCAATCCAATTCTAGGTATTTGCCCATGAGAAATGAAAGCGATAGCCCACACAAAGACCTGTACATGGTGTTCATAGAAGCTTTGTTCACAATAGTCCCAAACTAGAAACAAGCCAGCTGGGAAATGTATAAACTGATTGTGATATATTCATACAATAGAATATTACTTAGCAATAAAAATGAATGAACTACTAATAAACACAACAACATGGATGAGTCTCAAAAGTAGACTACTAAGTGAAAGAAGCAGGACAAAAATGACTACGTACTCTGTGATTCTATTTATATAAATATCTAGAAAAGGCAAAAGCATAGTGACATAAAGCAGATCTGTAGACGTCAGGGGAGAGCTTGGCAGTGGGGTGGGCATTGACCATGAAAGGGAAGGAGGGAACTTTTGGGAATGACACAATATTCTATATCTAGATTGTAGTGATAGCGATCATGTTTGTCCAAACTCACCAAGCCGCACACTTTAAATCACACCTCAATAAAGCTGATTAGAAAAAATTGTGCATAGCCCGGTTGGTATTGCTCAGTGGTTAAGTGTTGACCTATGAACCAGGAGGTCACAGTTTGATTCTTGGTCAGGACACATGCCCGGCTTACAGGCTCAATCCTCAGTAGGGGGTGTGCAGGAGGCAGCTAATCGATGATTCTCTCTCATCATTGATGTTTCTATCTCTCTCTCCCTCCTCCCTTCCTCTCTGAAATCAATAAAAATATATTTCAAAAAAAAAAAAACTGTGTACAGATCTTTGTGACTGAGTTGTGCAGAGACAATTACATTTTTAAAACTCCGAGGTTCACTTCTACTGATTTTAACCTAGCTCATTTCACCCTATGTTTAATAAAAAGGTTTATGGTTTAAAATGTTTTTTTTCATTTGTCATCTTAAAACTGAAGCTATTTCTTCAATTGAAAAAAAAAGTGGTGTTTTGAATTTCATGTGTAAGAAATAATCAGCGAAGAAAGGAAAACTGGAATAAATTTGCTCATAATCAAAGTAAGTCCATATTGTTTACTCAGTGATTGTGCAGTCCTCAAAGGTCCAGAACATTAGTAACAAAGAAACAGAATTTCCGGAGGATGAGGCCCAGAAATCAGGATTTTAAAAAGATTCCCAGGTGATTCTATTGTGCAGCCAAGGTTGAGAAGGATTGATCTACTGGGTAACGTTTAAGGCTGAACTTAATTATAAGAAGTTAATTGTTTGAGGGCAAAAATAATAAATTATCCCGTTTACTTGGTAATTTTGTCTATAAAAACCAATACAAAATATAGTCGTTTTTCCTATCATCATACCCCCTCCCTCCATAGGCCTACTCAATCTCTTCTTCAGTCAAAATATATTTATTAGGGGTTTACTTTGAACAAGGCGTTGTGCTAAATACTGTGGGAAATGCAGAGCTGCTTAAGCTATAATGATCGCAGTCCTATTTAGTTAAAATTCTATACTTGGAAACTGGCTTAAATGTCTATAAAATCACATGAAGTATTTGCTGTGGGCTATTTCAGGTATAGGCCTCAAAAAACATGTATTCTGAAGTCAGAGTATGTAAAAGTGACTCTGGATGCTAGAAAGGGCATGGCAGCCCAGATGGGTCTCCCACTGACCTATCTCTTGCCCGAAATGGCACAATTAGAAGACTTTGCATTAAGCATTCTCTTTTCCTTCCAACCCTCTTCAAAGGCAAATACCATTGGAGAAGGTGACATATTAAATGGCAAATTCCTTAATATTAATTAAGATTTTCAGATATCCCTTTTTGGCGAGAGAGGTAGCACTTGTTACTCCTCCTACTGAGGGACAGCCTTTATCAAATTCACTTAATGCCATCCCCAGAAAGGCTTTGCAAGGTTTTGTTTTATCCGATAATAGCCAAGGATGGATGCATGGAGAGTGGAGTTGCTATTTGAAGTGTGGTCCCAGATGGGTATCAACATCACCTGGGAGCTTGTTAGAAATGCAAAATCTCAGCATCCACCCACAGACTGACTGAACCGGAATCTGCATTTTACAAGCTCCCCAGGCATCTAAACCACATCACAATGTTTCTTCGAACTCTGAAGCTTTTCTGCCTTTCTCTGCCTACCAGGCGTCTGAACACTCTTAAGTCCTTCTGCTGGCATATTTTGGGATGCACTAAAGGTCAGGTTTCTGAGCCCTTGTAACACGGGAGCCTTGAACCATTCGACAGGTTCTTGGAGTTCTCCCCTCATGTTTACTTACCTCTTGTAGTTCCATGAGCATCTTTGTAAGTAAGAGGCAGAAATTACAGGCATCTGAAAAGCTTGTGCACATAGCCGAAAGGGGCTCTGATTAGGAGAGCACGCTCTGCAACACACTTATTTATTAAATGTTAAATGTCAGTAATAAAGGCCCTTCCTGTTGGCTTGGAAATGGCTTTTGCATGGCTCTGGTACAAAAACACTTTGTAATCCTTTCAAAGCACCAGTTGCTCTGTCCCTCCCTGGTTCCTATATGGATGACTGCATTTACTCACTGGGGTGTGTGAGGGTTACTTTTTGGCTGAATCTGTTTCTCCCAAGCTCTCACTGATGCCTTAGCATAGACCTTTCTCCTTTACATACAGAATGCACCTCAGGTGCGAGTGACCAGCGTCCTGATTGGTGCACCTGTTCTTTCAGGAGCTGCTTGTCCACAGAGGTGGCCTGCACCCTCTGTTGTAAGAAGCCACTTAGAAACAGGAGCCAGGATACAAGGCCCTGGAGAAGTCACCTGACGTCGTCCGTGAGCCTTAGTTTTCCGACCTGTAAAATGGAAGGCTCAGACCAGATGATGTTTGAGGTCTCATCCAACTCTAAACCAAGGAAAAGTAGAGTGGGCGTTAGATTTGTGCAACATGACAGCCCTTTCGTAGTCATTCCCCTGTTTAAGCACCACAACTCCCAAACGGGAGCTCCTATTTTACAGATGAAGAAATTGAGACCCAGAGGGGAAAATGACTGCCTCAATTTCAGCCAACTCAGATGGTAGGGCCTGCACTCAGGAGGCAAATCCAAGCACCGTGACCTCACCCCCGAGTCCTTTTTGCTAAACCTCAACTATCACCAGCACAGTCCGTTTGCTTTGTTTAATAACGTTTTTTAAGGCTGTAGCAAACAGTCCAAATCTATCAGGTGCTGTAAGTAGGCTAAAAGAAACAAGCTTAAATATTGTCTCATGCAGGTATATAGCAGCAGAAAACATGTGACAAGTTTGGGTCATACATTCTAACGAGGACAAAGTAGGTTTCTAAACATTGCCTTTTACTCTCAAAACTCCCCTCATAAGGTAAGTACTGTTAATGCCATTTGAAAGAAGAAAAACGGAGGCAGAACAATGAAATGAGTTGCCTAAGATTTCTCAGTCAGACTGGACAGTTGCAGCTGTCCAACATTTTTATCTTTTTTCTCATCTAGCTGCTTGTCCTGTTCTCATGCCCAGATGTAGCCCCAGAAGCTGGGGGTGCAGGGGTGTGTGTGTGTGTGTGTGTGTGTGTGTGTGTGTAAACAATGAGGGAAGTACAGAATGGAATGAACCTATGATATCCCTATGTGTTGATAACACAGGAAAAGATCTTTACATTTAATCTAGAACATTATTGGATTTAAATATTTTACCAGTTTCTGATAAATCTCAAATTTTTGGCCCTGCTAAAAACAAGTACTTACTTATTTGGAGTTTAGTCACAAATATAGCTTTGTTCTGCATGGATAAAATGCAAAAAAAAAAAAAAAAGTCAAGAACAGTTAGCTAAAGTCAGAGCAAGTGAGAAAAACAGCTGCTTCCTTTTTTGTTTTTATTTTTAATAGTCATAACACTCAAGTAGCAAAGAGGCTAAACGGGTAACTTAGTGTTGTGGTTAAGAGTGTCAGCATCAAACTGTGTTTGTATCTTAGCTCTGCCACTTACTAACCCATTGACCCTGACAAAGTTATTTCTCAGGTCAGTTTTCTCATCTGTGAGATGTGGATAATAATGGAAGCTACCTCCATTTTGATGGGAGTTATGAGTGTCAAATGTGTTAATACCTGGAAAGTGCTTATAGCAGAGCCTGGGTAATAGTAGGAACACAACACATGTAAACTATTACTATTATTGCTATTAGTGAAGAGGGAAGAGTGAAACTTTTTATTTAGTTTAATTTAAACCTACTACTATAAAATTTAATTTTAACACATCAAGGAAGAAACATAGACATTTTGTATGGTTCTCCAAATCAAGAGTTGAGTTGTACATGGGTTGGGAAATAGCCAGTCTATTTAAGATTCCCAAACATAGAAGATAATGCAAAAAAACCCAAACAAAACGGATAATGCAAATAACCTAACATAGAATTTGTCACCTATGATACTATCCACTGTTTGAAATGATGGGTGGCAACAAGTGATCAAGCGCCTTCTTGAAATCCAGGAAAAGAGAAATTAGTTTGAACACACTGGGGAAATACACTGTGTTTGGGAAACCATAGGTTGTATAGTTATGGAGAGGGCAATCCCCCCATAGCAAATAAATGTCTACTCTGGTTTATACATCAGTCTCTACTGTGTACAGTTAGTGTGAGTCTGTTTCTCTCATCCTAATTAATTAACTCTGCATGAACTAATGAATTCAGGTCCTGGAGCCAGCAATTCTCCCCTTGATTTTGGGAACTCTCAGAGCACTACAGCCTGTGGAGTCTGGTCACTGAGGTCATTATACCTCTTTCTGGCATCTTTCATAAGATATCAGAGTTTAAAAGGTCTCTCAATTCCTATTTCAGTTCTACCAAAGTCATTATACTTGTTACTTTTTCTGCTTATCAGAAACGGCAAGAATGCTGTAGATGCCTTTGTGGGAAAGCTGAGGTTACAAAAGACTACACTAAAGATAAATATAGTTACATGGCAAGGTTGCTCAGACATGCTGAGAAGTGACAGTTTGGAATTGACTGGAAAGTGATCAAAACAAACAAACTTCTTAGAAAGATCCAAATGATCCTTGCATGCAAATTTTAGTAACATACAATTACCTATAACACATGTGGAATTCCTCCATCGAAACTACAAAGCAGTTCCTGGGCCACACAAAGAAACTAGTTGCATTGCTTCCCCACATCCATTGCTTTTCATCTAAAAAAACCTCTCTCTATATATATTCCATAGCTCACCTGTTCACCATGCCTGGCTCTGATTGTTGGCAGCTCCAAAAACTTAAATCCACTCTCAAGCAGTTAAAAATTTGCCACCACTGAAGAGTCAAAAGAATGTGGTACAGGGGGTGGCCCAAAGGCTGAGCAAAGACAATGTCTCCAGGACAAAGGCAGAGCCTCTCAGGTGACTGACTGGTCTGATGGAGTTTCACTAACTTGGGTAAGTTCTAGAGTGTTGACGATGGAGTACAGCGTACTGCTCAGTGTGCAGATTCTTGGAGCCTGCCTCCCGGTTCTAACGCTGACTCTGCCCTTTTCTGGCTCCACGACCTTGGGCAAGTTCCTTAAACTTCTTGTATTTTAATGTCCTCGTTGAAAATCAGTTTAAATCTCATCAGGTCGTTATGAGGATTAAAGTTAATACATTTAGAGTGCCGGGCACATAGTTACCATTACGTTAGGGTGGTTATCAACACTAATAAAAGAGAAAAATGGTAATTGGCGTATGAGCTACCCTTTTCATTGGCTAATCAGGGCTATATGCAAATTAACTGCCAACTAAGATTGGCAGTTAACTGCCAACTAAGATTGGCAGTTAACTGCCAACTAAGATTGGCAGTTAACTGCCAACAAGATGGCAGTTAATTTGCATATGTAGGCACAATGCAGGGAGGCGAAAGGGAAAGCAGGAAGAAGCCCCCTGCCACTGACAGTGATCAGAAACCCAGCGGGGAGCTAAGAGCTGGGGGGCAGGGCAAAGGCGGCCCTGGGGCCGCCTTTGCCCTGCCCCCCAGCCATGATCAGAGAATCAGGCGCCTTTTCCGCCCTGGCCAGTGATAGCAGGAAGTAGGGGTGGAGCCAGCGATGGGAGCTGGGCATGGTCGAAGCTGGCAGTCCCAGGAGCTAGGGGTCCCTTGCCTGGGCCTAAAGCAAAGCCCACGATCGTGGGGCCGCTGCCGCTGCGGGTCCCCGCTGCCCGGGCCGGATGCCTCAGCCAGAGGCGTCAGGCCTGGGCAAGGGGCCGATCCTGTGATTGGAGGGTGATGGGGGTCAATGCCTGAGGGCTCCCAGTATGTGAGAGGGGGCAGGCTGGGCTGAGGGACACTCCCCCCCGCCCCACACCCAGTGCATGAATTTCATGCACCGGGCCCCTAGTCTATAATAATAAAAGTGTAATATGCAAATTGACCGAACATTGGAATGACTGTCCGGACAACCTTCTGGATGAAGCCGGGGCTGCAAGGGCCGAGCCCCTTGCACAAATTTCGTGCATTGGGCCTCTAGTTGTTGCAAAATCAGCCAGCTTTGGTCCCATCTTGTGAGAGCCCATTGCTGCCTCTGCCCACCTGGGGAGGTAATGGAGGCAGGTACCTCCCTCTCAGGGAGTCCTGGCTTTCCCCAGTAGCAGCTCTGCTACAGAAACACCATGGCTGACTTTTTTGCTTTTTTTTCCTCCTTCTCCTTGTCTTCCCTCCCCCTCTCCCTTTCTCTTTTCTGTATGTCTCTGTCTTAACTATCTCTATGGGGATATAGGTGACAATTAATGATGAACTCGACATATGTCTTTTTTGGTTTATGGGTTCAGAGATTAATATATGTGCTTATTTGTCTATTTGGTTTTATAATTCAGGAGAATTATATAGAATCAGGGACCATATGTTCTATTTGTTTTAGTGTTTTAATGGTAGATAGCATGGTACTTCATGCTGCGTGAATATTTGCATCTCAGAGGTATTTGTAGTTGCAACTTGTAAAAGATGGTGTTTGAAAAAACTATTTTGAATGCAATTTACCATTTGAAAATGTCTACTTCCAAATTTTGAGGAAGAAAACTTTTGAAACTGAGCAGAGTTTTAAAAACATTATTTATGTTATACCTAAGCAAAAGTAATTTTAAAAAAATAAAATGTTAGTGACAAAAAGCCACCTTTCTACATAACCATTATAGAGGTTGTCACAAGGACCGGAATAGGTATAATTTCTTAGAGCTAAAATTAAAATTGGTCTGTTCTCCTTTAGTCAGATGCTGGTGTTGGAACAATATAATGCACTGCTTACCAGTAGGAGGCCCCCACCAGGCTAATTTATGGGATTTGGAATGTTAAGGCCAATCAAGTGATCTAATTGTTTCAACAGTGCTAAAGGTTTTATAATAACCTTTAAGATCAGGGCTGTGCTAGTCTGAATTTCCCCTTTCCCACCTCCACCCCCTGCTTCCTTCTCTCCCTCTAAGCAGTTTTGTTCTATTGTGTTTGCCAGATTTAAGTTACGTAGTGAACAGTTGAAGTGGGAGCCTGGGTTCCAGTCCTAGGGTAAGATTACATGTGAAAATTCGCGGGGGTCTTTCTGTAATTACCCTTTGTGCATTTCATAAAACCACTGCTGAGTTGGGAATGACTGACAGCCTTGACTTGAGGAAGGTTGGCTAGAAAGTGTGCTTATAAGGTTGGGGCGGAATTGCTCAGAGAGAGAGAGCCCCAGGGGAATATGGCACCACTTTGCCAGTCTTCTGTCTACGGAAACACCTTCATTAGGCCCTCAGACTCACTCACTGACATTAACCTGGATGACATATTAAAAATCCGTTTTAACCAATGTGTTGTGAAATGAACTTGGACAACAAGAACGTATACAGCCCTCCAAATGTGATTATTCGAAGCCCTGTAAATGCACAGAGGGCAGTGATCGATGAGGGATGCCAAGCTCTATATGACGATCACTTACACGGAGCCAGCATCTGCGTCCCAGTAACACTGCATTGTTTGGCTAGATAAAAAGGGAGACGGAGACATATGCAGTTTAGTTTTTCCCCCCAGTGCATCCAAGTTGCTAATTTTTATAGTTATTGTAAAGAAAATATTAGCTTTCTAATAGGCAGGAGAATTTTTGCTTGAATTAAAAAAAAAAATAAAAAAGAACAGAAAGAGAAGACAGGGTTTTATTTCAGACTTTATGGAGGGGTTTGCCAAACCATTAACAAGTTAACATGCAAAATCTGTAGGTGTGAGGCTCAGAGTTATTTTCCTGACTTAATAGCTGGCAGAGGAGAGTACTTAGAAGTTGTATCCAGACAAGTACATCACTGGGGACTGGATTTCATGGGGTGAGGGATCCTGTCAGTAGGAAGGGAAAAGGGATCAGACAGAGAAAACACCTGCAGGGGTGTAAGGAAGAAGCAAACCTGGTGGGCCATAGGTCCTCTTTCAGGATGAGTTATCTACTGGTTAATGAATGGACAGCCTGTCGGGTGTAAGGCGCTGCCTCACTATTCCGTTTCCCAGCCTCCAACCTGGTCAGTGCCACTAGAAAAACACAGTTCTCTTGGTCTGGTGTGTGTTGCCTGGACCTCAGAGTTGGACTTTTTTGGTGTTGCCTGTATGGTTTTCTAGGGTGGGGGTGCTTTTCTTTCTGGTTTATACTCTTGTTCATTTTTCCTAATTGACCTTAACTCCCTGTGAGCCTCAGCTTCCTCATCTGGAAAATAATTTAATAGTTTGGGGCCACTGCCAGATATTGAAGAGGCATTCACTACATGCCCACCTCTTTCTCTTCTCTGAAAGGCCCTCAGAGGGGAGACCTACAGGGGCTTTGAATGGCATGCTGTCTGGGGTCAAAGCACACACTTCCTTTGCTGGGGTTTGGTGCTCCTGGGGAAGCCCTCCAGGTGGGCACCTCGGCTGCCACGGGAGAGAGGGGTGGAGGCAGCAACAGGACCAGCTTCTTCCTTCTCCGTCTCAGGATCATCCCAGTGGCCCCTCACTCATCTCTAATCAGCGTGTCCACAATATTTGGCAAAGCAACGCCCAGGTAAAGGCCTGCAAGAGACAGCCTAGTTCCATCCTGTTTTCAACACAAGACCACACATTTCCCAGAACACAATTACACCTGTTTCTGGGACCATAAACATGACACAGTCACCAGAAAGGTCTTGTCCAGGCTTTTCTTAGACTTGAGTTTAGGCATTTGCTCTGAGCTTGGGCACCTGGGGAGTGGGAGTAGGGTAGGGGTGGGTGAGGTGTATCTCTAACTAACTGCAAATTAGGAGGTGGGATTTTTCATAGCAAAGCCATTGTGCCCCAACACCCATCCTCTGAGAGGGTGGGGGAGGTTTTCTTAACTAAACCCCGCCCCCTCCTCCCTCTCCCCCAATCGAACTCATAGGATAGAGATGGGGAGAATTTGCTTCCCTTTCCTTCTGGTTAAAGGGCTGTTTGACTCAAAGATCTCCATCTTGGCAATCTCCTAAACACTGTTCCCATTGAATGACAAGCTTGGATGGCTGCTTCAAATAACATGACTTGAGAAGCTTCATTTAAAAAACACTCATAAAAACTTTGCCTGGACTGAAAACTATTTAGGTGACAAGTGATTTGGAATAATGATCATTTTAGCTTACCACCTCAGACTGGGTGAGAGCTCATTTGTTCTCCTTCGCTGTTATTCCATGCAGGCCTGGGCTGTTCTGTGCAGATTCTGAATCCGGGTGGGATTGATGGGTGAACCATGTCATGGGAAAAAAATTGTGCCCTGACTGACATAATTATTTGCAAGATTGGTTCAGAAAAGTCATTTCCTTCAATCATTCAGATCAGAAAGTAATTACCTTTGGAACACCCACCCTCCCATTCATAAAAACACCGACTTCTCTTTCACACACAAGCTTACCTTGGCTTCTTCCTCTCATGAGCATACTTTCCTCTCCCTTGAAGTCCCGTCCTAAAGTGGCTGCTGCTGGCAAGAGAGGTAAAAGAAACGATTTCTAGGCCAGCAGCAAATTAAAGTTACCCCTAGAAAAAATACTGGTTTTCATCCTCCATTGATCAATGAGTATTTATTTTTGTGACTGGCTTGATATTAGCTAGAGAGCATGCATGAAGAAAGTCCACAACGCAAATGCTTTAGGATTTTATTTGATTCAGTATATAAGAGGAAACTGGCACTGAATGACTAACCCTACCTTTCTAATGTAGCTTAAAGCCCACTACCCAGGAGTAATGACTTCAGCAGAAATCTAAGATCTTGTCTTCAAAATAAGGTAAATTCTGCCAACTGGTGTGGCTCAGTGTTTGAGCGTCGACCTATGAACCAGGAGGTCATGGTTTGATTCCTGGTCAGGGCATATGCCCGGGTTTCAGGCTCAATCCCCAGTAGGGGGTGTGCAGGAGGCAGCCGATCAGTGATTCTCTCTCATCACTGAGGTTTCTATATCTCTCTCTCCATTTCCCTCCCTCTCTGAAATCAATAAAAACATATTTTTAAAAAACAAAAACAAAATAAGGTTAGGTTCTGACACACTCTCTTGTGTTGAGGTTGCCTTCTTTACCTTTAATCAATTAGTCAAAACTGCCTAGTGTTGAGAGATGTTCCTGTCTTCCCGTCCTAATGGAAAATAAGCAAATTTCTAAACTGCTATCCAGAGCCAGGCCTTCCTCTGTTTCATCAAGTCACACTTTACAGCTTAGGGCACAAGGAGTAGTAAATTCAGGCTGGTATTTAGCCAGCTTACGTTACTATAGCATCCTATTTTCCTATTGGCTGGTAATTAACTGTGCTCTGAGCCCCTTGGGTACCCCTCTCTCAGACCACCTGGCCGGTCCCCAGGGTGTCACAACTGAAGGGTTAACACCTGGCACAGCTGGGGCCTTCAGGGATTTGGCTTGGTTGACCCTCTTTCCCTCCCAGTTGTTAACTAATTTGAATATCACTCCTGGCTTGCATTCTTCATGTTGAAAATGATTGATCACACATCTACTTTCCTCACTGTTTC
The DNA here is from genome assembly GCF_963259705.1 of Myotis daubentonii. Taxonomy (NCBI): domain Eukaryota; kingdom Metazoa; phylum Chordata; class Mammalia; order Chiroptera; family Vespertilionidae; genus Myotis; species Myotis daubentonii. Next base: position 52,352,373 of record NC_081845.1, on the reverse strand, counting down.
AGGAAAACTCAAATTTTATGGTGACACCAATAATCCTTTGCTACTTGGGTAAAGAAAGCCACTAATTAGATATTACTCCTAGGAATTTGTCTCCATCGTGCACTTAGCTTCTTTCCTCTTATTCAAGTGGGGTTTGATCCTCAGGGAGGCAGCAGCATTTATTCAACAATTTAGACCAGTTAATTAAAGCTTCAAGGCCTCTATAAATACAATTCTTCCTCTGCAGCACCAGAACACTTGGTATGCATGCATGCTAGGAGAAGGTGGAAACGCGCAAGGCATACTAAAACATGGAGGTGTCCCTATTCCTTTATATTTTCAGGAGCCTTCTAAGTGGAGCCAAATTGTGAGGCATGAGGAAGGACCCAGAGTGGTCATGACTTTGGGTCTTGATACCTCAGTCAACTTCTGTCTGGTATCAGTTGGAGCTGGAGCTGGAGCTGGAGGTCAGGTTTGTTCAGGGGCCTTCGTAGCGGAATTCTCCTCATGAAAAGTAGAGAGGCTGGCCCAGCCGGCATGGCTCAGTGGTTGAGTGTTGACCTATCAACCAAGAGGTCATGGTTCAATTCCCAATCAGGACACATACCTCGGTTGCTGGCTCAATCCCCAGTGAGGAAGCTGATCAATGATTCTCTCTTATCATTGATGTTTCTATTTCCCCCTTTCCATCTCGGAAATCAATTTAAAAAATACACACACACACACACACACACACACACACAATTCCCTTTTTTAAAAAGTACTGGTATAAAGGATGTGGGGTAGGTAGACTTGTTTGTTTGTTTGTTTTAAATTTCTTCAGGAGCATACTCTACGGTGCTGCTATTTGCTGTTTTGTTTGTATAGGTTTGCATGTTTGAATGAATATATACTGTGTAAGCCAAGCTATTCCACGGATTGAGAACATTTTCAAATTTTAAAAGTTAAATGACTTTGAATCAAATAGTTGAATAAGGAAGTGTCCATGGTATATTAGTGGGGATACATATGCTTCAAATTTCACACGAATAGGAGGGAATGTTAGAGGCAGAGTAAACCTTAGACCTAAGTGAGTTTCGTTCATTGATAGTCTGCTAACCAAACAGAAAGGGAAAGGCGATAGCAATTAGTGCAGTGTTTTTCAACTTGAGCAACTTAGGAATCTTTTCAAAGAAAATTTTTCTTAGAAAAAAAATCCTTTGGAGTCCCAGTATTAATATGAAATAGTGCTACTTAAGTTAAAGAAAAATGAGACATGAACTCATGCTTTGAGCTCTTATACAATTAAAAAAATTTACAAATAAAACTAAACAAAAAGAAAATTAAATTCACAATGTTAATTTAATATCAACAGATGAGGTTCTGCAGAGAATAAAATGCCTCTTGCCATAGGGATATGATGTTGCCTACAATGATACATATTCTTTGAGTTCAACATTTCTCTACCACTGTGAACTTTGGGGAGTGACTCAATTCTCCCACTTCTTTTCTCCATTCAAATTCCTAAAAATCAATGATTATATAGCAGCTTGTGATACTTGGACTTCACTTAGTGTGAGCACATTGTTTATGTATCCAGGCTCCTTTTCCCTCTCAGCTATGAAGTTCAAGTAGTACTACTTGGTGATTATATGATTAAATACACGGGTAAGATATAAACCTTGAAATCATATGGCATTTCTTAGTAATAATTAAAACAATGACTAACATTTATAAAGTGCTTACTGTATACCAGATCCTGTTCCAGGTGCTTTATCCATATATCCTTCATTACTATTGTATGAAGTAACCCCATTGTGTAGATGAGGAAAGTGAGCACTGGGAATTTCCAAGGTCATATAGCTAGTAAGGAGCAAAGCCAGGATATAAAAACAGGCAGTCGGTTCCAAAACCAGGCTCGTTACCACTGTACTGTATAACCTCTCATAGGTAACCATCCAGAATATGCTTATATTAATTTTTCCATGAAATATAATAAAAACACAAGTTTCTTCTAGGGGGCACCAAGACCTCTAAAATATCATCTGTGAGCCCCAGGTTGGGAAACAATCATTCAAATCTCTTAAAGTCTATTTCTAGACATAATTACAATGTAGTGTTCTTTAAAGTATAAAAATATGTCCTGATTCTACCGTGATTACTTTAGTTAACCATCAAGTATTCTTTAAGGCTGTATCATTGTATTGGTTAATTGCTATGAAAGCCCTGTTAGTAATGGAGATGATAAAAGGGATGACATGTAGATACATTAAAATGCACATATCCGTATAGTCTTTTAAAAAAACTTATCTTTACTGTTGAAAGCATTGCAGATATCCCCCTTTTGCCTCCACTGACCCCCCCCCCCTCCCACTGTAGTCTTAACAAGAATAAGAAATTGTAGATAGCATGGATTCCGTCTTATTGCCTTATTAGGAATGGTGATGCGGGTAAGTGTTCTGGGGTGAGTGGGGTTAAACTCTGAGAGATACTAGGGGAGGAGGGGAGGGGCGGTTAGCTTAAATCTTGAAAGGGAAAGCTGGGTGCAGAGATCCACCCAAACCTACCCTGCCCTGGGGATGGCAGCTGGCAGAAAATTCTGGAGACAGTGATCAGAAGTTGTAACTAATCTGGGCTTTAATAGAAAGTTTTGAGAAATCTGGGAATAGCAGAGTGGGAAGGATAAAGAAACAGACATAGAAAAATCATCTCAGCCTTTTGCCATTGGCATATATATGGATTAGGAGATATATATATATATCTGTAAAAAGACATATTAAAGCCCTAACTGGTTTGGCTCAGTAGATATAGAGTCAGTCTGTGGACTGAAGGGTCCCAGGTTTGATTCCGGTCAAGGGCACATGCCCAGGTTGCATGCTCCATCCCCAATAGGAGGCATGCAGGAGGCAGCCGATCAATGATTCTCTCATCATTGATGTTTCTATCTCTCTCTCTCTCCCTCCCCCTTCCTCTCTGAAATCAATAAAAACAAAAACTATCTATATCTCTATCTATCTATCTATCTATCTATCTATCTATCTATCTATCTATAGACATATTAAAGCACTTTTGACTGATGCACCAGTAAAAATTATTTATTAAGCACCTACCATATGCAAAGCTCTCTGTTAGTTGCAGATGAACAGAAGGATGAGTAAGGTTCCTGCTATCAAGAAATTTCTTAGGGCCCCGCAGGTGTGGCTCAACGGTTGAGCATTGACCAATGAAGCAGGAGGTCACAGTTCAGTTCCCAGTCAGGGCACATGCCTGGGTTGTGGACTCAATCCCCAGTAGGGGGTTTCAGGAGGCAGCCAATTGATGAATCTCTCTCATCACTGATGTTTCTCTGTCTATTTCCCTCCCTCTCTCTGAAATCAATAATAAAAAATAAAAAAAAATAAAAATAAATTTCCTAAGATAAGATAATATTCTACACATGAATGAAACATAGTAAGGTCTGCCACTGATAGCATGGCGGCTTAGCTCTTGGGTTGCAGGATAGAGCCACTTCTAATAACAGCTCTAACCGCTGGCTGGGTGCCCTTGGGCAAGCTAACCTCATTTCCCCCACCTGTAAATGGAGTTGATGACAATAATAGTACCCAGATCATAGGGTTGTTGTGAAGACTAAATGAGATGGTACATGTACAATGCACATAGTATGTCTGCTATGTAGAACCGAACTTATCAATGTGAACCTGTAGCTGCAGAGGCTCTTCTAACAGCCAACACGTCTGACCAAGGGACTCACTTTGATTCTGCCAGTCACCTCAACATGCATGGTCTGCTGGGAGGTGAGGAGAAAAGCCTCAAGAGGCAGCACTAATTGGGTAGTGGCCGGGGTCAGTGTGTGCGGCTACCACTGCCCTCTACTGGAGACAGTTTGCACAGATTTCTAAGAAACACCCAAAATATTTTGATAGTCTCTTGTTCTGACACCCTGTGTTTACAGCCCCTCTGAGGTAATTTTCCTCCTTTCAGATACCCGGGAGCCAGAGGAAATTCTGTTGTCTGCCAGCCTCAGCCCCTCACCTGCTTTTAACTAATATGGAGTCTGGACAGGTATTGATTTTTCTGCTTTTCTCTGACTGCCCTCATCAGTCATTTTATATTACTGGAGAGCCCATTAGCAATAAAAATAAAGGATGGAAGTTACAGAGCCCATTAGAGAAACTTACTCTCGGTACCTATGGGGTGAGGGAAACAATTAAAAGCATGTCATCTTATAAACATCCTAATAGAGTTATTAGAAAAGTGAATAAACCAGGGATGTGATTATTAAGAGATTAAATGAAACCCCCGCACTATGTAGTCAACTAGAAGAAAGTGTCCCGATGTTCCACAACATTGTAGTAGGCATGGAGCTCAGACGCTGTACGTGGGTGAGATGAAAAGAACATTAAATGTCAGAATAAAGGAACATCACACAACAGATTCAGCCGTAGGCTCATGCATGAATGAATTTTAGAACTATGAGGGCAGAGCAACCATGAGAGGTGGTAGGAGTTCAAATATAAAGGGAAGGGGTGGTATAATACAACCCTGACTTTGAAATTCAGTAAGTTAGGGAAGAAAGCCATGTCTCCACTAGGTCAGTTATGCAGATGGCCCCTGAAATTCGCTAAATTCCCCGATGGGGAGCTGAGAAGGGGAGAACAACGCTGAAACAGATTTTATGGAGTGTGATGCCTGTTGACACTGGAGATCATAATTGATGATGCAGGGTCCTCATGCTTCCTAGGTTGGTGTGAGCTATGATTGTGTGTAACTGACCAGGAGCATTCTTGGCACATATTGGCACTCAAAATATGTTGACTTCCTTCCTCCTTTCCCTGTAAATGGGAGAGTATGTAGCATCTATTGTGAATATCAAGCTGCAATTAACTTAATTTCCTTTTATTTGTGTAGCTTCCAAGAATAAGTAGTTTTCACACTAAGGGCTATTTGGACATTTGTTCTCTTTAGTTAAGCATTAAGTATATATTAAGTTGTCTGACCCTCTTTGGTCCAGAATACACTAAATACTTAGGCAAACACCTGTTGTAGGTGGCAAAATATATGTTTTATTCTCCCATCGTTACTCACACAGGACATTGTTTAGCATTGTTCTAGGTTTTTCTACCTCTTATAAAGTTGCTCCATAGTAGGTTTTTTTTCCTTCCTGATTGTAATTTATTGCCTATAAAGAGCATACATAATGGCAATATTGGAATAAGAAATGGTAATATTGTGAATAAGAAATATTCACAATCCCACTCCTCTAACACCTAAAATGGTTGCATTTTCCATGATCTTCCAATCTTATCCATATGCATATTTACTTTTTTACATAGAATCTTGCATTTTGCTTTTTCATTTGATATTTTTATGTATATTTTAATGTTGCTTCGAGGCAGTCATGGTTATACTAGTTAATGGTTGTACATATTTCATTGTTTGTCTTATAACTTACTGAGTCAGTTCTCACAGGCATTAAACATATTTTACTATCCATTTTTTACCTTTATTAATAATATCATCATGGTTATATCAATAGGTTTTTTCCTCCACAATTACTTCCTCTGAATAAATTCTCGGGGATATGGCTCTTGACGTACAGGACTGATTATTTTCCTAAAAGGTTGTATTGTTTTATCCTGCCAGGAGCCGTGGATGAGACTTCTCTAGCTTATCGTCTTACAGCATTTGATACTGCTAACCAAGCACCCTCTTCCCCGGATCCCGGTGTCATCCTTTCTAGGTTTTCATCTCCCTCTCTTGCTGTTCTTCCTTGGCTTCCTTAGTAGTCTCCTCTGCCCCTACATTTTCCTTCAGGAACTGTGTCCATGGGATTCGGGCCTGGGCAGTCTCTTCTTCTTCCTTCTTCCTTCTTCCTTCCTCCCCTCCCCCTTCCTCCTCCTCCTTTCTTCTCCTCCTCCTCCTCCTCCTCCTCCTCCTCCTCCTCCTCCTCCTCCTCCTCCTCCTCCTCCTCCTCCTCCTCCTCCTTCTTCTTCTTCTTCTTCTTCTTCTTCTTCTTCTTCTTCTTCTTCTTCTTCTTCTTCTTCTTCACATTCCCTCTGGAATGTCTCATTCCCTCCACAGTGGACTTTAGTTACTGCATCCTTGGTCACAGGTCCTTGAACACCAGACTCATGTCCAAATGTCAGTGGACATCTGCTTTCCCTGTCTCTAGTCTTGTTTCCTCAAAACCATTCTTCATACTATAGCCAGAGCCATCTCCCACCACAGCAGTTGGATCATGTCATCTTCTGTGGGAAATCCCGTGATGGATTTCTATTGTTCTTGGGAAATAATTGAGATTCCAAAACAAGGATCCCAAGACCCTTCATGGTATGACCCCTGCCCATTTCTCTTGCCACTCTCTGTCTCCTGTTTCCTTGTCTGTACCAGGGCTTCCATTTTACTTATGTGCCTGTCAACACCCTTCTTCCACCTCTTTGACTTCTACTCAACTTTCATGGCTCAGAGGGCCTTTCCTGGGCACTAGGTAAATTTGGGTTTCTCTGCTCTAGGTTCTTCGAGCTGCCCCTGCTACACTTTACTGAAGCCTGTTTCCAGGTGCATCAGTTCCACAGCACCTCTGGCCTGCTCAGTGCAAGGGCTAAGTGAGCTCCCAAGTCCCAACCAAGCTCTGAGTGGCAGGTGCTTACAGTAAGAGTCAGTGGGTTGCACAGGGGCAGCCTCTGCTGCAGTCTACCTCTCACACTGCTCAGATCCGCTTGTGCCCAGGTTAAATTTACGCTGTCCTGTCACTGATTCTTCAAGGTGGCACTCACCCCACACTCACCTGGTTTTCCTCTCAGTTAAAAAAAAAACACAGGAGAGCTGGTAGGACAGCTACAGTTCCCGATGCTGCCCTGAGGAATGACTGATATTTATCTTCAAGGAGGGCAGTTTTGCAGGTGTAGGTTGCTTGCTGTGAAATTCCTGCACCACCCCCCCTCCCTGCCCCAGGATCTGAGCCTCTGGTTACCTTGCTTTTGTCAGCCTCTGATTGCCTCTGGTTATTGTGCTTTTACGGAATAGAAAGGACAAATTCCCTAATGGGGTCACTTAGATAAGTGACTTAGATCACTCAGATAAGTGATAAGAGAGGCCACTTCTGTCCAAAGTATATTGTGCATCTTGAATGATGACTTTATCCCAAACCTGACCCCTTAGCTGGACCCTGTGGAGGCCTTTCTGACACCACCAAGCTGGCATACTGTGCCGTGTATGAAAAGTATAAAGGCTCCTGAGGTCCTTGGCCATTTTGGTACCTCCTTTGCAGCAATATGGGTCCCAAGTCTGAGGCAATATGATGTGTGATCTCATGTCAACAAATCAGATATTCAGGGAGCTCTCAGATGGTGGGCCAGCCAAGGCGTGTGGGAAATTATACTCATACCTGGAACACATATTAATCTCAGGAAGGACAAATGACTGCCCCACTCCCACCCTGGGAGGGGAATCTGGTATAATCACTTACCACCAAGTGGCTGGTTGGTCTCCCTAGGGAATGGTGCCATATCAGGTCCTCAGTGCTGGTTGGTATCTGCTGCGGAAAGCTCAGACACTGGCAGTAACAGGAGCTAGAAAAACCTTGGCGCTTGATCCTTCAACCTTCCGCCAATTGTTTTCTCCTCACTCTGTTAGGTACCTGATGGTAAACAGGCAGCGACAAATGTGTTAATGAGATGTCTCTAGTGATTCCCCCCCCCACCCACCCCCCCCCACCCCCCGCTCACAAACTAGGTGCTCTTACCTCTTGTTCTTTCTTCAAAGGGTAATTTTTCCATATGTGCTTGGGATCCAAGCTGAACAGCTCACATTGTACTTCAAATAGGCTATAAGAAAAAGAAATGTGGATCATCGCAAAAATAAAACTTTTGCAGGGAGAGGTAGAGATTCTGCCCTGGAAGAACAAACTGACAGGATGGCAGGGGTGTGGGTCAGGGAGGAGGGGCAGCTGCCCAAAGAACCTAATTCTATTTAGTCACTAGTCTGCTGTAAGCAATTATGTTTAAAGACCCATTTTTCCAAAAGACCAGTTCGCAGCCCTGTATTTCTCTTGTAATGGTTGTATAATGTCCTGAAGCTCATCACCACAGAAAAAAATGTCTTCTGTCCTCCCATATTCCCAAAGCCTAGCCCGGTGCCCTGCTCAAAGTCCTGAATAAATGCATGTTTGTCAACTGAATGAATGAACAAATGAATGAATGAAGTCTTTGATAGGTAAAGGTTGCTTTATAGGAATCATTAGAATAGCAAGCGTCTTCAACCCACTTAACACAGGGCTTGATTGCAGAACTTTGTTTAGACACAGCACTTCGAGGGCACGCGTTCTAATAAAGCGTGGTTATAAGTGAATAATGCCTTTCACAGTGTCTGAGTCACCACACACCCCTCTACCTCATCTGATAACGGTCCTTGGCTGATCTGCCCTTTTGCCGGGGATTCCCCTGGGCTGCCACCTCTTGCCTCCCCCTGTGCATGCTACCGCATCATGCACGGGGTTGCCAGGCACCCGAATGCAAGCACGGACAGGGCGGAAGTGGGGGGAATGTGAGGGCAAGTTTACAGCAGTGAAACCTCCTGACAATATGCATTTATGTGGATATCCTGCACATTTTACCTCATGACGATATTTTTTATGCTGACAGAAAGATAAAGCTGGGTAATAATGGAAAAGTTGACTACTAAGGTGGCTTTGAAAAGGAAATCATTTGTATCAATGAGACATTGTCATTATATGGGTTGGTTTAGCCCAAGCATCTGTCTCCGTTTCCCACCCACAAAGGTTATCTTCTGATACATTGTGGAGGAGGGTGGGGGTTGTATCAATGCCAGCCGCAGCCACCTCTCCTGTGCTGCCTGCTTTATAAGGTGACAATAGGGGTATGACAAATGGGTTTCATCACAGCACCTAAACTTTGACATAAGAAGATTGTTTTTATCTTCATCCAGATAAAAATATTTAGCTGGGGCTTTCTCCCGCAAGACTCTCCCTATTAAATAAAGCGAAAGCAGTAGAGGTTCCATAGAAGTTCCTTTTGAAAATTGCTAAATAAAAGATACGCAAAAATCAGTATATTACATGCTCCCTAAAAACATGTGAGCAAAATCAAAGGTCTTGGCATCTTCTGCCAAACAGGGAAGCTAACTGAGGTGTGCAGTGGGAAGTCCGCCTGCACTCCAGCGTGGCTCTGTGAGGTTATGTAAGCCTGGTGAGCCTGTGGCCTTCTTGGGCCTCAGTCTCCTCCTCTGGTGAGTATATAGTTTGGACTTTCCATCCCTCCCTCTCTCCTTTCCTCCCTCCCTCCATCCCTTCCCTCCCTTCCTTTCATCTTTTCTTCATTCTCTTCCTTCCTTCTCCCTTGGTCCTTCATTCATTTGTTCATTCCCACCTTCCTGTCTTTTTCTTTCTCTTAATATAAGAACTTACCATCAAATCCCTTAAGAGATCTCTTAAGAAAAGAAACCTAATATACATAAAGAATGTTACCATGGCTCCTCTCTGGCTGAGTGAAGCAGGAGAGGGGTGAGAGGTGTCCATTCCCAGCAGCCCCTGAGGCACGTCTCCTCCTGGGGTCCCTGGGGTCTGCCTGGAAGAGCCTTCTAGCTCTGGGACTTTACGCTGTGCAAACCCTCCGAGAGAGCTGCTGTCTCAGGCTTTCCCAGTCTGAGAAGAAGACTTTTCTGATCAGGAAGACCAAGAGTTTGGGAATATCCATTCCAGCCAGTTTTCTAAATAATTCTGTATTAATTATTATACAATGCCCCCCCCCCCCAACTTGAGTCTGAGTCCCTATGTTTTAAAGGACTCCTTACAGACTTGACTTGAGATTCCCACCTGCAGAAAATTGTCTTAAATCATTTACCTCCATGATGTAGCTAACGGGATGGCCAGCCTTTTGCTGGACAAACTCGCTTTCAACAAGCTCTCTAAAGAAAAGAAAAGAGAAATGGCCCCCGGAGAGAAGATTTCCTCCAGCACATTTAAGATTTCCAGGCCCAGATTAGAGGTGCGACCTTATACCTCCTTAATAGAAATAACCTAAAAGCCCAGCTCTACGCCAGAGTATGCCACCTGTGAACAGCTTACCACTCCCTTCAGCCCCCAGGAGCCAGGCAGCCTCCTCTGGCCAGGGATCACCTGGGATTTGCCCCATTCTGTTGTCCAAATATTACAGCACGTCCCCTATGTCCCCCCGACCTGTGACAAACATGGAAAGACAGGCAAGTGCTGCCAATACCCAATTGCTACTCCCTGGGAAACAAGTATGAGCATCCCCCTCCCACCGAGCACAGGGCCGGGCCTACAGCAGGCGCTCAATACATATTTGTTCAGTCAATGAAAGGCTGAAGGAATGAACTTCCTCAGCTCTGTATCCATTTTGGAGGCTTGCCGGTGGAAACCCAGTTCTGTGCATCTCTCAGATCCATCCCACCGAGTTACGAAAAGGAGGGAAAAGGCGACAACACAAATGAAATCAGGAGCTGGCACAGAAGGTGCGAACTGATTCAGCTTCCCCGGTAATGAAGTGTCCCCGAGGCCTGCGACTGGGCGATGACAGCCGGGTGCGTGGGCGCAGGCAGCCCTCAGGATGCTGGGGCAGGCGCGCCGCCACCTTATCAAGATTGCCAGGCCACGGAATTTCTCACGCGGCGGAGCGGGCATTCCCCAGCCACCCCGTCTTGGCCTCACCCTGCCGGCTGCCCTGCACTGGCGGCAGCCCCTTCCTGGCTAGCCACACGCTGCTGTCCTCCCCAGAGTCCCGCATCTTCCCTGCGCTTCTCTGGGGGTTGCAGCAGCTGCGCCAGGTGCCCCCTGCTCAGAGCGGGAAAGCCAGGAGGGAAGCGAACACCCTCGGCGTCCTCCGGGGTAGCCCGCCTTGATGGAGCCTGATTGATTATTCCTGGGCGCTGTCACCGGCCGAGAGCACAGAATAAGCCCAGGAGAACCTGGCCTCGTTAGTGAGCTGCGGCCGCAGCGTGGGGTGCCCTGGCGCGGAAAACCGGCTTCTGTGCGGGCAGTGAAGGAGGTGGTGTCTTTCTTTTAAAAGATATGTTGAGATTTCTGCTTTCTCCATTCACCTCAGGGGCCCATATGGGGTAGGCAGGTTTCAGAAGGTTCCAGAACCTGTGACCCACAGCTTTTCATAGAATGAGCACTGAGTAAAAACAAAACCCCCGCCCTAACCGGTTTGGCTCAGTGAATAGAGCAACGGCCTGTGGACTGAAAGGTCCCAAGTTCGATTCTGGTCAAGGGCATGTACCTTGGTTTCGGGCACATCCCCAGTGGGAGGTGTGCAGGAGGCAGATGATCGATGTTTCTCTCTATCCCTCTCCCTTCCTCTCTGTAAAAAAATCAATAAAATATATTTTTAAAAAACCCCAACCCCTCAACCCCCCAACCCCTCACTTCCCCCCAGCAGAAGTCACCTGGTTCAACTCTTTTGAGGTCTGGACCAAACATCAGATGGAGCTGAATTTGATGAGTGAAGACCTGTAGCTCTAAGTTGTCCTCAGCTATCCGTCTCACCTGGGCTGGGAGGAGTCCGTGCACATGGCCAGCCCCCTGAGTGACCCCTGACTTCCAGGTCTCCTCTCACGCCCAGTGAAGCCTTCAGTTCTCTGTTGCTTCCCTGCACTGCGGGCTCCGGCCAGGGGTGGGCTCCTCAGCCTGGGGCCATGTGTGTGTCCTCCTCTTGATTCAGGCCCCCACAGCCCCGGCAATCACAAACCCTCTGATCCTCGTTTAGAGAAACACAAACAGCTGTTCAATAGCACACTGGCCTTTGAAAGAGCTGGGATGACTTTGAGAAAGTGTTATCTCTGACATTCTCCCCTCAGGTTGTCTCTTCATCCCACCCTCCCTTTCTCCTTATCCCTGCTCTCCCACCCAAGCCTGTCTGCTCGCCACATCCTCCCTCCCCTCCCTGACCATGTCTCTCCTGGCAACTCCCTTGCCTTTCTGCCTCCCCTTCCCCTGCCCACCCGGCCTCCCCTGGAACCCATCATGGCAAGTGATACAAATGTCAGTATTGACAGGAGGACTGTTTAGTTATGGACAATGTTGCTTGATTCCTAAAATGAGGTAGGGGAAAACTTCTCTGTTATTTTTTGTTTTTGTTTTTTTAAAGAAAATGAATCCTCAAACCAGTTACTTTGGTGTAGCTGTCTACTGCAGTGCTACCCTCACTGGACCTTTAACGAGAGTCCACTGTGGAGAGGACCACCGTTCCCTGGCCGGGGTCTTGGGAGGACAGCAGGGCTGCCCCGACAATGTCCTCGTTAGGGCTGCCCCTGTGTCGGGAGAGCTGAGACTACAGAACAGGTGAAAAGCCCTGGATATGAACATATGGAACAGGGGTCCTCTGAGCATCAGACTTGTAGAGAAAGCACCTCCATCACTCTAGGCTAGGCCATCAGACACTTCTTCCCCAATGGAAGGTGTCTGGTCCTTAGCACTTTGCTAAGGAGTAGAGATTTGGGATTAATTAGGTCACACCTCCTAGGCTCAGTTCCAAACTGAAGTCACCATTTCCAACTCTCTGTCTTCCCCACCTATGGTAGGATTGTATTCCTAGACACCTCGCAGCTGTGTGGGCCAATTGACTATTCCAGCAATGACTGCATGGAAGTGATGTGTGTGGCTTCCCAAGTGAAGAATTTAAATGCTAGTGTGAGAACCACTGCAAGAAAAAGCTACATAGGTACATGGTAGTTGCTTTTAGCCTGGATCCCAGAGAAAGGTCAATGTAGACTCGAGCCTTCAGCCAATCCATGATAGAGAGGTAGTGTGAGTGAGAAATACACCCTGTTTTTCAGTCAGTGAGCTTTTGGGGTTGTTACTGCAGCATAAACTAGCCTATCCTGACTAAAACACAATGATACAACTCTCCACCCCAAACTCTTTCCCTTGACCATGATATCAAGGATATGCCAAAGTGGGGAGCAGGGGAAGTATTTGTCTGAAGAGCGGGAGGCCCCATCAACCTCCTGGTGTGGCATTGGGTTTACTGAGCAGTGGAGGACTTATGAGTGTTTGTTAAAACAGCTCACTGGTTGGGTATTGTTTTAAAGGCTCCCAAGGTCCAGAGGTCACAACTCCAGGGCAGGGACCTTAGAGACCTAAGACATGACAGAGACTGGTCTAGCGCACCTCTGGATGACCCAGGAGGCCTGGGGTGGGGGTGCAGGCCCCCCAAAGCCTCCTTAGTGCTTTGTTATGTACACCTTGGGTTGTGTGGCCCTCTTTTGTGTTTGAGAGGTGGCATGGGACTGCTGTGTGTGTGTTGGGAGAAGAGGTGGAGATGAAAGAAGAGGCAGGACATCATTTGCTATGTAGCCTGGTCAGTTTGGCTGGTCGGGCATAGCCTGCTGCCCCTGGGTCACAGCTTCCCCTCCCTCCCTCCCTCCCTCCCTCCCTCCCTCCCTCCCTCCCTCCCTCCTTCCCTTTCTTCCCCCCCCCCTTTTTTTTAATTAAAAAAATATTCATTGAGCATGTTCCACATCCAGGCATTGTGCTGGGTCCTGGAGATGCAGTGGTGAGTAAAATCATCATGGTCTTGGCCATCATGTAATTCTCATCCTCACAGATATGCCAGTGATAGTGGGAGCAGTGGCACCCAATCATACCTCCAATGAGGGATAAGGTGTGGTCCCCAATAATCACGTGAATGTGTTATTTTAGAACCATGTTGCACACAACAGACCCCACTTGGGGTTCTTTTCTGTCCTAATGACTCTTTATCTCCAAGTTATTATTTACCCCCTCAAGGGAACCATGTCTGTGATCCCTGCGCATCTGTATCCCCATGACTCTACCCCAGTGTTTACCTGCGGCTCTTTGCCATCTGCCTTTTGCTCTTGGTTCATTTCAATAGGCAGCCCATTTGTGATTGACATTTCCCCACCATTCCTTGGCTTCTACCACATCCCCGTGTCCTTGGCTTTGCAGTCTCCTTGGACTTCATTCCTCATGACATCCTAATGGGATCCTCAGCCGCTCTCTTGGCAGCCAGTTGCCTACAGCTCACCTAACATCTTGGATATCTTGCTGTCATCCTTCCTCTATCTGTGTTCAGCCAGGGGAGCTGGGTGGTGGCAGTGTCTCTTCAAAAATGACATCCTGCTTGTGTTACGGGCCTGCATTATTAACAAGACCGCCTTGACATGGCATGTTCAATATGAGACAGCTACAGGAGACAGCGGCAACGTCTGAGTCTGGCCCAAGTCTTACAGCTGGAAACAGGAGGGATCTTATCTCTGCTCCTCGAATTTGGCCTAGAGTTTGATGCAATGTGTAATCTGAGCCTCCCAGCCTACCCACCTGCTCCCCAGAAGCCACCTAGCCTTCCCTCACTTGGCTTTCTTTCACTCTCTTCTGTGACTGCCACGTCACTACCACTAGCAGGTGTTATTTCGTGGAGGCTATGACAAATGACCTCGGCTGGAATCCTGCGCTAGTACTTACTAGCTGTGTGATCTTCAGTGTTCTATTTACCTTCTCTGTGCCTAAATTTTTTTCTTCAGTAAAATGCACAATAAATAGTTCCTAGGTCACAGGTGTTGATGCTCAGATCATCCACATAAAGTGCTTGTCCCCATGTCTGGGTTCTGGCAGCTGAAGAGCAGTGGGCCCTGGACAGCAGCTTGGCCCCCAGTCTTCCTTGCTTTTGCCCACACCCCAGGTTCTCACTCACGAGTCTGCCTCTCAGAGTAGAACTCTCAATGATGTGAGTTTGCTGTACATTATAAAAGCGGTTGTCAAGGTTTCTTTCTTGAATTTTTTTTTGTTTTCAGATGATGTTAGGTGACATTTTGTTTCATTCTTCAAAGAAATGTAAAATCTGCCAAGATCATGGAACCTGGTCTACTGATAAAATCAGCTAATTTAATGAATTAGTTATCAACCAAAGAATAATTATATGATAATAATAATACACCATTGTCCAGAACTCCAAATGTAGAAATAATTTAAAAGATGAGGTTGTTAACATGCTTTACTGATCCTAATACCATCAAAGCTAATAATGATCAATGAATTGTATAGTATATTCTATTGTTAGCAGTTGTTATTTGTCCTGATTTAGGAAAGTTAAGAGCCTACATTATTAATGATTTTTAACTTTAATAAAAAAAAGTTTTTAAAAGAGTTTATGGCATCTAGTCTCCAACTTCTGGAAACTGAACTAGCTTTATAATCTGGTTTTTTTGTAAAGGCATTTGAACAAATTTTGAGGGAATATTCAAATCAAGCCTCTTTTATCCCTGCAGAAATCTTTAGCTTTTGAAATTTATCTTTAACTGTATGTGGTTACAACATTAGGCAAAGCTTCGTTGAAAGACAGAACTTTCAAAGGCTGCCTCCCAAAACATCCCCAACAGCAGCTCTTGAGAAGACAAAGGTGTCTCAGGCTCTGGAGACACCACCTACACAGCCTGGCAGTGTCTCAGGGCAGGAGAGGTGACATCAGAATTTATTGAGAATTGTAAGATGGTTAAAGAAAGGTGAGATCAGTGGAAACAGCAAGGTAAGGATTCTGAGAGGACGGATGCAAAGAATTTGGGCTAAAAACTGTCTGTTGACACTTCCCACGAAGGGTTGATGAGTCTTCTATGAGATTCAGTGGGGACAGTTCTAGAAAGGGATAGTCATACCAATGAAGAGAGTGAGATAGTAACGTTGTGTGAGTGTAGACAGTGAGGGGCAGTTTCAGTTCTCAGTGTCTAGGCTGAGTGTGGGGCAAATGGCTTTGGTTCTCACACCTGAGAGAAGCTTTCCTGGGGCTGGGGTCCGAGGCACGTTTGCTACCGCTGGCTTCAGGTTGCAGGCTTGTTTTGATTAGGTTACACCAGTGGTCGGCAAACTGCAGCTCGTGAGCCACATGCGGCTCTTTGGCCCCTTGAGTGTGGCTCTTCCTAAGCCTTAGGAGTACCCTAATTAAGTTAATAACAATGTACCTACCTATATAGTTTAAGTTTAAAAAATTTGGCTCTCAAAAGAAATTTCAATCATTGTACTGTTGATATTTGGTTCTGTTGACTAATGAGTTTGCCAACCACTGGGTTAGACTAACCCTGTTTTGCTTGCAGATGGTCCATCGCTGCCATAAACAATATCAAGCTTCAGCTAACAAAGAAGGAGGAGGAAATGGACACTGGATAGGCAACCAGCTATATTTGCCATAGCAGGTAGGGAGAGAGATCGATAGCCTACAGAGGTCCTGCCTTCTAGAGGTCATGGTTCCTCTGAGGCCAGGCACTGTGATAAGACTCTGCCTCAGCACCAGCTGTTCCTTCTGCTAAGCTCAGGGCCCTGACTCCTAGTAACCTAAGAGTCACAACTGCTGAACTGTAGTCTCCTACCAGCAGGGATGTCCCATCAGGACTCTGACCATTCGCTCTTTGGTCAATGGGTTTTCACTACCTCATCACATCTGACCTCAGTTCATACCATTCTCTTTCTCTCTTCCCACACTCCAGCCACTGCATTTCCCTGCCTCTAACACTTCAACTCCGTTCTGCCTCAGGGCCTTTGCCCTTGCTGTGCACCTAGTCTGGAATGCCCTTGTTTGTTCTTCGCATGTTTCCTACCATTCAGGACTCAGCTCAGCTCTTCAGAGAGGGCTTTCCTGACTGCCCTTTGGAGAGTGGCCTCTGCCCCCAGAAACACTTCACCCCATCGCCATACTTGGCAACTATCCCTCTGTGAAATGATCTTGTTTATTAGTTTACTTACTCATTCGTCTCCACCTGAACTGGAATAGAAACTTCACAAGAGTCCTATCTTGTCTTCTTCACAACTGTAGGCTCAGTTCCTAGAAAGGGCCCAGGATGCAATAAAACATGAAAAATAATAATAATACCTAACTTTTGAATTGTTTTGATGGCACCAGGTACTGTTTATAAGACCCACAACGTATTATTATCTATTTAATCTTCTAACAAACCTTAAAATCCCAATTTGACTGTGACACAAAGAAGGTAAATGGCAGGAAGTGGCAGGAATGGCATAACTTAAGTGCCCAGTAAATAGGTATGACATTAGAAAAAGTAACCTTTTATTTTTGTTCTTGACTTCCCTGTGCAGGTGGCATGTACTGCTCAGTAGCACATAAGCGGCTCCTGGCAGAGGTAGTTTACAGAGAGCGATGCTGCTCTGCCCCTGCCTTATTAATTTTCCAACAGCACGAGGTCACGTTTCCTTCTGAAGTTTTGACACTCAATGATAGCATGAGCATCACCCATCTTAAGATTACATAACAGAATTATGTAATTCTAAACTGAACACAACAAGCCCACACCACATCTTACTCTTTAATTTTATATGTGATACACATCACACACATGGTAGAAGCTCTTTGATTAGGTAATAAATGCTTATCCTCAAATTTCATCTGTGCTAGAAAACATCACCTGGGACTTTCCACTCCATTCTCAGCTGAATAGCCCAGCCAAGCAAATAGCTATCTACAAACGCAGTGCCCTGTGATGGTGGTCACCCTCCTTCCCCTAATCAGTGTGACTTTCATTTAGGCATGGCCTCACTCTGCTGCTCTCCAGGCTTCTGTCTACCCACTGGGTGCTGTTTCCTTTGGAAGTTCCCCTTTGTATTCTCTTTCCTCATCACTGGCAATCCCACTGCTCCTGCATACCCACCCACTTCCACATGTCTACAGAGCTATTCACATAGCAGGAGACATCCAGTATTCATTCACTTTACCCTACAAATTTTATTGAGGCCCACTGCCCATTATACAGCAGGCCTAAGTGCTAAGGAAACATGAATGAGGAAATCAGGCACAGTGCTTGCCCCCTGAAACTTAGTTTCCTAAAAAACAGATATTAATCACATTGATATTGTGAGTATAATGAAGGAAAGTGGCAGGGTAGCCTGAGGAAGAGTAAGGTAAGGCTTCTTGGGCCTTCTAGCTAAAAGCTGAGGTGGAGATGGGGGAGAGGTTCCAGGCAAAGGGAAGAGTAGGTGCCCAGGCCTTAAGGTGAGAGGGAGCGTGCCACTTTTGAGGAAGTGATAAGAGGCAGAGTGACTGAGCTCAGGGAGCAAGGGAGAGAGCACTTGGAGATGAAGTGCAGGAGCATGCTGGACAGGGCCTTGGGTCCAGGTTCCTGATTCTGGACATATCCTGTGGGTAAGGGGAAGATATTAGAAGCATTTAGGCAAAATAGACATGATCTAATTTGTGGAGAATAGATTAGATAAATCTAGATTTTTGTCTTGCTCTATTTGTTGCAATAGGAACAGAAGAGGGGAGCTATTTAGGGAGGAAAGGTCATAATTCAAGATTGATGCAACCAGCCCAAGATGCCTTTGAGGCATTCAAGTAAACACACTGAGTAGACAGATGAATGAATACATTTGGAGTTCTAAGAGAGATCTGGGTTATAGGTAAACATTTGAGATGGTGATTGAAGCCATGGGTGTGGCTGAGATTGCCAAGCAAAACATAGAGAATAAAAAGAGAAGGGAGACTAGGACCAGTCTTGGATAGATTATGACATTTAAAGTCTCCTTCACATTTAGCCAGTGAAGAAGATTGAGAAAGGACAACCAGGCAAGAGGAAAGCCAGGAGAGTGTAGTGACCTGGAGGCTGAATGTGGACCCTTTCAAATCCATCTTCAATTGTGTTTAAAAAAAAGAAAAAGAAGAAGAATTCATTGGCTCTTATAACTTAAATCAGGAGTAGTCAGACTTATTTAGATCCAAGTGTTCAAACAGGTCCTCTGGGACCTGCCTCTCTCCCCATCTCTCAGTTCTGCCTTCTTCTGAATGTGTTTCTTGGCTAAGTGGGTCATCCTATGTGGCAGCCTGTTTCAGGTTTACATCCTACCTAAGGTAAATAAGGTCTCTGTTCTATTGGTTCCAATAAGACACCAGCTATTCCTGCTGTTGGCAAAGCTTAGGTTATAGTCTCATCTACGAGCAGGGAGGGGGTTGACATCAGTCATGCCCATGCCTTATGGACAGATCGTTCCTCAAAAGAAAACCAGAGTGCTGTTACCTGAAGAAGGCAGAGAAGAAGCGAGGCAGGCTACATCCCAGATATCTATGCAGATGCCAAAGGGATGAATATTCCAAGAAGGAGAATACATTCAATAGTGTTAAATACTATTGAGAGATCAAGTAAGATGAGAACTAGAAATGCCCATCAGCTTTAGCCACTGGGACTCACACAAATAGCTCTATCACAGAGTGGGATGGGGTAGGAATCATAATGCAAGTAGAAATGGCCAAGTGAACTGAGGAAAGAAAAGTCACTCAGAACTAAGACAGCCAAGGAAGGCTTCATGTAAGAGGTGGCATTTAAGTTAGGCACTGAAGGATGGGTACTATTATAAAAACCAAAGCCAGAGAAGAGGAGGAAGGAAGAGCACCCCAGCTAATCATAGCATGAGCAAAATCATGATGGCAGTGAGTCTGCGGTGTGTTCACTGAGAGTAGAACAGATTGTATTTGGTCTGAGCGGTTAGAGGGGTAAAGAAAAGGGGCTTCCTTTGTGCAATTTATGAGTTACTCAACTATAACCAATATTCCCTCAGGTTATTGGCCTGATTATGTAAATTAGGGATTGCCGTCACTACAATGGAACTGATTGAGATCCCACCTAGAAAAGATCTACCTATCATCTTGCCTTTCTTTCCAAGAGATCCCTGGGGTAGCTCATGTGTAAACTCAACAGTAATCTCTTTTCTCTCTTTTCCTTTGAGCTCTGGCCTTTCCTATGACTCTCTGAGTGGCCTGGGCTTGCAGTGCTGATGTCACCATTCATGGCTGTCTCTGTCATTCTGGTGGCCGACTGCACGGTGAGGATTTGACTACTCTGCCTCTTGCCTCTGCAGCGGAGGAATGTCCAGTCTCAGAGGGTCGCCTCTGCAACAGCAGGTCGGGTGTTTCTCATCTTTCCTTTCACTTGTTATTCCGGGAAGCTGACACTGGAAGGGATGGTAGGGATGAAGAATTTTGGATGGAAGACAATTTACACAACTCTGCCCTGTATATATTCAGATATCCTCTAACGATTGTTCTCAGAACAAGCGGAATCTCTAGCCGTGGGTATACATTCTCCTTCCACTCAGCGCCCTGCCTTGGAATGGTTATTGTTCACCAACAGCTCAGGGGTCTCAGTCTTGATGGCCAATAGCCGCACCTGTTCATTTAGTCTGTATCTTGTTCCCAGGCTCTTAGGACCTTTAGGCACCTTGTGCCCCTGTGACCAAGTCCATTTGCCCAGACAGAAAGACGACAAACTAGAACTCAGAGCGGATAATTCCCTTACACACCTCCACTCTATGCTCCTGGACATAGCATAAATACTAAAGTCTTAATGGGGGTCAGTGAGGCCATTTGAGCAGGGAGTGCAATGCACAGAGCATCCTTGGAAAAGATTGCATTGGCAGTGGTTTCCAATAGATTTGGGAGAGCAGAGCCCCACCCGGAGATGGTGATGGGCCCAGGGAGACAAACCCTGTACCAGAGGGACTGAGGCCAGTGTGGAAAGGTGGGGATGGGTTTTAGAAGCACACCTTTGGAGGAGGACTGAAAACATGTGGCCCCAGGACACAGAGGGCTCATTGTGATGGGGGAGAAGGGGCTGAGAACAGGGCTCTGCCTGGGGCAGGGATCCAAGCATGGATGTGGGGCCAGGCCCCTGCTCCCCGTTGGTGACTGGGACTGGAAGAGCTGGGCCTGTCTGCCTGCAATGGCAGTGGGAAGGGGTGGAGGAGGAAGTGGCCCCAGCACGAGTGGGACCCAGCTGGGTGCTGCATGATGTCTTACAGAAGACTCTGTAGTGCAGGGGCGTCCGCCTTTGGTAAGGGCCCCTGAGGTACCTGGTGTACCAGGGAGCCTCATTCACAGACACCGTGACCCAGGCCCTCCAGGGAGCCTCTCTTCTGAGACTCCTCATTTCTTCTCTCCACTCTGAGTCTGAGGCACCCCCTGGCCTGCCATTAGTCCCCTCTGACGTCTCCTCTTTATGGAACTGGGACTGGCTTTGCTGGGCCTCCCTGGAGGGTTGAGAGAGCCTCATTCATCAGCTCTAGGCCAGACATTTTATACCATGAGTGTGATGGAATCTCTCTGGTTGTGCCAAATCCGCTTTGGCTTTGCAGTGCACGACAGAAGGCCCCTCCTGTTATTGTGCCATCCCTAAAAGGGTGATGTCTTCCCCCAGGGCAGGGGGACCCTTTTTCATAGCCCTGCCCTCCAGCAAAATTCAGAATTCTCCTGAGCAAAAGCCCTTCAACTTCCTGCAGCGCAAAAGAAAGGGGGCAGGATAATGGGGTGGTGATGAGGTTTGTGCTCAGGGCCTTCAGTGCCCATGCTGTGCCCCAGGGATGGCAAGGCCCCAGGATTCCTGCCCCAGCTCCTGGGAGACAGACGGGAGCGTTCCCTGTGATGGGTCTCTGAATCACTACCACAAACAAACAAGCAAATCATTAGACAACCCTGGTAATTAGAAGGAAAACATAATGATAGTGAAGGCACCTTTCTCCATTCATTCCAAGCATTTTTCCTCGTGTTTATTTTGGGCACAGAGCTATTTGAGGGGCGGGGCAAGCTTGTGTGGGAGCTGGTAAGGAGTTGGTCCCATGTGGCAGCTTGAGAGGGGGTGATGGGAGGGGGGAGCGGTGGGGGGGGGGTGGGCAGTACTAGTGTTTGGTCTGTGGAAGATGAAACGCAGCTCTGCTCTGTGGGCGGTTCTTTGATCTTTCCAGTAACTGCTAGAGTAGCAATTAGCATCCTTAATGCTGAGGGGAGTCTCTGAGAAACCCTTTAGCCTACTGATTTAGGTTAGTAGATATGGAAGAGTGGGTGTCTGTGAGTGTGTGTGTGTGTGTGTGTGTGTGTGTGTGTGTGTGTAAGAGAGAGCGAGAGACAGAGAGAGAGAAATGGGTTATTCATTAGATGTTTGATGTTTATTCTATAATATAGCTTCATATTTGAGGGGGATGTGACACCTTCAAAATAAAATTGTTTTGTTGTTGAAAATTTAACATCTGAGTCCTTACCTTGAGAAGGCACAAAGCCCGAAATTTAGCAGAAAATAAGATTTCTTGAAAGTTTTAATACTGAGTGAAATAATATGCCCAGGAGTCCTGTCCAGACTTCCTGTCAGGAATAATTCTTCCCTCAGAGCCTGAGCTCTGGAAGCTGGCAGGGTTTAAATTTCTGCTGAACCATTTTCTAGAACTCACGTAAGTTTCTTAACCCCTTTACACCTTAGTTTTCACATTTATGAGACAGAAGAACCTGTAACATGGGGATAAGCTACCTCATAGGATTGTTTGTGTGTTTTTTTTATAAGAATTAAATAAAATAATTCATGTAAAGTACTGAACTCACACAATGGTTGGCACACAGTAGATGTTTAATGACTTTCATTTTTAGAAAATACTTGAAATAAAGTCTATAGTAGAAGGGAAGCTCATTTTCTCCTCAGGGGCCACTGAGCAGGGCTAGATGAGGGAATATCTATGGGAAGCCACAAATTTTTAAAAAATTATTTTAATTTCTACTGATACAAAAATGATGAGACTAAGTGACCACTAGGAGCTTCAGCCTCTTAAACAGAGCAAACAAACCAAACGCCAGTACTGAGCACTGAAAAAGAGCTGGAGAGCTGGAGAAGGGAAAGAGGTCTCCTGGGTGCGGAGGGGCCCTGGGAGGCGAGGATGCAGGAGTGATGCGGGAGGGGAGACATGGGGAAGAGGAGGAACGGGTCCTAATAAGTCAGCCCTAGCACCCTACCCCGTGGGGCTTTGATGCTCAGCCCAGATGCTGTCCCAGTCACCAGCCCTGACTCAGCCAGACCTGGAGAGCGCAAAACTGGGGGCCCAACTCCTTACTCCTCAACCAGAGTCCCATCTAATCCGGCCCACGTGCCTTACTCCTTATAGTCCACCGGCCCCGTGGCTGCTTCATGTCCACAGCCACGGCCCTCCGCCCACACTGAGCGCCCCTGGGCTGCCTGAGCACCACCATCTCCTGGGGCCCGGAACTGCCCCATCACCACGGTGCAGGCCGGCAGGCTCTTCTGCTTTACTTCACCTTCTATTTTAATTAATCAGTCAAATTATTTTTATTAATAAATGACAAAACTTTTCAAATAATCATAAAAATATCCACCACCCAGATTTAACAACTGTTGATGTTTTGCTATATTTGCTTCAGATTTTTTTAAGGTATAAAAAGTTACATGTAGAAGTAATAGAAATTGTCTTTTTCTCCCTCCCCAGAGTTAACCACTCTTTAAAATTGGTTCTTGTTTCTTACCCATGCTTTCATATCTATGGCATATGCATGATCCCCAAACAGCACTGCATGTAGTGCTGTTTGGGTAATTTAAAATGTTTACATAAATAGTATCTTGCTGTTTACACTCAACATTATTTCCAAGATTTACCTATTTTGATGCTTGTGGAAGTAGTTCATTCCTATTTTAAATTATGATATTGTTTTCCATCTAGGAATGCATTAAGTTATGTTTCTATTCCCCAATAGATGGCCATTTAGGTTGCTTTCAATTTTTTCTATGACAACAATGTGACTGAAAATGCTATTGTGTGTGTCTCCTTGTGCATTTGTGTGTGGTATGCAAAGCTCCAACTTTCTGGCTGTGACTGAGTTGTTCTCCAGGGCGATTACACACCTACCGGCTCTGTAAGGGAGTTCTCATCCCCCCACAACCTGCCAGTACTCAGTAAAGTATGACTAACATTTCGCCACTGTCTTAATTTGCATGTCTCTGATAATTATTGAAGGTGAAGATCACTTTATGTGCTTTTGACCATTCAGATTTTCCTCATCTATGAATTGTTTCCCCTTCTTCTCTTTTGGGTTTTCTTTATCTTCTTTATTTGTGAGAGATCTTCAAGTGCTCTAGGCAGTGAGACTTGTTGGTTATGTGGGTATTTCAGGATTGCTTGGCAAGAGCAGGGATGATGTCCTTTACTATATTAGGTTCAAATTAATTAGTTGGTTCTTTTTTAAAAAATTGGTTTTAGAGAGAGAAGAATGGAGAGAGCGAGAGAAACATTGATGTCAGAGAGAAATACCGGTTGTCTGACTCTCGTATGCACTGACTGGGAATCAAACCCACAACCTAGATATGTGCCCTGACCGGGAATTGAACCCGCAACCTTTTGGTGTATGGGACGATGCTCGAACCAACAGAGTCACCCGGCTAGGGCTAGTTGGTTCTTTTATAAAGCATTGAGATATAAATTAACATAGGGCTGAGAAGTAGGCTTTTCTTAATAGAAACATTATAAAGAAGCAAACCTACAAACCTCTATTTTTCTGAATAAAGAGTGAGATGTGAGAATGACATGCCCCTAGTCTTTCTCTGCTTGCATTTTTTTTCAGTTTTTTTTAATTCAAGAAAAACAATTTTAAATATAATAATGTTTTATGCAATTAACCTTAATATTTTCAAGAAAAACTATCTTAAATATAATAATGTTACATGTAAAAAAACATTAATATCTCAAGAAAACAATTTTAAATATGATAATGTTACAGGCAATAAACACCAATTATTCAAGAAAAATGATCTTACATATAATAATATTACATGCAATAAACATTAATATTTCAAGAATAAAAGGATTTTAAGTATAATAATATTACCAAAACTGTACTAACATAGTATGATATCACAAAAGTTGTAGGAAATAGTAAAAATCTGCAAATAACAAGATTACTTCTATTATATTCTAGAATATTTTCCCCTCTGCCTCTATTTTTGTTCGTCAGTTTATGTTGTTCATTATATTCTACAAATGAGTGAGATCACATATTTATCTTTCTCTGAGTTGCTTATTTCACTTAGCATGATGCTTTTAAAGTCTATTTTGTTGGATATGAGTATTGCTACTCCAGCTTTTTTTTTTCTATTTGCATGGAAAATTTTTTTCCATCCCTTCACTTTCATTCTGTGTGTGTCTTTTGTTTTGAGGTGGGTCTCTTGTAGACAGCATATAGTTGGGTCATGTTTTTGTATCATTCAGCTACCCTACACCTTTTTTTAAATATATATTTTATTGATATTTTACAGAGAGGAAGGGAGAGGGATAGAGAGTTAGAAACATTGATGAGAGAGAAACATCGATCAGCTGCCTCCTGCACTCCCCCCCAACCCCCCACTGGGGGGATGTGCCTGCAACCAAGGTACATGCTCTTGACTGGAATCGAGCCTGGGACATTTCAGTCTGCAGGCCAATGCTCTATCCACTGAGCCAAACCAGTCAGGCTACCCTACACCTTTGATTGGAGCATTTAACCCATTTACATTTAGGGTTATTATTGAGAGGTACTTATTTATAGCCATTTTACTTCTGTATGGCTAAGTTTCTCGCTCTGTTTCTTCTTCTCAGCAATCCCTTTAGCATTTCTTGTAATGCTGGCCTGGTGGTGATGAACTCCTTTAGCCTTTTTTTTTTTTTTTTTTTTTTTGTCTGGGAAGCTCTTTATTTGACCATCTATTTTGAATGATAGCCTTGCTGGATATAGTAATCTTGGTCTCAGATCCTTGCTTTCCATTACTTGAGTACTTCATGCCATTCCTTTCTGGCCTGTAGAGTTTCTGATGAGAAATCAGGTGTCAGCCTTATGGGAACTCCTTTGTAGGTAACAGTTTTCTTTTCTCTTGCTGCCTTTAAGATTCTCTCTTTGTCTTTAATTTTTGGCATTTTAATTATGATGTGTCTGGGTGTAGGTCTGTTTGGGTTCTTCTTGTTTGGGGTTCTCTATGCCTCCTGAACTTCTGTGACTTTTTCCTTTACCAGGTTAAGGAAGTTTTCTACCATAATTCTTCAAACACCTTCTCTATTCCTTTCTCCCTTTCTGCCTCTTCTGGCACACCTGCTATTCTAATATTGTTACGTTTCACATTGTTCCACAGCTCCCTTAAGCTGTCCTCCTGTTTTTTAATTGTTTTTTTTTCTCTAATTGAGTGATATTTTCAACTCTGTCTTCTAATTCACTGATTCGATCCTCAGCACCCCCTAATCTGCTGTGTATTCCTTCCAATGTGTTCTTTATTTGTGTTATGTCATTCTTTAAATCAGACTGTTCTTTTTTCATAGTCATTATGTCTTTTTCCATACTGTTGAGCATTCTTAACATCATTACTCTGAACTCTGTTTCAGATAAATTTCTTAACTCTGCTTCATTTATCTCTTCTGGAGAATTCACTAGTTCTTTCATTTGGGGATTGTTTCTTTGTTTCCTCATTTTGCTTGTCTGTTTGGGTTTGTGACTATATTTTAGGTAGATCCTCTATATCCTCTCAATCTCTAGTGCAGAACAGTGTTAAAGGCTGTTTCTGACTAATTGGATCAGGCAAAGACTCAGAGCCTCTGTCTACAGATTAATAGGATTCCGAGTTCTCAGGTGTGGTGAGAGTTTTTCAACAGTTTGGGGCAGTTGCTTCTTCCTGGAGACTAATTGTTACTTTTATTCTCTTAAGTAGCCTCAGGGCAAGGTGTTTTCCAATAGGGTGTGTTGACTGTCTTCCCCCCAGGCAAGACAGATGTCTATGTGGGAAAGATGTCCTTCGCTGTGTGAGGGAATGACTTAGCCCAGGAAACTTTGGATGTCTGCCTTCTGAGCTCTCTCCCCCAAGTCCCCAGTCCTGGGTTCTGCTCTTACAGCTCCAGCCCACTTCACCCTCCCTCTGCCAGAGTACAAGGTGGGTGGCTCTATGGGGAATTTTTGTGTGTTGGCCCTTTAAGAGGGTGCCTGAACTTTCAGCTGCCACTCCCTGGCAGACAGCACCCCACAGCTTTTCACAGCAAGATGTTATGTGGGTAGCCTCCTCAGTTTGGTACTCTCTGCTGGAGATTCCAGCTTTGGGATTAGATCCCAGAGTTGTCAGTGGCACCTCCTCCCTCCTCCGCAGCTGAGATATCTCTCCAGGACTTCAGTTGCCATCTGTGGGTGCCCGGCTAGCCCTTTCGTGCCTCTGCCCCTCCTACCAGTCTCTATGAGGTCTCCACCTTTGGTCCTTGGGTATCAGGGTTCTCTCCTGTGAGTTTTCCATTGATTATTCAGGAAGCCTTTCTGTATTTCAGTTGTAATTCCATCTTGTTCCTGGGAGCATGTCCGTGCAGCATCCTCCTACTCTGCCACCATTTTTAATCTCTCTGTGCTTGCATTTTATATGGATTATCTCTTGGGATAAAATGGTGAGGGCTTTGTGTATGATGCTTCTAGAAATGCTAGTGCCAGTGTTTTGTCTCCTCCCAGCAGAAGGAAGAATTTTAAAATGGCAAATGCCGACAGCCTTGGCATGCAAGGCAGGATTTCCAAGGGTTTTCACATACGATATATTCTCCACCTTTTGGTTATCTTTAGTCTTTGGTGTGCTTTCTCTGCAGAAGTGGATGATCTCACACTTTGTGCTTATTCATGCAGGTCCACCCACGTCTCTTTCTTGGTTTTCCTTACGCCATTATTTCAATCTTACTCCTTCTGGACCCTGACTAATCAGCTTAGTCATCTGCCACTGCTGTGAGTCCCTGGGTATCTTTATCTTTGGTCACCTCTCTTTCCGCACAAAGTGAATGATGAAGTGCACCGTCTGAGTCTGTTCATCAGAGGGATTTCCCCTTACCACTGTCTTGAGATCCCCTGGGTTGGGCTGTCAGTGCAGAAGCATTCCATTTTCAGCTTGTACCAACATAGCAAGGCACTCCATTGTGAACCAAGGTCAGGCTGTTCCTTCTCCATAAGCTGGTCAAAGGGGCCCCTCACACACATGATACCATCGGTGTGAACTGAGGGAGAGGCGGGAGTGCAACAGAGGAAGGTGTCACAGAGCCTGGGTCACCTGCTCAGGCAGCATACTTGTGCCTTCTGGACCCCTTGAGCCTGATCTCAGATATATCACTTCCATTTTACAATCAGTTATTGAGAGCCCATCCAATCTTAGACCCTGGGCTGCATGGTCAGACACCAGTTTCCATCGCCACCCAGGAGCCCAAAGGCCCATGTCGGGGTCTGCCGGCTGTGGGGCTTCCTACACTTCCATTCTTGCCACTGTAGGTTTAGGTGCCTGCTTCTTTCTCAGTCCCTGGGAATGTTCCTTTCTTTCATTTGAACTCAACTATGCATTCGATAAATCATGTTTGCTTCATTTCATCCAGCACTTCTTTGTAGGTGTTTTTAGCAGGAAGATGGCCTGAGCATGCCAGCTAAATATACCATATTTACTGGAAATTATACCAGTTTGTTTTTAGAAATCACAATGGTTAGTTCACTGCAGTCACAGAATCTTATGGATAAATTCAGTGGATAACTTCAGACATTATGACAACAAATGTGGGGCAATTTCTCTCCAAGCGTAGAATGGGGCTTCCATTACTTGACACTCAATATGTGAGCATTATATTTTTCTTTATGGTGGAAGGAAACACACTTTCTAATGGAGACAGTTGGTGTATACATATTCCTTATTCCCAAAGGTTACAATATCGTTAATGTGACCACATCTTGCTAGAAGAGTCTGTTCAAGCTGCAGCAATAGTATGTTGAGCTGTTGCCTGGTGATTAAGGGGGACTTAAAAATGATAAAATACAGAATAAGGATATAGAAATCAAAACAGTTGAAATTTTCCAGATAAAATCTTGATAAATGGAGGAAGGAGGCAAACAGGTGCATTTGGCTTACATTTCCTAGGGATGGCGTCCAGTTGCATTGGAGTGCTGAACCGAAATCTGCCTCCAGGCTCTAGAAAGTGGGGGAGCTGACACCTACCTAGCAGATCACACCAGGTGTGGCTGCCCTGACAGCACGACAGAGGTCGTATCTATGTACGTCTATTTCTTCTTTTCTGTCAGAGATATTCCCAGTGCATGTGGCAAGTGAAGGCACATGTTCACTCATCTGCTGGCAGACATGTCTACAGATGCCATCCTTTCCATCCTGCTTCCCGCACACAACATAATTACAGGGCCGGGAGGTGAGAGCCAGACCACAATATGCCTCAAGGGGTCCAGAGAGACTGGGGACGTAGGTGATGCTTGAAAACAGGGAGAAAAAACTGTCATGTAAAGACAGGCTGAGAGCAGAGCTGTGGCCAAAATGATCATGTGCGAGGCAGTTGCTGAGGCAGGCATCCAAGGGAACTGTGCAAGATTCTCATTTTTAAATATCAGATGTGTAGTTTTAGGGTTGAGAAGCTAAAAATAGGCAATCCGCTCCCTCTAATTTCTTATAATTAATTCTCAAACAGCTTGTGTTTCCCTATTATTGTGTACGAGGTGCATTAAGGACAGTACTTGAAAATGCCCCAGGAATAAAATAAGTAGAAAGTTAAAGTCATATGCTTATATAAGTAATACAGTAATATCTGTTCTACATATGTCAAAGAACATTCATTGTCTTTGGCTTTCAAGAGGTATTTAAAATATGGTATTCCAGATGCTTCCATCATGAGGCATCATTGATTATAAGTAAAATACAATGACCCTTTATTTGAAGGTTGTGTATATTTTATTTAGTCTTATATACAGCATGTGTTTAATATTTTGGTAGGAAATTTTTGTATAAAGCAGAACAGTAAAAGCCATATAGCACATTGTGTTTCTTTACTGTACTTTCTCCTTGTCAAACTGAGTTGGTTTCAATGGTTTGGTCTATTTTCCCTCAATCATTTTTTTCTATTTAAGTCCTCTGATATATTTCTATTTACGACATTCCTAGATACTTAGTTTTCTCATGTCTTCATTCTTTCCCCCTCATTTTGGACAATGTATGTACTTTTTTTCCCTCCCAGTAAGTAGTCTTTTCTCATCAGTACTGATTTAAATAGTTTCCTTTTCCAGGCCCTGGCTGGTATGGCGCAGTGATTGAGCATCATTCCACAGAGAGATTGCTGGTTCAGTTCCACATGCCTGGGTTTCAGGCTCGATCCCCAATAGAGGGCATGAAGGAGGCAGCCAATTGATGGTTCTCTCTCTCCCTCTTCCTGCCTCTCTCACTCTAAAAGTCAATAAAAAACACATTTAAAAGTGTTTAGTTTCCTTTTCCAAATGGCGATTCTGGCTAGCACGAGCTAGCACTGGACAGTAGGTTGAAAGCTACTTTAGTATACTTTCCCACTGGAAGCATTGCCTCCTGCATGTGAGCTCCGCTACCAAAAAAATGTGTGCCTCCTACTGACCTGGCAGCATACAGGACATAATTATCTCCAAAGAGTCACTGAAAAGCTATAGCTCATTGGATTACCATCCTTATCACTCAGTAAAATTCTCAAATGTCAGTCATAGGATTGTTAGAGGTTCATCCCAATTCCTGTCAAAATCTGTAGGTTGGTGTGGTTTCTTTTTTTGTTGTTGCTGTTTTTTAGGATTTGACAAGATGAATCTAAAAACCATATAGGAAAACTAAGGGATTAGAATTGCTAAAACAATTAAAAAAAAAAAGATGAATGCAGAGGAACCATGCTTCTCTATTTCAAAACTTAGTATAAAGCTTCAGTAATCAAGAGAGTGCCATATTGGTAGATGAATCAATGCAACTGTAAGAGGAAACTAAAAATAAATCCACATTATACGGTCCATTGATTTTTCATAAAGGCACAAAAACAATGTAATAGAGCAAGGATAGTCTTTTCAACAAATGGTGCTGGGACAACAGTATATGCCCCCCCAAAATTTTCAACCTGAGTCACATCACTACCTTGTGTAAAAATTAACCAAAAATGGAGGATAGATCTAAAATTTCTAGAGGAAAACATAGAAACAAACCTTTGTGACCTTGGTTGATTTAGGCAACTAAATTAATATTGATAAATTGGATTTTGTCAACATTGAAAACTTCTTCTTTATGAAAGGCAATGTTAAGAGAATTAAAAGGTAAGCTACATATCAGGGAAAATTATTAGTGAAACATATATCTGTCAAAGGACTTGTATCCAGAATATGATAAAAAAAAACAACAACCCAAACTCTCAGAACTTGAGAGTAATATGAAAACAACCAAATAAATGATGGCCAAAAGCTTTGAACAGATGTCACCAAAGGAGATATATAAAAGGGGGGGAAAGCACTTAAAAAAGATTCTCAACATCATTATTTACTACAAAAATGCAAATTAAAACCACAATGTGATACCACTGCAAGCACATGTTTTAAAATGGGCAAAAAAGAAATATTAAAAAGAAAACAAAAGTTGGCAAAGCTACTGAGCACCGGAACTCTCATATGTTACAGATAGACTTAAAAATGGTAAGCCACTTAGGAAAATAGTTTAGTAGGTTGTTGTAAATTTAAATATATACTTACCATAAGACCTACAAGTCTTATTCCTACATATTAACCAAGAGAAATAAAAACTTATATTTACACCAAAACCTGTACATAAATATTTATAAAGTCTTTATTCAAAATGGCCAAAAATTGGCAACAAGACAAATGTCCTACAACTATTGAATGGATAGACAAACTGTGGTATATCCAAGCAGTAGAATACTACTCAGCAATAAAAAAGCACAATCTACTAATACATGCAACAACATACATGTCTTTTATATGCATTATGCTTAGTGAAAGAAGCCAGACAAGTGGTATACTCTATGATTCCATTTACTATATGACATTCTGGAAAGGCAAAGGTAGTGACAAGAAATGGACCAGTAATTACCAGGGGCTGTGGGTAAGAGGAGGAGATGACTATAAAGGGACATGAGGGACCATTTTGGGGGGTATGAGAAGTGTTCTATGTCTTGATTTTAGTGGTGGTTATATGGCTGTATGCATGTCACAAATTCATGGAACTGTAAACCAAAAAGAATAAATTTTACTACATGCAAATTATAGCTTAATTTTTTTGTTTTGGAATTTAAAAAAGATTAATTTATCTTCCAATTACAGCTGACATACAATATCAATATTATATTAATTTTAGGTGTAGAAGTATATCTTACTTTTAGAAAAATTTTAAATGGGGCAATAGGTGAAATGAAAAAATGATAATTATTGGAGGGCTGAGTTTATGAGATACATAATATTAATCTCTGGTGTTGTGCATGTTAAGCATGAATGTTTCCACTGTTAAAAGTAAAAACAACAACAAAGCAAACCTCTTGAAAGGGGTTTTCACTTCCTCACCTTCCATTCAGGCTCTGGTCCCGCTATTCCACTGACTCATGTCAAGGTTCTTGTCGATTTCACCAGTGACCTACTGACCTTCCCATAGCCAAAGCTAGAGGTTGGTTATCTTCTTTTCTCATTTTACTCCATCTTTTAGCGGCATGTGTTAGTTTCTTTTCTCGGTTTCTGTGACATCATTCATACTCTTGTGTTCCTCCCCTCTATTCATGCCTCTTTGGTTTCATTTGCTGCCTCCTTTTTACAAAACCTCTAAACTGTGCTATATCTGAGGGTGAGGTCCTCACCCCAGTTTTCTTATATCTGCACTCTGTCTGTAGGTAATTTCACTGGGGCCTTTGGCTTTAAATACTGTCTATTTGTCTATGATTCCCACATCTGCACCTGCGGCCCTCACTCAGAAACTTCAAAGTCATTTATCTAACATGCTACCTGACATCTTCATTCGGAAGTCTACTGGGAACCTCAAAATTAAAATGCCCACAGTTAAAATGGCCCCATCACATCTGTATCCTGGTGTAAATCCCAGTTAATAGCACCTTATCTCCCAGCCACTTGAACTAAAAACAGGAATCATCCTTGTCTCCTCTCTTCCCATCATCTCCTACCCTCCCCATTACTATTCATCTACTTCCAAAATATTTCTGAATGTTTTCAGTTTTTATTTCTACTACTAAGATTCTAATTCAAGCCACCATATTCCTGGCCTTAGTTGTTTCTTCTTTCTACTCACTCCCTTTTTGATAAATGTCTATGTGTAATTTAAGTTCTAAAATTCATATGTAGTTTTATGAATGATGCTTATAATGCTATAAAACTTTACATTTAAATTTCTATGAAACTGCAACACTCTACTCCTTCATTTCTTAGAGCTAGAGTCTGCACTTTCTAAAGTGCTATTAAATAAAATTGAGGAATCTTCTAAAAGAAAAGATGGGAAAATATGGAAATCCCCTGTCTCATTCAAAGTCATGTTTACATTGCTAAAATTGAAGATAGAGTTTAGTACCAAGTTACTGGCAAGAAAGTACACACGATTTGTTCAAGGAAATGTAATACTTGAAAACTAATAATATGTGAGCTGGTTGGTGCAGATTAAATCTTGAGAGTAACCTTATTATTTTGCTCTGTCAATTGTCTTTAGAGACCTAAAGATAATCCTAGGAGAGAGAAGACTGTTTCCTTTTAGAATTTGTTTCATTTCATTAGGACTAATTTATTAGGAAGCCATGGGAACCTAGTCTGGGAAATTAACAGATGGACAAAGCGGCAACATTTAAAAACCAGTGACCTCTAGTTTCGTGTTGACGGATCACATATGTATATTCTTTTGTAAGTCCGGATACAAATTGAAGAAAAAATCTTTATGTTCTTTTGTCTTACTTATGACATAATAGATCAAGCACTTTTCATTTTTCTCGTAGGAATTGTTTACCAAACTGTCAATATCTTGGAATCTTTCTTCAAATTTTCTGGAATCTCCTTTTAAGTCAGGTACTGTAATTGAATGTGACTGTAGAAAATGATGGCAATGCAGTTGGAGACCGAAGAATCAGGAAAATAGTAGCAAGTACTAGCAAAATTTATAGTCATTCCCCTGGTGTTGACTAAGACAACAGTTCAAGGCAGGTGATGCATCAGTGTCAGAATCTGATATATACCAGGCCTGTTTGGCTTCTCATAATTGTCACATAAACCATGGGCAATTTCCTCCAGCATGTTATGTTTCTTTTATAAAGGTGAAGTTGAATTTTTTATTTCAGTCTATTTTTCTGCATTTCTAAAGTAACCCAAGGTCTTATCAGTTGTTCTTAATATGCAGCCAGTTCTGTATCTCACATCAGTATCATTTAATCTTCCCACTTATATTTCCTAACCTTTATCTACCCTTGTTGAGTTTAACTCTGTTGGTAGTGATTTGAATTAGCTAAGAATTCTTTAAATGTGGGTTCTTGTGAACACACTACCTTCTTTTTTAGTAAATATGCTGAGCTATTAAATACTTTTTTAAGTTGTTCCTTTTGGTATTTACCTGTATATTACCCTTTAAAAATAAGTAGATATTGCCCTAACCGGTTTGGTTCAGTGGATAGAGTGTCAGCCTGTGGACTGAAGGGTCCCAGGTTCGATTCCGGTCAAGGGCATGTACCTTGGTTGTGGGCAACATCCCCAGTAGGGTGTGTGCAGGAGGCAGCTGATCAATGTTTCTAACTCTCTACCCCTCTCCCTTCATCACTGTAAAAAAATCAATAATAAAATATATATATATATATGGATATTGCCAACCCTTGATACATAATTATCTTCTAACTTACTATCATAGGTGACAGTTTTAGCTTCCTATGGACTTTTTACCTTTTCACCGCTTTCAGATATTTGTATTACAAGTGTTAGTAAAATCCATATTTAATATTTTCATTTTATGACTATGTAACTATAGGTTATTGTTGAGTCAGAATTTACATTCTTTTATTTAGAGACTAGAGGCCTGGTGCATGAAATTCATGCACAGGGGTAGGGGGTGTGTTCCTCAGCCCAGCCTGCACCCTCTCCAATCTGGGACCCCTCTAGGGATGTCTGACTGCCAATTTAGGCCCAATCCCGGTGAGCCTAAATGGGCAATTGGAATCCCTCTCACAATCCAGGATTGCTGGCTTGCAACCACTCATCTGCCTGCCTGCCTGATTGCCCCTAACCACTCCCTTGCCATCCTGATCAATGCCTAACTGCTCCCCTGCAGGCATGATTGCCCCCAACTGCCTTCTCCTGCTGGCCTGGTCACCCCTAACTGCCCTCCCCTGCCGCCATCTTATGTGTTGGAGTGATGGTCAATTTGCATATTACTCTTTTATTATATAGGATAACTATCTCAAAATTTCATTTGCTTCATTTTCTTTCAATTTTATGGATTAGTTTCCTTCTAACGTTCTATAGCTTCCTTATGGTTAAATCATTTGAATATCTTATATTTCCACTAGAGGCCCAGTGCAGGAGATCATGCGAGTAGGGTCCCTAGGCCTAGCCTGTGATCAGGGCCGCCTTCTGCCCGTTCACCAGTCCCCAGGCTAAATGCCGCTTCCACCACCCGGTCGGGTAGGTCTCGGGCGCACCCTGCAGCTTCCATCAGCTGTGGCGGTGGCAGTGGCGGTGGTGGCAGCAGCCCCCTTGTGAGTGGCCCTGAGCAGGCAGTGCAGTCTATCAGCGGCCAGCCTGGTGCACGTGCATGGAGGTGAAGTCGCCGGTGCCCGATTTCCCACCGGCCTGAGCCCCCAAGCATCAGGGGATGAGCTGGGGATCCCAAAGGCCTGACAGCCAGCCCGGTCCTCCCACCACCCACCCTGGTTCCCCTGTTCACCATCGCTGATCCATCAGAGCCTGTGGGCCAGGTGGAGGGACCAAGAGGTCAGCCCTTCCGCCAGCTCACCAGTCCCCAGTCCCGCCCCACCGCCACCCACCTGCTTCCCTATGGTTCCCCGTTCGTCTGTGGGTGGGAGTGAGGGGTGGGGGAGGTGGTGGAGGAGAGGGACTGAGAGGTGGTCAATGTACCTCATGGCGACTGGTCGAGCGGTCGTTCCGGTCATGATGCTTATGTCCCTGGCCTTTTATTATATAAGAGTCTTTATCTAAAAAGCCATTAATAGTTCTTTTCACCTCTTTGTCCAATTGGACTAGCTGTTTTCTGGATGTACTATATGTCTGTCACAGCTGAAGAGGTGTTATTGATCAGAGTTCTCCAGAGAACCAACAGGGTGTGTGTGTGTGTGTGTGTGTGTGTGTGTGTGTGTGTGTGTGTGAGAGAGAGAGAGAGAGAGAGAGAGAGAGAGAGCTAGTTTTTATTTAGAGTTGACTCACAATTGTGGGGACTGGCAAGCCCAACCCCTGTAGAGCAGGCCAGCAGGCTGAGACCAGGGAAGAGCTGATGTTGCCGCTCTAATCTGAAGGTCGTCTGCCGGCAGAACTTCCTCTTCCTCAGTCTGTTTTCTCTTAAGGCCTTCAACTGATTGGGTAATGCCCACCCACACAATCCAGGATAGTCTACTTTACTCAGAGCCCACGATTTAAATGTTAATCTCATCTAAAAACACACACACAAAAAACTTCACAATGATATCTACACTGGTATTTGGCCAAGTATCTGGGTACCTTGGTCTAGCCAAGTTGACACATAAAATTAACTGTCACTAGAAGTAACCAAGAACATGAGGGTTCGTTATCCAAATGTTGAGAACTTTTTTTCTATGGAAGAGGTCCTGTCCTCCCAACGGAGGACCCCAGCTCAGTGACTGGCCAGTCCCTCCTGGCCACTCCTCTCACTGCCAGCTCTGCCCTGTGATGCTTGTCCTGCCATCCATCTCCCTCACACTCAGAGCCCTGTGAACTTGAACTGCAATAAGCGTGAACCACAGAACAAAAGTTTAAATGTGCTGACCACAAAAACTCATAAATTGCGGGTTTGGCTCCTTGGGAAGTGGTGGGCATGACTTCCTTCACCATATTTAAGAAGTGATAGAATTAATCTCTGAGGAATGTGTTGAAGGAGATGGAAACAGAGTGGGCCAGAAAACCTAATAAACCATTTGCCTCTTCCATTTCCAGGATTTTTGCAACAAATCATGTGCAACATGGGGCTACTTCAGTTTTAGGGAAGTGAGTTATTGTAATCCTCAAGTGTGCACTTGGGAATCTGAGCTTCTGGGAAGCTTTGAGCTGTTCCCATAAAGAGCTGAAAGGGACTATGACTAGAAACAATCTCTCCCACCAGCAAACCCTGGGACTGAATGAATCGAACGAGATGCCTTTCTGCTTTAATTTTTTCTCCACTTCCCAACTCCACATTTAAGAAAAAAATAGCATTTTTTTAGAGACTATATTAGACTAGTTAATAGAACAGGATAATTCTGGATACAACAGCTCTGCAAAATAGGAGAGTATAATGAGAGGCATTTGAATGGATGTCATTGTCTTTTACAAAGCATGCTTTTGTCTCATTGTTTTCACCTAAATCTTCTTGCAAAACAATGGGCTTTGAAAGTGCAAGATATGCTGCTTAACTTTTGAAGAGCTGACAGACATCACACCATTTCCAGGAAGATTGTGACTGGGACTTCAATCACCCCCCTGCCCCCCTCTGTGCAGTAGGTGCTACAATTAAAGAGAACTGTTAGCTGACAATCCTACACCCAGTTCCAATCGTGTCAGAAGAAACTAAAAATATCCTGTGGTCAAACTATAGAGACTCCTGCTTCTAACAAGTTAGGCTGAGAGTGGAGAGCGGGAGGTCACATTACCCGTAGAAACAACGATGAGACTACATAAAACCATTGCATGAAATTTCCTTCATCTGAAAAGACTGAGACCATTTTATGATACTACATGTTGGGTGAAACAAATAAAAAAAGCCATTCTCAATATAGCCAGCTTTTGTGGGCTGTAGTGAGTCACATTTCCACTTAGTAAAAATATCAGAATGCATTTTGGCAGAAATTTTTACTGTGATGTCATTTTGTTTTGTTTCCCTTTACTTCCCTATAGTTAAAGCTCTGGTGACACAAACATTAAGGAATATAATCAGAAAACCTGAGGAATTCTTCTAAGGTTATGTGGTTATTCACGTAACGAAAATTTATTGAGGACCCGAATCAGGGATTGTTCCAAGCCTCTGTTTCTAATCAATTTTCATTACAGTCTTTTGTTCTTGGAACTCTCCAGGGAATCCCCACATGATGGGAAAGAAAGGTGGCTGCACTCTAACAGGTATATGCGCTTTAGGGTGAGTATATGAAACGCAATGGAGGTCACTAAAGTGCCTTTCTGTAGGGCTCTTGTAAACTGGGAATGTGTTAACATATGTACGGCATTTCACCAGAGTCTGGCCCAAGGTGAGTTCTCCATAAATGTTAGCTAGTAGTAGTAGTAATAGTAGTATTTACATATAGCACACACAAGTATATTTGTATAAACGTACACTTTGTCATAAAGGCATAGATTTGAAAAATCTATTTCTGCCTTTTAGCATTGAAGGATCCAACAATGCTTATAGGTCCAAACTGAAGCCATTTTTGTTTGTTTTCTCATCATGGTGAAATAACACAACATAAATTTTTCCATTTTAACCTTTTTAAGTGTACAGTTCAGTGGCATTAAGTACACCCACACTGTTTTGTCACCATCTCCACCATCCACCCATCCCCAGGACATTTTTATCTTCCCAAACTGAAATTCCACAGCTATTAGACACTAACTCTCCATCCTCCCTCTTCTCCTCCCAGCCCCTGGCGACCCCCATTCTACTTCCTGTCTGTACGCATGTGATGACTCTAAGTACTTCATGTAAGCGGAATCACACAGCGCTAGCCCTTTTATGTCTGGCCTGTTTCACTTACATAATGTCTTCAAGGTTCATTCCTGTTGGAGCATGTGTCAGAATTTCATTTCTTTTTAAGGCTGAATAAGGAGCCTTCATTTTAAAATGGAAGTATTTTGGGAAGACCATATGGCTATAGCTCACACAGGCAATTATTTTCAATCCTCTCTTCTCTCTCCTGGGCCTCATTGTATGAATATTCTAACAAGATCTAATGACGTGGTTTCTGGGTGGTGTTCTTTCTTCAGGAATGGCTTTGCCCTTGAACGTGGGCCGTGGGCTCTGGTGACAGATGGACAGGCGTACATTTGCATCTGCATTCTGCCACTTGAGAAATCTATTGTCTTGGGCACACGAAACAGTTAAACCAGATGATATTGCCAATGTTTGATCATCTTTTAGGTACACACATGACAATTTCATATGGCTCAACCTAATTCAATGCCTCTTTGCTCCTCAGTTAGCTTAAGTAAAACATAAAGTTAAAAATGGTGCTTGCCTCTTAGGGTTGCTGTGAGAATTGAATGACATAATGTGAGTGCAGTGTTTCGTCTGAGCTTGGCCAGGAGGCCACTGAGTGCTGGGCTGTGGTGGGAGCTGCCGTCACCACCTCCTCTGGGGAGAGAAGTGTCTTCTCACAAGTCGGGACTCTCAGGAGTCCTCTGCTCACCTCCGCCACCTCTCCTGCACCTGATTGATTGCACCTTCATCATCAGCTCAAGGGCATGAAAGTCATCTGGAATGAGAGCAATTTTTCTGACACTTCATTTTAGAGGGCAGTGAGCAAAATAAATACTATTCCCTATCTTCACGGAGTTAATGTTCTAGTCAGGGAGGAAAAAATAAGTAAGAAAAATCTATGGTGCCTTAGGAAAAATAAAGTACAGGAGGGACATAGGAATTGTCAGGGGACACATTTGATGAAAGAGGACACAGTGCCCTTGCTTCACCATCTGAAGTGTGTTTGAAGGTTGACCTTCCTTTCAGGCCTTCCCTGTATCACTTCCCTTCCTCCCTGCTTCCCTCCCTGACTTCCTGCTTCCCTTCTCTTTCTTCCTTCCTCCTGCTTTCTCTCCCTTCCTTCCTTCCTTCTTCCCTTCTCCCTTTATTCCAGGGTGGATAATGGGCTGCCCTCTCGGCTTTCTTGAAACTGCTTTTCAAGGCGGCTGCCTGCTGACCCTGCAGCTTCCCTGAACGAGGCATTCCGAGAGGCCCCCCTCACCCAGGCCTGTGGTGGGGATGCTGCTTCAGCTGTCCGGGCTCAGCGTCCATTGTTAATTGGGCTTTCTTGGGCTTTACCACAGTTCCTTCTGCATTTTACCTTTTCATGACCCAGAAGTCTCCAAAGCATCTCCTGCTCAGGGCCTTCCATCTCCTCGCCAACCAACTCCCCTTCCTGGTTCTCAGGGAGTTACATGACCTCACCATCAGCACAACTTCCTTATCTGAGCTGCTTGGCTCTCGGCTCTAGCCAGGCCTGGTGCTGGCCAATCCATGGTACCTTACAGAAGGGGTTTTCACCTTTCCCTCCACAATGTACCAGAGACTCTCTAGGGCCCTAAAACTGTTTTATGAAAAAACACCCTGGGCCTGTCATGGGGTTGCTGCTTCAGCTGCCCTGGCGCAGATAAGCTCACAAAAATGAATAGAGTAAAATATGTATCTTTTAGCCCTGGCCTGTATGGCCCAGTTGGTTGACTGTCATTCCTTGCACCAAAAGGTCGCCAGTTCTATCCCAGTCAGGGCACATGTCAGAAATGAGGGCTCAATCACTGGTAGGAGACATGCAGGAGGCAGCTGATTGATGTTTCTTTCTTTCTTTCTTTTTTAAAAATATATTTTGATTTTTTACAGAGAGGAAGGGAGAGGGATAGAGAGTTAGAAACATCGATGAGAGAGAAACATTGATCAGCTGCCTCCTGCACACCCCCTGCTGGGGATGTGCCCACAACCAAAGTACATGCCCTTGACCGGAATCGAACCTGGGACCCTTCAGTCCGCAGGCTGACGTGCTATCCACTGAGCCAAACCAGCTAGGGCTGATTGATGTTTCTTGATCAATGTTTCTCTCTCTCTCCCTCTCCATTCCTCTTTCTCTAAAAATCAGTAAGAACATATAAAAAAATAAATGTATATTTCAGTACTACTTGTTACAGAATATAAGTGGCTTGTTCTTTATTTTGAAGCTTATACTGCAGGCAGGGAAATGTGTCAGTGGGCCTGCAGGGAGGGTAGACTGGTAGCTGACCCTGCTCTGCTTCCCGCCCCATGGACACGTAGGTTGCTCCGGGACTTGAGAAGAGCCACAGTTAGTGGTAGTCCTGGTCCTTGCGATGCTGCCTCTTAGGTTTACCACTGACTCGAGCTTTTGCTCTGAAAATGCTGCCTCATCCCTAATGGCTCAATCAGGAAAATATTATTTTCAGATGTTTTAAATTTGTGCAGTGAGAAACATATGCCCTGCCATATGGAGCACAATAGGAGCTAGTTAAGGCCGAAGTGGAAACCAGAAATGGGAGTTCTCTTTCTTTCCGTGTTTGAAGTCAAACCCGGCCAGATTTCTCCAAGCCGCCGTCTAAGCTGTGCTCTAAATCAGAGCACACGTGCCTCGGAGACAGACTGTGCAAAAAGGCAGTGTGAGCCCCTCTCGCACTAGCTGAACACCCAATTAGGAGAGCTGCTGTGGTACTGCGGCCCCATCTGGAAATCAAGTCACAGCCAACCTTGAAAGCGCTCCGAGTCATGTGCTCCACGGTAGAGGAGGCTCAACATACCAGTCTGCACACTAAATAGTTGCACTGAAGCTTTACAACGTGAGGATGTGATTGGCTTATCATTTTAACCATTAGTTTTGAAAACAAAGCCCTTAGAGTTTTAGTAGTAACAGTGTTGGACTTGCACATTTAATCTGAGGAAGAAATGAAAGAGGTGCTGGAATAGGAATAAGCCTTAGATCATCAGTCACTGACTCACTCAGCAATTGCCTCCTTTGAGTGCAGTCCAGAGCCAGGCTCTGTGGAGCAAAGGTGTGTGCGGCCAAGTTCTGCTCAGAAGAAAAGCTTCCAATCCGCCTTACTCTTCTCCTGGCTTTTCCCTTCAGGATTGCTTGGGTCCCTTCACTGAGCTGCTCCACATAGCAGGCATTGTGTGATGCGCTCTCACAAAAGCGCAGGAACCAGGTGTAAAAACAGAGAACTGCCTTCCATGAGCTAAGAGCTATGCGTTAGATAACTGTGGGAAGCTAAGGAGCTCAGCGGAGGTCATACAGACAGAACATAAGGTTAGAGACATCTGCGAAGTTTACCTGAAGTGCATTCATGCACAGTTTGTTCTGGCGGTGATGCTTGGCTCTGACCCCATGATTCTGTGTTGGCAGCTGAGCTGACATCAGACTGGCCTGCCCTGAAGCCTGTGGGCAATGGAGCCATGTGCCTTCAGCCTGGGCCCCGCCCTAGCCAATCAAATGCTGTTTCCGCTCATATGGAACACCCATATTCCTGTTTCCACTTTCACATGTAGTCGGTATCTCTACTCTCACCTCATTAGCAGAGCAAAGACATCTGATTGGTCTTAAGTCCAAGGACTGGCTGCTCTTTCCTAGCTCCAGGCACCAGCTCAGCCCTTTTCAGGCCATTTGTGTGTCCTCTTCCCCTCCCTCTCATCAGAGGAGACCACTCAGGATCTTAATATGACAGATGTACAATAGAAAAACATCCTTATGGACTATCAGAGGGAGGCTGTGCCTCAAAGGGAGTGGTGGGGATGATGCTGTAGGAATGAGGGCAGAGCCAGATGGAAGAGGACTCTGGAACACTAACTGGACTGAAGACCGTGGACAGTAGGAAGCCATTGCTGTCCTTATCCATGGAGCTAACATGATGAAAAACATGTTTTAGGGAAAGAACTCAATGATGGGATGTAGGATGGAGAGAACAAAGAAAACAACTGGAGGCAGACAAACTAGGGCAATAGTTCGAGTTTAGTAATAATAGTGTTGGCCTGGGAACAGAAAAAAAGGTGACACACAGAAAGAAGTGGAAAGACTTTGAGGGGTATGGGAGAGCATGTAATGGAGAAAAACAGCCATCACTGGTGCTGAGTTCGGACAGACAATTGACCTGATTTAGTATGGATGGAGGGGTTGCTGTTACCGACTCGCAGGAATATGGTTTCATTATTATTTTAAATCCCAGTGCCAAAAATAAGGGTTGTACCCTGAGTATGACAATATGCTGTAAGACTGGACATTTGTCTTTCCCAGTTTTCTTTTCCTTCACTCTTACGTTTTCCCAGCCGTGGGCTGTGGTCCCTCTCCTCTCTGTCCTCAGGCAAGCATACTTCTTCTCCATCTGTGCCTCAGTCACAGGCACCTTAAAGGGTTAGGACCTTGACCGGTTTGGCTCAGTGGATAGAGCGTCGGCCTGCAGACTCAAGGGTCCCAGGTTCGATTCCGGTCAAGGGCATGTACCTTGGTTGCGGGCATATCCCAGTGGGAAGTGTGCAGGAGGCAGCTGATCGATGTTTCTCTCTCATCGATGTTTCTAGCTCTCTATCCCTCTCCCTTCCTCTCTGTAAAAAATCAATAAAATTAAAATAATAAAGAAAAAAGAGCTTGGGTCCAGAAACAGGTGGACAAGCAAAAGCAGATTATCACCTGGATACAAGGCTTGAGCTTCGAATGGTCTTGACCATATGTCTTTCAGTAAAACATGTGGCTTTGTTTTAATGTAGAGCTTGAAGGGTACATTTTTTTCCATCTCACTTATTTGAAAAGAGGAATCAAATGAAAAATAATGGTCAGATTATCTTGTAGGTGTGTTGTTGGCTATGGTCAGGGCCTTCCAGCCCCCAAATCAAATGGCATTGGGGTTTCTAACATTTCCTCATTCTGAAACAGCAAGAGGGATTCTTGCCAGGTCGAGCTTCTTTCTTGACATGCCTCGGACAAGGTTCTTCCAGAGCACAGCCTTGGGCCCTCACGGGCCTCCTGATCCGGGTTCACTTGGAAAGGTGAAGCTGCTCACGGCCGGTCTTCTGTAAGAGCTCAGGCCATGCACAGAATGCTTCGAGGCATCACCATATACTTGCAATGCTTAAACATGGGAAACGAACACCAGTTTCCAAGAACCAGCCATGTGTTGATAGCCAACTTCTCTGTGGAATTTCTATCTGTTCTTTATTGCTAGGCCAACCTGAAGTCAGTGCTGATAAAAAGCAAGCTTGATGTCTTCGCTGCTTTTTCAGTTTTTGTTTGGGGCACTGGTGCTGTGTTCATCATAGGCTCATGGGAAATAAACTGTCTGGGGCTGGTACTCCACGCGGAAGAGCTACAATTGATACACAGAAGGCTCCTTGTAAATACTATAAGTTGCATTGTTGGGTTAATATAAGCTACAAAAATAAAATACTTAAGTCTGTTTCCTCACACATTCAGAGTTAATATCCATTCTGCAGAGATGGAAAAAATGAGGAGAAAGATGGGGGAAGGCAATGAATGTTCAGCTGGAATAGGAAAGAGGGAAAGACTACTATGAATAAGCTGATGTCTCCCTTCCCCGGGACTCATTTGGGTTGATCTTATGTTTAACGCTTTTAATGTTAAATTATAGA
Source organism: Myotis daubentonii (assembly GCF_963259705.1). Classification (NCBI taxonomy): domain Eukaryota; kingdom Metazoa; phylum Chordata; class Mammalia; order Chiroptera; family Vespertilionidae; genus Myotis; species Myotis daubentonii. The sequence continues at coordinate 52,308,315 of NC_081845.1, read as the reverse complement.
TAAATGGCCATTTGAAAACATTTATTGGATAGGCTTTTTGTTCAAGATGGCAGAATGAAAAAATTTGAACATGTATTCTTATTGCTCTACATTAACATAATGAATTTGAGACGTTTAGTCAACTCCTTTGAAAGAGAGAATAGAAAAAGTGAAGGAGACAAAAGCAATGTTCCAAGAGGCAGAATTAAAACAGAGAACTCCCTTTACCTGGTCAATTATTTCAGGGCAAGAGATAAGACTCCTCATTAAGAACTAGCATCATAAAAAGTACTTTGTCTGAGGAAATTAAATAGAAAGAAGGAAGAGAAAGCAGGAAGCAAGGGCTGTGGAAAATGCTTCTCCATTTTCCTAATTGTTCACTTCATTTCCTGGAAAGGAATAGCTGCTCACTGGTGGTTTGGTCTAGTTTAATATTTACCTCAAAGTACAATTTTATTGCCTGAGCTCTATTAACAGTCAGATTGTCAAGAAAAAGTGAATGAGCATTAGAAAAATGTGGACTTTCTGATTATTAATTGCTGTGAAGATATTGTCTAATTTTCCCCATCACTTTTTCTGAGGGATGAGAAGTTAATTTGGATAGATAATGCAAACAAAGAGAACAGAAAAATCACGTAGGGCCAGAAAGTCAGTTCAAACCACCTTCCTTTTTATTTTTTTCTATGATAGGAAGTTAACTTGAGGTTTATGTAGGAAATAAATTATGTCCCCTACATTTGACCTCAGATGGTGAAAAATTACCTGACTGCCACCTCCATGAATCCTTACACTTACTTTCATGTTTCTTCTTAAAACAGTTTCTGTAAATCAGAGAGGAGTGATCATTCTTGCCCACAGCTGCCTTTGTGAGGAGTCTGGCCCCAATAGCAGAGGTATACAGTTTTATACTTAGGGTGGGAAAAGGGAAATTTCCATCTGATCTCTCAGTGCATTCCTTTTCTAAGAGTGCACTTCACACTAGTGAACTCTCTGCTGTGCTTGCATTTTACTGACATTATTATTTTAGCCCATTAACAGCAAAACCCAAACTTAATATCATTGCATTTGTGTGTGTGTGTGTGTGTGTGTGTGTTGGGTGAGGGAGGTAGTGGTTTGAGTGGCTGAGCTATTACTGAGGCTCAATCATGATCACCATTTCATTGGCTGGACTTAGTTTTCTGTAAGGTAAAAATGAAAGTAATATCTGGTCCTTAATAACTGGCAATATTTATTAAAAAATTGTGACTTCAATCTTTGAATTGCTATTGCTATTATTACTAATACTACTTTTAGACCATGTACAGGTTTAGGATTAAGAAATTAAGTTCTGAATTCTAATTGCAGTCTTGAATAATATATTTAACCTTTCTGGGAATGTCTTTATGTAACAAATACAAGTCATTTTAACTTTATTTTAAAATATATTATTCTGCTGGCCATTGAACTTTAAAGGCGAGATAAAATTAAGCATCATTAGCAAGAAAACTAGGCAGGAGAAGCCTATGACCTCGCTCCCTGCTTGCTGTGTCTATTTCCTAAGTGGAAGTCACCATGCTCCCCTATCCTGGGGCAGAGTACTGAATTCACATCGAGCTATGGCACACTATTCAACAATGTGCTGTGACTGAGACTCCTGTCAATTGACTTGTGAATAACACTCCTAAATGCCATCAGGGATAGTCTCTCATCACTATTTTGCTCTTGTTCATAAAATCCAATTAATTGCCTCTGGGTTGAAAGATTGGGCTTGTGGAGGCAGGAGGCAGCAGAGACCAGGTGGAACTGAAAAAAGAATTGCTGATTTAGGTTTTTGGAGGCAGATGCCCAGGTTGTGCATTGGCTAGGAAATCAGAGTGACAGATACAATGGGGTAAATTTATTACCTTTGGAAATGATAGAGACTTTGTCCAGAAATGGACAAGATCAGTGTTTCCCAAGCCTTAAGGGGCTAGGGAGCATTCAAGGATCTTGTTAAAACTCAAATTCAGGTTCAGAAGGTGAAGGACTTGAGATTCTGCCTTTCTAACCAGCTCCCGGGGGATGCCAAGAACTCTAAGTAGCAAGAGAAACCATGGCTACTAGGAGATCTTTGGTTAAGAGAGTACAAGGGGTGTATTAAGAAAAGAGCGAGGAAGGGACTCTGGGTGGAAAGTTGGGATGTGGGCCCTGAGGCTGCTGACCACCAGGGGAGTTGGATTTTTGGAAAGCAGAGCCAGTGCGAGGTGAGGCAAAGGGCGTGTGGGGAAGCAGTGAGCCAGGCTGGTCCTCTAAGACATTTTTCTGGGAAGGCAAGTTCTATTCGACCAATGTGTACAGAACGTGTACCAGTCATTCAGCATTGGCTTTCTGAAGGGTCCCTCCTGGTTAGAAAGCTCTTCCCATGGGTGGAATAAGATATAATAGCTGCCCCCCCCCAAAAAAAAAACTAATGGGAGAACCCATGTTAAAGACCTCTCAGCTGGTACGGGGTAATAGTTAAAGAGAAGAGCTCTTGAAGTGATGTCTGGGTTCAAGTCCCAGCTTCACTAGCTTTAAGCTGTTTCTGGCAAGGTTAACCTTTCTAAAACTCAGTTTTCTTATTGGCAAAATAGGGCTAACCAGATGGTTACCCAGTATTTCTCTTTATGTCTAGGAGATCCTAAGCACCATGCTTGGCCTGTCAACTCTATAGAACAGATTTCCCACCTACAGGCATCGAGATCCAAGATGGGTTACACTAAGCATGTTCATTGCCTTTCATCAGTATATTCTCTTGGATCCTGTGTTGGAATTCAGGCTTCATTATATTGATTGTAACACTTCTTGCTGAGCATATAAATATGGCACAGAATCCTGTTTCTAATCTAAGGTGAGAATGACGTGGTGTGTTCCAGGGACAAAAAGACTTCTGGCATGGTTCAAGCAGGGTAAGTAAGAGGGAGTGACATAGAGTAAGATCCGAGACAGGCAGGGCTTAGTTCATGTAGGGCTAGGTAAGCCACAAAAAGGATTTTAATTTTGTGAAAGCAGCAGGGATTATTGGATGCCTAATGATAAAATGAAAATAGCAATGGTAGCTAACATTTAGTAAAGGCTTGCCCTATACTAGGCATGGTGCTAAGCGTTCTTGATATATATTAAATTTAACCCTTTCATTAACCACATGGATGGGTACGATTATTACCTCCATTTTATAGATGAGGACATTGAGGCTTAGGAGATTAATTAAAATGTCCAAGGTCACCAGCTGGTAGTTGATAGGAGATAAGATACACCACATTGTACCCTTCTAAATCCACCTCAGCCTATTTCCATCCATTGTTTCAAAGTGGGTTTGTTTAATTTGCATCGATTACTGCTGGTCACGGCACCTGAGGCTGCTGGTCACACTGGCACCGTGTAGCAGTGGGTGTGGATGGGGGCCCGATGCAGGCGGGCGTCTCTTGGCAGTCCCCAGGGAAGCACACCCGTCTTCTCACCTGGACCATCTGTCATTTTCCCCACCTGCACATCTCTGCATGCCCATGTGCCAGCTGCCTATATCTTTTTTATGACGCTAACCTTCCTTCCCTCAGGCCACAGCAAATCACTGCTTTTCATTAGGTGGTGTAATGAGTCCATCTGCCCGGCGGTGCCTCCCAGCAGCATCCCCTCCCTGTGCACATCTGTCCTGTGAATCTGCAGCAAGCAGCACCGACCTCTTAGGGATTGCAGGCACTGGGAGAGACTTGTTTTTTATGTCAGCATACAGTTCTCCCATTCTCTCTGGCGTAGCTCACTCTCTCTCTCTATGTGGGTTAACAGGGAGACACAATATTCCTGTGCGTTTGGGGACAATTTTGAAGGGCAGTCCTATTGACAGGCCTCCTGGAGTGAATGAAGGATGGTGACAGGTATGAAATTTATGGATCAGATCAAGTGTCTCTTTGACAACGCATTGTCCTCAGAGTTTCACTGTGGCTCATGGGAAATTGTGAAGATGGGTGACCTGCGGGAAGGAGGCCTGGGTTTCTATTCTGCAGGCCCCATGCTTCATTCACAGAGTTGAAAGAGCCACTCTCTAAATTCAAAGGGAAGCAGCTGCCACAGAGAACTCAAAGGACAAATCTGAGACCCACTCGGAGTTGGCCGAAGACAGTAGGATCAAAATTCTCCTTTGGTCCCCAACTTACGACAACTGTTGCTGTTGTAGGGCTCTTAAGAACTGGCATCTGAAGACATTCATCAGCAATGTCAAAACAATGAGGATAAAAATAATCGCTGTCATACTGAGGCCCTGACGGTTAGGAGATGCAGGCATCGTTTCTGGGAAGTATAGGCACACATAATGCTATTGTCCTCTTAGTAATTGCCTTGGCCGCCAAGGATCCTAATGAGGAAGGGGCTTAATGAGCTTTGGCTCCCTAGAAAAAAGGAACTGAAACTAAATACCTATTGTTCTGAATATAACCAGCATGATCTCCAGGACAGAAAGCCCTGGAGTTAAATAGGAAAGAGTACCCATGACTGGTGAGAGGGAGGTTCTATTACTAGAAGATTTATTTCAATGTGGAAGCAATGTATAGCATTATCAAAATACATAACAAACACCAAACTTCATTCAGCAAGTATTTATTGAGCTGGCACTATTTCAGGCATGATGGATATAGCTGTGACTATGTCAAAATACCTGCGTTCATGGTCTTATAGTTCCATGGGGGTATCTATATATGTAAAAGCCTAATGTGCAAATTGTCCCTGCAGGAGTTCAACCAGGAGACCAGGAGTTTGACTGCTTTCTATGACGTGCGCTGACCACCATGGGTGGCATGGAACGAAGGAAGGTCCCGGCCGGCAGCAGGCAGCCGGGAAAGGAAGGCCCCAGCTGGCAGCCGGAAGGCCCCAATCGGCCTGGGTCACCGGCCAGGCCTAGAGACCCTACCCATGCATGAATTTCATGCACCAGGCCTCTAGTAAGATAATAAACAAATAAGAAAAACATGGAGTGGGAAGTGCTCTGCCAAAAATTAATACTGAATGGGATGAGAGAGACTGGCAGTGTGGTCAGGCAGGGAGGTGACCTTGAAGCCAGAATCTGAATGTCAAGGAAGAGCCAACCATGCAAAGCTGAGAGGAAGAACATTCCAGGTAGAGAGATAGCTTCCAGGTTCTAAGATAACAGTGAGCTTGGTATGTTTCAGGAATGGAAATATGGTTGGCCTGGTGCAAGCAGCAGCGTAAGTGAGAAAGAGTGATAGGGTGTGAGGTGAGAGGCAGGCTGGGGCCAGATCACATAAGGGCTGTGTAAGCCATGGAAAGGATTTGAAATTTATTATAAACATGTTGAGAAGCTATTGGAGGAGCATTAATCAGGAAAATGATATTATCAGATGTGCAAAGCATTTTTGAAAACTTTATTTCGACCTGATTTCAAACTTCCAGAATAGTCACAAAAATAGTCCAAAGAGCACCTATAAACTGTTGTCCAGATTGACCAGTGGCTTACATTTTTTGCCCCATTTGTCTACCATTATCTCTCAGTCTTATAAGTACATATGCATAGTTCCCTAAACCACTCGAAAATAAAGTGGAGACGTCCTGCTCTTTTAGCACTAAATACTTCAAAACTCTATTTCTAATAAAAAAATTATCTTACATAACTGCAGTACTCTTATCAAAGATTATAAAATTTAATATTTACATTATACTATTCTTCTAAGTTATAGTCCATATGAAATGTCATCAATTGTGCCAATAATGTACTTTGCAGCTCCTTTTCCCAGGTCCCGGATCCAACCTAGGATCCAGTACTGCTTGCACTTTGTCACGTGTCCTCAGTCTCCTTCAGTTGGGAACAGCCGTCAGCCTTTCTTTGTCATTCTTGACCTTGACATTTTTGAAGCACACAGGCCAGTTATTTCGTACAGTCTCTCTCTCTCTTTGGACTTGTCTAATTTTTCCTTATGATTAGATTTAGGCTGTGTGTCTTTGGCAGGAATGTCACAGAAATATTGCTATGGGCATTTCAGTGCTTGCTATCAGGAGGCATATGATTTGGTTTGTCCCAATCCCTGTGATGTTAGCTTTGATCACCTGGCTGTGGTTATATCCCCCAGGTCTCTCCTCTATAAAGTTACTAGTTCTCCCTTTGTAGTTAGTAACTAACTTGAGGGGAGTTTCTTTGAGACTATGTAAATATCTTCTTGCTTACTTTTACTAGTTTTAGCATCCATTGATGAATTTCTAAATCCATCACTCCTTCCGTATTTCTTATTTGCAATCCAAATGTAGGGAAGAGCTTTCCTTTCTGTCCTTTATTGTGTTGAAAGGGAGAAAGTAGGGGGGCAAGAGGAAAGCCAGGAGACCAGTTAGGAAGCTACTGCAATATTTCCCATGAGAGGTGAGAATGGCTTGCACCCAAGTGTGCCAGCCGAGGAATGGGAGCTATGGATAGATCAGGCTATGTTTTAGAGATGAACTCAAGAGACTGGATGTGGGGGCGATAAAAAGTTTTCCAGGGTAATTTCCAGATTTTTGTCATGAGCAAGTGGTACCCTTTAATAGCACCAGTTGGTGGTACCCTGTTACTGAAGTAGAGACCATTGGTGGGGAAATTTTGGGAGAGAGAATCAAGAATTTTGATTGGCCATAAGCTTGCTTAACACCCATGTGGCAATGCCAAATTACCCTGTTGGTGCAAGGGTATAGAGATGATATTCAAAGACATAACACTGGATGCAACTCCTTAGAGAATGGGTGAGGACATGGAAGAGAAGCGGGCAGAGCACAGACCTTGGGCCACCCTAACACACAGAAAAATTAAGTGGATTTGGTGAAAGCGCCGGACAGGAGGCAACCTGCTCTGGGACACTGGAGTGAGTGGGAAGCAGAACCAGAAGAGTGTTACCGGTCAGGAGGAGGGAGAGACTAGTAAACTGTTGCCCTCCATTGAGAGGTTGAGTAGGACGAGGGCAGGGAATGCACGCAGGAGTCTGCGCCAGGAAGCGCAGAGGCGCAGCAGCCCAGCACAGTGGGCTGAGGAGAGAACTGAGACGAGGACGTGGAGGCAGTGGCAATGGGAGCTATTTCAGCAAGTTTCACTGTGAAGGAGAGCAGGAAACAGGGTTGTAGCTGTGTGGAGATATGGGGTCAAGGCAGGGGTTTTTCCTTTTAATTTTTTAATATGGAAGGTACAAGATCACACTCGGCTATAGAGAGTGAATGTATGATGCTGAAGAGAAGGAATAATTGAAGAAACAAAGTCCCTGAGGTAGGTGGGGGAGAGGGGAGCTGGAGAGCGATTGGTCTCCCAAGAGTGGGGCACCCATCCTTGGTGATAGGAAGGAAACCATTGAGGACACAGGGTGGTATGGTGGGGGATGTGATAAGGGTGGCCTTTTTGGTTGCTTCAGTTTTCTTGAGGAAGTGTGAGGCAAGGTCATCAGCTAAAATTGGGGTGCGGGTGGTGTTGAGAGAGATGTGAAGTAGTCACTTTGAAGAGTGGGAAAGCTAACAGACGTGGAGAGTGTGGCAGGTAGGGTTACCAGGCAGTACTGAGGTCAATTGAAGATTTGTGGCCATGAAGTAGAGTGAAACTAGTCAGGAAAGTTGTGTTGAAAAGAAAGTTATAAAATAACTAGAGGCCCGGTGCACAAAATTCACACACGAGGGGGTGGGGGAATCCCGCAGCCCAGCCTGCACCCTCTCACAGTCCAGAACCCTTAGGGGGATGTCCGACTCGCAATCCAGGACTGCTGGCTCCTAACCACTGGCCTGCCTGCTTGCCTGATCGCCCCTAACCCTTCTGCCTGCCTGCCTGATCACCCCTAACCCCTCTGTCTGCCTGCCTGATCGCCCCTAACTGCTCGCCTGCCTGCCTGATTGCTCCTAACCCCTCTGCCTGCCTGCCTGATCGCCCCTAACTGCCTCTGCCATTGCTTCGTCTGGAAGGACATCCAGAATGACGTCTGGAAGGTCGTTTGGCTGTATGATCTAATTAGCATATTATGCTTTTATTATTATAGATGACATGTGTGTATCACCCCATTGCTTTCAAAGCACTTCTCACATGACTAACTTATTTAACCATCAACATTATCCTGAGGAACAAGAGGTAGCATGAAGCCTGGCCGGGTAGTTGGTTAAAGTGTAGTCCCAGTATGCCAAAGTTGCAGGTTTGATCTCCAGTCAGAGCACGTACAAGAAGCAACCAATGAATGCAGAAATAAGTGGAACAATACAACATTTCTCTCTTAAAAAATCAATTAAAAAATAAGTAAAGACGGTAGCATGAATGCCTCTTCTTTATAGATGTACAAACTGTAGCTTAAAGAGATTGAATTTCCATCCTGGCCACAGAAGGCAAGCATCAGACTTCAAACCTCGTGTTCATTTCATTACACTAGCATCTGCGGAAGTGAGTAGACAACAAGCACAACCACAGAAACGAAGGATAACTCAGACCCATGACTAAATTCATTTTTAAAAGGTTTTAAAGATGATGCTATAGCAGAATATGGCTGAAGGGCTTGTTGATGGTAATTCATAATAAAATAATTGTTAAAAGTTTCTTACAACATGCCCCAAAGAAGAATACGGTTGATATGTGTGGATGATAAATGGTGCTAAGATAGCATGGTGGTTAAGAGGGTGGTCTTTGAAGTAAAAATTACTTAGGACCAAAACTTGGCTCTACCAGCTATGTGCTTTCTTAACTTCAGACAAGTAAATTAACTTCCCAAACTCAGTTTATTCATTTGTAAAATGGTCATGATAACAGTACCTTTCCATATTGTGTTGTGGTGATAATTAAATAAAATAATACATATAAGGAGTCTGGTATCAATTAAGGTACATTAATGCTATACCATTATTATTACTAGTGAAAACTAAAAATGCAATGGGAGGGTGGGCTGCAGTCAATTATACCATCAGCTATTATAATGGGAAGCCCATCAATTATTTCTCAAAGGTAGGTTGGTGAAGAAATTAACCCAGTACTCTTATGTATGAACCTAAGATTATTTAGTAACAACTGTCACTAACTATACTAGAATAGAAACTTAATTGATGAGACAATCGATTTGGCTCATAAAACAATCATTTTGCTACTGGCGAAAAGAAAAACCTTGGAGACCTTATGCATATTTATTTATACATATAAATATTTCATTGAAAAATCTACACAGGGAATATAAGCAAATATGTAACTCTGACAGAAAAACTACAGATAGAATGAAAAATTCAAAGTAAACATGTTGTGTCAGCAATGTGCGTGATTCTGGTCTTACCGTGCGGGCACTTTATATCACATGGTGGTAACATTTCAAAAGACAAGGAGTTAGCCAGCTTTCTCAACAAAAGAGCTCTCATCTGTCCATATGTGACTATGTTGGGCTTAGCTGATGAGGCCCATGCTATCTTACTGAGTCTCTATCACTGTTATCCAAGTTATTAAAATAAGGGCATAGGGTTGTGGTATTTCTGGTCCCTATGCTGGTTGAATGCTGGTTTATCCCGACTTAGTGCTATGCAAAGAGGAAGCCTATGTAACCTGCAGTAGAGGATTGCATACAAAGTCTGTCTTTACGGAGCCTGATAACTTTTTGGGGGGTAATTGTGTGGAATAATCCTGTTGAATTAAAGTAGCAGAGCTATGCTACACTGCCCATAGGCCAGTTTACCGTTCCATTCTGACTCTGAGAAGCATTAGTGCGTAGGAGACAGGATTTCCTAGGTTTAGGTCTCTGCTAAGAAGCCAGTAGTAGGGTTTTCACTTGACTGGCCCTGTGCCTCCCAGGGACCTGTACAGCTTTCAAACTTTGTGGTGCCCTGACCTCACCTGAGGCATGCAGAGCCAGAATCTCCAAGGTTGGAGTGCAGGCACGGGCATGTTTAAAGAGCTCTACTGTGATTATACTGTACATGCACACACTAAAGGTCGAGAACTGCATCTAAAGCCACCCTCTCAGGTTTCATTAGCTACTATATAAACATATGTGTGTACAATACATGCATAGCTATATACCCATTTTCGTTAAAATATTTAGGATTATTTCATGCCTCCAGAGCTTATGTTCCTGAGAGATTGACTAGGAAGTCAGAGTCTGGGTTTTTCTGCCAGGTCAGCAAGGTATTTCAGAAGCTTATCAGGAAGCTGTTTATCAGATAAGAATGTTTTCAGCAGTAAGCAACAGAAAACCCATGAGTCACTTAAACAAATAGAAGGGTATTTTTCTTAAAAACTAAGAAGTCTGAAATTAAGTAGCCCAGGGCTGGTGCAGCTACTCATTGATACCAACAAGACCCTAAAACCTTTCTCCTGTTCTCTTCTGACATCTTTACCTGGGGCTTGCTGCTCCATAGCTGCAATATAGCTGCCTCTACTCCAGGCATCATGTCCACATTCAAGGCAAGAGAAACAGAAGGAAGAGTGACACTAGCCATGGCTTGGCCAGGAAAGATCATTGCTCACATTTCTTTGGCAAGAACTGTGTTTTATGTCAATCTTTGGCTGCCAAGGAGGTTGAAAAGGTGACTAGTTTGCATTTCTTGCCCACACAGTGAAGGAACAAGGAGAAGAGAGGGTTAGCAATGGCCAGCCAACACTGACTGCCTATTTTGTATATCCATATGCCTAATCCACTAACTCCCCATCAGGACAAATGTCTTCATACACCCGTCTGAATCATTCAGTTTTTATTACCTTTACTGTCATTGTCTTTATTAAAAATGACCATAGAGGCTGCAGCCATTATTGATTGACTTACTGTGTGCCCGGCATGGTGGGAGCTGACTTTTCTACCTTGCCTCCAATCCAGCTGCAATAACCCTCCCTGCAATGAAAACCCCTGTCCCCATACAAGTGGAAACAGCCCCTCTGGGGCTCAGGAAGGGTACGTGGTGGGCTCAAGGCCACATATTAGGAAGTGATGGGGTTGGGATCTGAATTGAAATCTAAAGCCTACATTCTTCTCAATGCAGGCACTGCCTCTACCTTTGGATCAGAAATAGCCTTGCGTGATGCACACACAAGAAGAAATATAGATTTTTATAATCACTACACACTCCTTTTATGGCAAACTCCATCTATTACCCACATCTGCCCCCTTACAACTCCTTGAAATCATTCAAGGGGGGGGGAAAGTCATCTTGATGTTGAAGACATCTCCCAAGTGATGTCCATAACTGGGCAGGGGTAGCCAACTCACCTGGGATTCTTCGCTGGACCCGCATGAGCATGCGCACCTTCTCCCTGCGCTCCCGGCAGGGCTTGCTGCTTGCAGCTTCCTGTTGCCATCTTCCCAGGAATTCAGCAAGGTCGCTGGGAAATACCTGGGCATGCAATTTGAATAGTGGAAATGCTATGGTCGTGTTACCTTTTGCACAGAAAGAGCGTTCACAGCGGCAAGGTCCAGCCTTGATTCCTGGTGAGGCCACAACTGGGCAGCGATGCTCTATAAAATGAGCAGGGAGCTCTGCACAGCCATCAGCCACCTATGGATCCCAGCCTATGGGAGGCTGGCACGGGGAGGGGCCCTCTCCTCCCACACCGCCTCCTTTACCCTCTTCCCTCCCCGCCTCAGGCAGAGGGGCCTTTCTTTTTTTGTTGTTGTTTTTTTTTGTTAATCCTCACAGAAGGATATTATTTTCCATTGATTTTTTTTAAGAGAGAGAGAGAGAGAGTGGATGGGGTGGGGGAGAGAGAGAGAAACATCGATTGGTTGCCTCCCACATGTGTCTCAACCCCCGGTCTGGGGACTGAACCTGCAACCCAGGTATGTGCCCATGACCAGGAATTGAACCCAAGACCCTTCACTGCGTGAACCAACACTCTAACCACTGAACCACACCGGCCATGGCCAGAGGGGCCTTTCTTGTCACAGTTTTATTTACAGGAGATGAGCTCAGGTGTAGCAGAGAAATGATCTCAGGCAGCTCCTTAATGGCATTTTCTGTAAAAGGAGGAGCAGCTGGACTTGCGAGGCCTTCTGCTCCAGAAAGCCCGTGCGGACATACCCCTACTGGGTTTATAACGCGAGGATTCTCAAGCTTTAGAGACCAGCCTCTAATGAGCTGTGGGGTTCTCTAACATGCTTTTGGGTTCCTGTTGTGTGGCCCCTTGAACCATCAGAGGTGAGGAGGGGGTTGGGGAAGGCACGGTGGGATCTGTTTCACTCCCTGGAGCCCAGGTGAGCATAATGAGAGCCTGTATCTGCAGTCTGTGCTTAGAATTCTCTTGAGACTCAAAGGCAAATCAGAAAACATTTTCCTGTTTTTGGCTCTTGCAGATGCTCCATTTGGCTTGTGATTGTGCATGGGTTGCTTACTCTGAGGGGGCAGATCATCAAAGGTGACCCAGGGACAATGCCCCTTCTGTCTACCAAGGGCACTCCCAGTAGCCTCTGGCTCCTCTCGATTGGTACAAGCCAGAATCAGGACTTTCTTTCAGGTAACCCACTTGTTTATTGTCAGGCTTGGATGACTTAGGCTGTCAGCCCCATAAAAGGCCCCCAGGCACTGAGAGCCACAAATGCACACTGTTCTTCTTTTGGCCACTCAAACAAAAAAAATTCTTTCATTCTGCCATCGCTCTATCTTACCTGTGGCATCTGCATCCATCGGCCAGGGGTCCCTCAGGTTAGGGCTTCAGTCTCCGCTGCCTAGGACTGCTGGTGGGGCGGGGAGCACGGTGGGCAATCTCTGTATTCATTGGTCATCCTCCAGCTCTGCTGTGACCTCACAGCTTTTAAATTCCAAAAGATTCCTCCCTAGATTACTTGGTTCTAATAATGGGGCCCGGGAGTTTCTAAATTCATAAGTTTATAAATATTACTCATCTCCTTTTCCAAGACTGACAGTTCAGATGAGGCTCAGGAGGGTCCTCTGAGCCAGCCTTCCAGGCTTAAAATTCTCTCAGGCTCCTCTTGCAAAGCAGCAGATGACTTGGGGTTTATCAAATTTTCCATTTCTATTTTTGTCTCCTTCAGAAAGAAATAACCCGAATCTCCTGGCTTTTGCCATTATATCATCCCAAATGTCTCATGTCTTATTCCCTTTCACTCCCTTAATTCTTTGCGATTTTTTGATCTTTTAAGGAGAAAATCCTTAGGGTAGAGATGAGAAACGGGTCTGCTTGTCCTAAAAATGGGCAGCCCTTCCCCGGGAGGCAGGAAGAAGCCTGACTGCGGGGGATGTGGTGCCTTATTTTCTGAGTCAGCTCGCATTCAGCAAGTTTCTTTGTGATATCACCACCTCTACCTTCTTGTCTTGGGCCATCAGCAGGAAATGAGCCGTGCAACGCCTTTCCCTGCGTGTGGCCGGCCGGGGGCCGCTTTACCGCACACCTCCACAGGTGAGGCCACCTGAACAGCTCAGTCAGATTGGGACTTTTTCTCTTTTCACTGTAAAGTCAACACAGGCGTTCTGGTGGCACCAACAGAGGGTCCCTAACTATCTCTAGTAGCAGAAATATGTGGAGATGTTTTTGTAGCTCAAAGCATTTTTCTTTTCTCTGAGAACGACTTTTCCTTCCCATCTCATCCGCCGGAGCAGGCCTCCAGAAACCATGCTTGTTCTGTGTGCCCCCGCCCTTCCTGGTAATAGCTGGTCAGGCCAGGCGGACACCTGGGCTAAGCGGCACCAGCAAGATTTCTCCTTTGAGGATGGAGAGGTGGGTTTCTGAGCCTGGCTCTGTGGTGATTGAAGTCTTTCCTCATGTCTTATCGTCTCACTGGGGTCTACACTGATGCCGGCTTAAAATTGCATCCCACCTGCCCGACCCCGTGCTCCGCATCCTCCCGCCCTCTTACTCTGCTCTAGTTTCTCCACATTCTTCTCATTAACGCGCTGCAGTGAGTGCTCATTGATTGCTGCTGTAGGCTGTCTCTCCTGCCATAATGTAAACTCCACGAAGGCAGGGCTCTGCTTTGTTCGTGATGCCTCCTGAGCACCCAGATCAACGCTTGGCACACATTACATCCAATAACTAGTAGCCGACTAAATGAGTGGGAGCTGATCTATGGTCTAGAGAAGAAGGAAAGGCTGGTATGTACAGAGAGAAGGAAGAAGCAGGCTTATGGGGAGAGGTAAGCAGAACAAGAGCTTTCTCTCTGGGTCCCAATCCCTTCCCAAGAAGGGCCCAGGCTTGCCTTCTGCCCTTGGGCTTCTGTGTCCTGGTAATAAATTGCTGCCCTTTCCCCTTAAGCTAGCTGCAGTTGATGTCTATGACTTGCATCAAAAGCACTTGGACTAATGATACAGACAGACAAAGATCCCAGGCTTCCTAGACTCTAGGACAGCCGTGGGCAAACTACGGCCCGCGGGCCGGATCCAGCCCGTTTGAAATGAATAAAACTATTGAAATAAAAGACCGTACCCTTTTATGTAATGATGTTTACTTTGAATTTATATTAGTTCACACAAACACTCCATCCATGCTTTTGTTCCGGCCCTCCGGTCCAGTTTAAGAACTCATTGTGGCCCTCGAGTCAAAAAGTTTGCCCACCCCTGGCCTAGGACCTAGAGCTTACATTCTAGTGGAGGGAGACAGATAACATGTATGTCACATAATGATGAGGACTGGGGAAACTTAAGTCGGGAAAGAGGAAGCAGGGATTTCCAGGAAAACATTTAAAATTCTAAGTAGGGCCCTCACTTAAAATTCTCAGAGAAAGCCCGGCCCCCAAGAATGTGATGTTTGTGCCAAAACTCAAAGCAGTCGAGCATGACAACTAGGATTGTATGTAGGGAAGAGCATTCCAGGCAGAGGGAACAGCAAATACAATGGCTCTGAGACAATTTGAGAAGGATCAAGGAGACCAGTATGGAGGAGCCGAGTAAGCAGAGAGGAAAGTAGGTGGACAGAGAGGCAAATGGGTGGGAGGGGAAGGGCCCTGTGCGTTGCAAGGGCTTTTACCCAGAGTGAGACAGAAAGCCCCTGGGGTTTTGAGAAGAGTTTTAATATTTTTAATATTTTAAAAGGGCCCCACTGGCTGCTGTAGGAGAGCAGTATGGGGCTGTGGTGGGCAGGGTGGAAGCAGGAATCCCAGTAAGGAGCTACTGCTATAATCCAGGAGAGAGAAGGTGACTCTGAACAGGGTGGCAGTGAGGAGGTGGTGCGAAGTGGCCCAATTCTGCTTGTAGAAGGCAGAGCTGTGTCCCCAATGTGTAAGGCCCCATTCCCTGGAATAGTAAGGTGCCTCCTCTGGCCTGTGTGAGAACAGCTGGGCTGCTGATCCACTGTATCTGGCCCAGGCCCCGCCCACCTCTATGCACCCCCAGCCAGGCCGCTCCTGCTGAGTGAGTATGAGAGAACTTCATTAAATAAAGCCCTGCCCTGGCCGGGTGGCTCAGTTGGTTGTAGCGTTGTCCCATACACCAAAAGGTTGCAGGTTCGATTCCAGGTAGGGCACATACGTAGGTTTTGGGTTCAATCCCCAGTCAGGGCCTACGGAAGGCAGCCGATGGGTATTTCTGTCTCACATTGATGTATCTCTCTCTCCCCTTTTCTCTCTCTAAAAATCAACCCATCAAGAAAACAAGCAATAAAACATAAAGTCCTGGTGAGGCTGCACACCTTCCCAGCTTGAGTCCTCTCCAGGGCTGTTTGCTGAAAGGGGAGCTTCTTCATGCTGTGGAGGGGGTATAGGGAAAATACACAGGAGCAGTGAAAGCCGTGTTTGGCTTCTATTCTGACCTCAGTTTTCTCATCTGGAAAATGAGGGGTGTGACTTCCAGGATCACTCTGGTCCTTTCCAGCTCTCACCGGCTGTAATTCTGCAGATCTGAGGACTGAGGGAGTCCGTCACTGAACCCAGATCCAAACCAAATGCTATGGCCTAAGTCATACAATCGGTAAGCAATCCCTCCCACGTTCACTGGGTGATGTCAGGAGCTCAGTCCTGCCTCAGCTCTCAGCTACTATACATGAAAATGGTCTGTGGGACGTATGCTTAACTGGAAAGAGAACATGTTACAAAACTGATAGATTAGATTCCATTGATATAAAACCAACAAGATGATGCTATGCACCAGAGGGTTACCAAGTGTGCTTTCTGAGAAGTGAAGTTGTAGATTTTATTTTTTTCCCCTGGAACACTTACCAAACCTCTTAATTTCATCCAATATATGCATGTATATGTAAATTTATACGCACTCATAAGTATAAATTTATATCTCATAGCTCTTCATATCTGTTTTTGTATTTTGAGTGCCCCTGCCATCTCCCCTTTGCTATTCCCACCTTCAGTGTCTCCGCACCCCTCCCTTCCCATAGCCCAGAAACCCATTTTTCTACAATGGACATCAGTTGTTACTTGGGTAATACAGCAACCCGTCACACACCCATCCATCACCCCTTCAGCCCTTTAAAAAATGACTCCAAGGCACATCCTTGAAGCCTCCACCTACCGTGGGAATCATCTGGGCTCTGACCTGTGTGAAGGGGGCCAGGAAAAGGGGTGGATGACAAAGTTAGAGACAAGAGCATGGGGAGATTTCTGGGCCTTGTCTCCTGTGTGAGTGTCAAAACCGCAGGACGAACAGGGTCATCTGTGAAAGGGTCCTGCAGCTTTGACAGAGCAGCTTTAGCCTCTCCGACCAGACTTGAACTTGGGGGCAATTTCCACTGGACATGCAGGTTGTTAACATGTAGTTCTTGTTAAGGGCCTGGGAAGGCTGCGTGAGATTGGGCCTGGGTGTGCCAGTTCCTGAGCTATCTGCCTCGCAGCTCGATACAGAACGTGCGGTTAGGGGCTCCCGATGGCTCATCCAGCCTAGAAAGCAAGGCTGTGGCAGGCGGGCCTCGCCAGCCAGGAACAGGATGTCTGATGGGCCCCACGGGGCTGAGCAGGATGCTGACGGGGTCACTTCCTGCCGAGGGCAGTCACCTTGAGACTCAGAGCACCAAGGTCTGGGCCACCGCAGTCCTTTGAATCTCCTAGAACACGTTTTTATAAATGCGTTTACTCACATGGATGGGCCTGTGTACAGAGTTACCTTTACCACCTCTGCCTGGGACTTGGATGGGGTGAGAAGAAAGGCTCATGGGAACCGGAATGTAGGAACATCGCATGTGCGAGCAGCTCGGTTCCCAGAGAGAGAAAGGGCCCGGGAGAAGGTCAGGGCAGCTGGGCAGACACGTGAGAAGCGTGGAATAACAGCCCACTCCCGGGAGAAAGTGGGTATACACACAGACCCTGGCCACGGACAGGCCTGGGAGGACACTCCCCTGTCCCCTCTGCGGGCCAGGAGACGGATGCCCAGAGAAGGTACAGGGAAAACCCCTTCTTAGCAGCTCAGTGACAGCTGATTACATCCAAGTGCTGGCTTTAAGTGGCAGTTTTTACTACGAATACAGGCATTGAGACCTTTCTTCTTCTTTTGTCATAATAAGACAAAATGGTATTGATCCCTCCGGACCACAGGCTAATTGTGATGACTCCCTTTACCCTTCTTTCTGGACTGGAAAGGAAGCAGCTGCCAGCCTTTCTGTGTGTGTTTGCCTTTCGGCTACTTGTGATCGGTCTCCACTGGATTTTATCCTCCAGGCCTTCAAAGGAGACTCGGAACTTTAACGTGGGCTCCCAGTTGTCCCTTCTTGGTGGCTTAGTACTGTTCTGGGAATCCCTAAGGGAGTACACTGCCTTCAAAACACCTTGAGGGGCTGTTTGCAGGACATCCGGGCCACAAAGCCGAGACCCTCGGCAGCTGCAGCAGCCAGAGCCGTGTTTACAGACCAGGGTCTCTCCTCGAAGGTCATAATATGCGCCAGGGGGTTTCCTCCGCTTTTACGAGCCACTGGGTCAATAGCAGCTGTGTTAACAGTTTTAAAAAAATAAATTGTATTCACAGAAATTGCCTTAATTTGGGCTAATCGCAAGGAAAACCTGCCTAAATGAGGAACAGAACGGATTTAAAGGAAAACTGGAAACAAAAGTTTAAAATACAAAACCTCAAATAGTGCAGACATTAAAACGAGGCCCAAATCTTGTAACTAATATACCAACCCCTGGTGCGCACAGTATTCAGCAGAGGTTTGTTAAAAATCTTGGTATGGCCCTCGCCAGTTTGGCTCAGCAGATAGAGCATCGGCCCGCGGACTGAAGGGACCCGGGTTTGATTCTGGTCAAGAGCACATGCCCAGGTTGCAGGCTCAATCCCCAGTGGGGGGCGTGCAGGAGGCAGCCGATCAATGATTCTCTCATCAGTGATGTTTCTCTCCCCCCACCCCTTTCCTCTCTGAAATCAATAAAAATACATTTTTTAAAAAAGATTTTGGTATCAACTGTCTGAAAAACAGGTGTTCTCCTGAAATGCGGAAGAGCCACTGTTTCCTAAATACTAATGATAAAATACCTCTTTACTTATTAATTTAAAAAAAACGATCAAGTTGTCACTGAGCGATTTTACCCCTATAGATGGAGCTGTGAAATGGAATGACCACAACCTCCACATCCTCCCCTAAGTGTCTGGGAAATGTTTTCGTGAGGGAGCTTTCACAGGTCTCCATCGTCTGAGATGCCCTTGGTTCTCAAACACTGAATGATATAGGAAATGTGTCCTTTTTCTAAGGAAAAAAAAAAGGCAGATCCTCTTGGGAAATAAATAATGGGTGGAAAAATAAAGGAAACCACACTTTTGAGCTATCCCTCAGTCTTCATTTTCACCTGGGTGTAGAAATACATTGAGGGGCCTCTGCTCCCATTGGGAGTCCGATGGAAAAATGGTAAATCTGAAATGCTTGTCATGCAAAAACAGTACCTGGTTCCGTCCATCCGCCAAGGAAAGTCCCTGAATGGCTCCCACTGGTGTGATTCTCCCTCCTCTTCACTTCTGATTTCCCTTGTGACCCATGACACTCCCGGCCGGGAGGGGAGAGGTGAGTCTGCCACTGCACACACTCCACCTCCGCATAGAAGCCAGTGACCCTGAGAGCCACCCTCTCCTCTGTGCTGTCCCCATCATCGCCTTTGGCTAACAACACTGTGTTCTGTTTGAATGGTGTTTTAAAAATAGTTTGCTCTAGAAGAGATAGTGGCCTTTTTAGGACATCGCTCCTGGCATGAACCAAGATATTGTGTGACTGTAAGCTCTTTGGGAAGGCAGTGTGTATCGGAAAGCCAGCAGTAAAAGCGGTGGTTGCTAGGGGAACAATTGAATTGCTGACACAGAGACATACGATGTGACTGAAAACTCTTTTCTTCTCCTGCCATATGGAAAAGAAAGCAGATGAGTCAGAGGGAATGGTGGATGGTCCTTTCTGCCTGGAAAGAAACCTAAAAGGCCAGAATAGCCTATTAGCCTAGAGCCAGAGCGGCTAGTGGTGGGTAAGGCTGAGAAAAGCTGAGAGCAGCAGGAAAGCTGGGGATGAGCTCCTGAGGGCTGAGGCTGAAAGTGTGACTCAGAGCAAGCTGCACAGAAAAAGCCACCTCCTAATGCGACTGACATTAGGCTGCAATTGATGATAAAGTGCGGAAGGCACTTAGTCACATGTAGATATGTTTCTTTGAACACTATCTCCTACATACTAGGGAAAGTTTTTGAATGAATAGATTCATTCACTCACATACCATTCAGTTGCCATTTCTGAGAGCTTGTTGTTTGTTTTAACACCTTTTGGGGGGATGTAATTTATGTACCTTAAAATGCACCCATTGTAACTATGTAGTTCTATTATTATTGTTATTTTTGTTAATCCTTACCAGAGGATCTTTTCCATTGACTTTTAGAGAGAGTGGAAGGGAGAAGGAGGGACACACAGAGAGAAACATCGATGTGAGAGAAACACATCGATTGGTTGCCTCCTGCACGCTCCTAGGCCCTGGTCAGGGATTGAGCCTGCAACCGAGGTGTGTGCCCTTTACTGGAATCAAACCCAGTCCCTTTAGTCTGCGGTCCGACGCTCTATCCACTGAGCCAACCCAGTTAGGGCAATGATTTTTTAATTTTTTTATTTTTTTTAGTATCTTTGTAGAGCTCTGCAGTCATTCCTCCAATCCAGTTTTGGAACATTTCCACCTGCCTTTTGTCCATTCATAGTTATCCCTGCTCCCAGCCCCAGGCAGCTACTGATCTGTTTTCTGTCTCTACAGATTTGCCTTTTGTATAAATTTTATCTAAATTGTATCATACAATCGCCAGTCTTTTGTGTTTGGCTTATTTCATTTCACATACTGTTTTTGAGATTTATCCAAGTTGTTCCACGTGTCAGTAGCTTGTTCTTTTTAAAATATTAAGTAATATTCCATCACATACCTATATCACATTTTGTTTATCCATTCACCACTTAGCAGACATTTGGGTTGTTTCCAGTTTAGGGTGATTATAAATAACTAGAGGCCCAGTGCATGAAATTCACGCACAGGTAGGGTCCCTAGGCCTGGCCAGCAATCAGGGCCAATCTGTGGGGCTACTGGCAGGGCAATTGCCCACCCACTCCCCACTCGCACCCACCTTGGCTGGCCTGGGGCCTGTGGGCTGGGGGTAGCTCCTGTGGTCAGTGTACATCATCATTCAGTTGATTTGCATATTAGGCTTTTATTATATAGGATGCTGCCAGGAACATGCATGTACAAGTCTTTGTGTGGACACAGGTTTTCATTTCTCTTGGGGACACACCTGGGATAATTACTGGATCACATGGTAAGTATATGTTTAACTTCCTAAGAAACTGCCAGAGTGTTTCCAAAGTGTTTTTACCATTTTACATTCCCATCAGCAGTACATGAGGGTTCCAATTTCTCCACAACTACTATCTACATTTGCAATTGTCAGCCTTTTTGATTATGGTTATTCTAATGGGTGTGTAGTTGTACCTCATCGTAATGTTTAATTGCATTTTCCAAATGACTAATGATGTGAGTATCTTCTCGTGTCCTAAATGTTTTTGATTAGGAAAAATATTTGAAATAATACAATTTTTAGTGGAAAATATGAAAGCCAAAAAACTATTAATTAAAGCACATGTTTAATTATTCTCCATCAGAGTTTGTAGGAGAGTGTTTCTCATTGCAAACTCTTCGCATCGGAATGACCCAGAGTATTTGTTAAAAATGTAAATTCCTCTCACCTGCAGAATCTGTGTCTGCACAGGGATCCCAGAGCCCACACTTTTAACTGCCCCCCTGCTGGGTGGTTTATATGCACACTGGAGTTTGGGAGCCACCACCCTAAACCCAAGGCACTTTTGCTCACCTGGTGACTATTTCACTGACTGCAGGTTCAGGAGTCCCCACCACCTGGGGTCCCTAAGTAACACGTAGCCTGTGAGGAACTTTTGCCTCAAGCATTAGAAACTCAGTGTGCAAACTTTCAGAAAAAAACATCTTTCTAACTCTAGCTTTCTCGTCCTGGAAATGGAAAAATTAGAATTCATCAGACACAATGTACAAAATCCTTGTGTGCTCTTACTATACGAAGAGCTGCAAGAACCTGACTCCGCCTCCTTTGTTAGGTGGGCCAGGAGAAGACCTGAGAATGTATGTAGACTAAGTGCCCTGAGTTCAAATATGAAAACACAGTCTCAACCACGTTCATGAAAACATTAGCCATTTTTTTTTACAAGGAAGACTCTGTTTTAGTATCATTTCCACAAGGAAAGCTCTAACTTTATCACCAGGTCAACTAAAAGCTCATCAGCAGCTTGAATCCATCCGCTCAGGGTGGGGAGCAGTGGTCCAGGGCCGATGTAAGTGTCTTAGTCAATGTCACTCGTTCCTCAGATGCTTATCTGTTAAGGTTGACTGACCTAAATGATTTAAAATCTGCTCTTACCATCACTAAGTCATGTTTATGCATGAGTTTGTATGTACTGTTACTGTTACCCCAAAAATAAGAACAAAGATTCAAACGCCATTGCCAGGCCAGGCTTTGGGAGGAAATTTCACTTTAAAAGGAAGATTTAGGATTCATTTTTGGACCCCATGATCATGGCTCAAAGCAGAAAATGTTAATCAAACCTGTAGAAAAAGATTCAAAGAGCTTGAAGTGGAGGTGGGAGCTGATGGCCTGGAAGCTTACCAAGAGGCTGCTTTTCTCTTCAAAAAGGAAAGGCTAAAAGGAAACCTTCTCATTTGTACTCCAAATTAGTTTTTAATACATTAGGATACACACACACACACACACACACACACACACCCCAAACCTCCCACCCAGATGCCCTCCCACTGGCTGGTAATTCTATTTGAATGGTCCGTGGGTGGCATCCTGGGCAGCCAATGCATCATTGTGCGACTCCATACCTCCAGGGACACTCAGAATACGCACATATGACGGCAGGACGGAGCACTGCCCCTACCCTCTACTCTTTGTGGGAGTCTTTCCCTCCAAATCTACTCAGAGGCACCGGGAAGTACAATTGCTTTGCAGGAACCCAGAAATGCACACATCAATGGAACTACTAGGCACAAATTACTTGGCACTGCAAATTGGAACAATTAGCAAACCTTTGTGAGGAAGGAACGCTGAACGTGAAACAACTTGAGAAGGGAATAAAAATGGACCTATTATTCTTTGACTCAATTAAGTGCACATAATACAGTCAATGTGTTTTTGCCAAACCATATATTTATCTGTGCTGTTTGAGATGAGGGCGGGGCCACTCCTAAGCCAGGCCCATTCACACACCAACCCTGGGAGGAAAGGAACAGGTAGTTCCTTCCAGTGGATGGAACCAGCTCAGTTGCGCAATATCTTGTACACAAGTAGGACGATGCCAATAGCGCCGAGTTATGTTTTTGTAATAGTCACAGATTTTTATAGAAGTTAGTGATAGAGAAATGGATCATCTGAAATAATGCCATTGAGTACTGTGACTTTTCCCCCCCTATAGTTAAGTCCAAACTGCGGACGTACTGTTCCCTGTATTGGCCCAGATGGTAAACTAGACACGTTGGTAGGAAGCGAGGTTTAAAATTGGCACAGAATTAGAATTTCTGCCCTATTAAAATAAAAAATGTCAACTGGCCTGTTGATAATTTTACACTCTCGAAAGACCATGCAACTCTTTTCTAGCTTGTCTACCCATATTATTTTTAAAATGTAATCTGTATAGTTTATCTAATGAACAAAATGAATTGGCCAATAAAATAAAACCCAAAGCATGGAGGCCTGGAACAGACTGACACACCTCGGTGTGCGGCTGGGGAGATGAGCAGAGATAAACCAAATGGCTTATATACTGTAGGCATAGCCCACGGGCACGGGCAATAGGACAGTGAAGACCTGCGGGGGTGGGCAGGGGCTGGGGGAAGCGGGGTAAAGGCGGGAGAAATGGGACATATCTGTAATACTATCAGCAGTAAAAAAATACATTTAAAAATAATTTTAAAAATGAAGTGTAATCTGTATAGTTATCATTAACAGCCACCCTCTGGGGATTGGGTAACCAGTGACTCAAGCTGCCATCAGAGCTTGAAGGGAACGCACAGATGACCTGGGGGAGCTCACTCCTTCCCTAAGGTCAGACAAACCCTCGTCTTCTGACTCCTCGTCCAGGCCTGGCCCTCAATCGCTCAAGTATGTGCAAAAACTGCCACTGGAGGGCTGAGCTAGGCCGAGGGGCTGTGCTGGCCCCACAGCGGTCATTCAACAGGGACTTCCTGTTGCCATTGCTTTCTTCTATCACCTCTTTCTCTGCCTCTCTCTCTTTCTCTTCATTTATTTTCCCTTTGAGCGTCCTCTTTTTCTGTAATGCAGATATTCGCCTTTTTTCCTTAAATAAACTCCTCTGATTCATGGAAGACGCTAGTCGGCAGTGTCTTGTCATTTATGTTTATAAAGTTGTTTCTGTTTCAACTTTGGATATCTCCCATGTTAGGACTCATTTTTTTTTTAAGGGGAGGTTACTTTTAAATTTTGTGATATTTCAGAATTTCTGAAAAGTTGCAGGAACAGTCCAAAGAATTTCCATACACCCTTTGCCCAGGTTCCCCAACAGTTCACATTTTCCCACATTTGCTTTATTGTTTTTCCTGGGTGTCTGTGCAGGTTTCGTAGTTTGTTTTGTCGGAACCATCTGAGAGTAAGCTGCAGCATGGCATCCCTTTACTCCCACATACTTCAGTGCGTCTCTCACTATGAAAAGTATTGTACTTCCATGCTGATGAGCAAAAAGCAGGACATCAAAACCCACCTGGATTCTCACGACCCAGAAATAAGTACTTTTGCTGTTTATTCTTCCAGTTCTTTTCTATGCGTATGTTTGATTTTTTATGCAAATGTGACATTGCACATACAACTTCACGCCCTGCTGCTAGGGACACCGTCCAATGGGAGAGCTCTGGAGGCAGCTGGGGTTCCAGTCCCGTGTGTACTACTCACTATCTGTGTTCGCTTCCTGTGGCTGCTGTAACAAATTACCACAAACGGCGGCTCAACACAACAGAAATTCATTATCTCATAGTTCAGCAGCCCAGAAGTCTGATGTCAGAGTGTTGGCAGGATTGGTTCCTGCTGGAGCTCCGAGGAGGACTCTGTCCCACGCCTTCTCTCCTCGCTTCAGGTGCTGCTGGCAGCCCCTGGCATTCCTCGGAGTGCCGGGAGGCTTGGAGACCTCTTACTCCATCTCTGCCCCCTCTTCATAGGGACTGTATCCCTGTATCCCTGTGTGTCTCAAATCTCCCTCTCCTTTCTCATATAAGGGCACCTATCACCGATGAATCCAGGACGAGTTCATCTTCAGATTCTTAATAAATTACTGCGGAAAAGACTCTATTTCTAAAAGAGATCACATTCTGAGATTGCGGGTGGACATGAATTTTGAGGGAACACTATCTATCTCACTCTACTAGCACTATGTTCATGGATCAGGAATTGTACTTCTCCCAGTTTAAGTTCTTGGGGTGTTTTAAGGATTACATGTGATAACACCTATAAAGCAATTAGCACAATACCTAGGACAGAGTAAGCATTCAATAAATGCTAGCTATCGATTATGGCAATAATATCACTGTAACATAATATATTCAATGAATGCCTATTAACTATTTAGTGTTCCCCCCATTTTTTGTTAAGCTCCTAATAAACATCCTTGTGTCTTTATTTTTGAAATTTCCCTTTACATATTCATGATCATTTCCTTAGCATAAATTCCTTCGGGTGGTTCACAAAATTCTTTTGACTTAACAACTCCTTTCTTGAACTGCATAGTTAGATGATTGATTTTCTTCTTTAAAACGTATATTTTTATTGATTTCAGAGTGGAATGGAGAGGGAGAGAGGGAGAGAGAGAAACATCAATGATGAGTGAGAGTCATTGATCGGCTGCCTCCTGCACACCTCACACCAAAGATCAAGTCTGAAACCTGGGCATGTGCCCTGACCTGGAGTGGAACTGTGACCTCCTGGTACATAGGTCGATGCTCAAACCACTGAGCCATGCCAGTTGAGCTAGATGATTGATTTTCATTGTCCATTTTGGGAGATCATCTTTTGCACAGGAGTCTGCAGATCTATCTTGGTTTTCCCCATATTGCCATTCCTGGAAACACACACTACACTAAAGGTCTGTTCTCTGGGTGGTTCTGCTCCCGGTGGGAACCTGCAAGGCCTGAGAGGAGCCGCTGGGCAGGGTGGCAGGACCAGGACGCTGGCACTGACGGCCGAGGCTGGTGCAGAAGGGAGAAGCACCAAATCTGAGGCAGAGCCACTGGATTCAGCAAAGCAGTTTTGAAGACGGTAAACCACAACAGCCGTGGCAGGAAAACAGCCACCACAAATAAGGGCCCGAGACTCCCGCTGACGCTTCGTGTTCATGTCTTAATAAGAAATAGCTCAGCAGTTCAAACGCCTGGGTCAAAGCTCTCACCACACAGAGAGGAACCCGAGAGGCCATCTCTCCGGGGTAACCCTCGGGCCACAGGTGATTCCAGCTGCCTTGTTGGTCCTGCCCCGTCCCTCCTCCTCCTCCCCCTCCTCCTTCTCCTCCTCTCCCTCCTCCCCCTCCCCGCCCTCCTCCTTTGAACAAAGGGGAGGTAGGATGAGCAGAAAAAGGAAAGGCCCGTATGCAGTGCTCCTACTTTGGTCTTCAATTGTAATGTTGCTTTTTGTTATGTCAGAACACAGAGAGGTTCACAGAAGTAAAATGGCTAAAGACAGGTACATAAGGGCACTGGCTTTTGACAGTTGACTCTGGTAGCAAACGCACAAACCTTGAGTCAGCTTCTTTTGACCACAGTTAGAAAATATTACCAGTGTAGGTGACCACAAGCAGTATTTTAACACATCTCAACAGTTTGGGGAGGCCAAAACAAAGAAATGCCACACACACACACACACACACACACACTTTTTCTTTTGACATTCTTTTTTAAAATAATATTTGAAATAGTTCCAAAAAGTCATGAATTTTGAGGTGAGTGGGTCTATCTGAAAAAATCTATATTTAGCTCTGCAAGGGCTTGTGAAAACTTGTTTTTATTTTGATTGTTGTGGGTTCACACCCCTAGAGTTTCGTTTTGACTTTTTGGGTTAAATGAGTTTCAAAATGAAACTCATCTGATGTCAAATTTTCCCCCAACTTTTCATTTAAAAACTGGAGGCTCTCTTACTCCATAGGTTGTGACTATTAGTTTTTATCCAGAATTCCCTTCCTCTCCGTCTTGCAAGCTCTCTCCCCGCTACTGTTTAATTCCTTGTTCCCCAAGACCTTGGGAATCCATGAGCAGAGGTCAAGGGAATGTCAGTTTAGATGTCAAAGAGTTGCGTCATATTCTTGCTCCTGGGTGACGAAGCAAATGTGAGCAGATCTGTGTCTCTGTTTCCCCATTGAAGAATTGGGATGCAAACAAGATCTCCTCTCTGTTTTTAAACGTGCCCTGACCAGAAAGCCAAACTGAACTTGATTGTCAATGAAGGAACAAGATTCCTCCTAAGTAAAAGTTGTCATCACAGGGAGGGATTCATCATTCAAATGTCTTTAAAAGCATTTGAAGTCTCAGGACCTGACATTGGGAGCTACCAAATGACTTGCCGGCTACCCTAGGAAAGTGTAGCCACAAACACAAAAAGCACTGGTTGGCAAAAAGAAAAATGAATTATTAAACCAATCTGTGATGAAATCATAAGGTAAATGAGCTAACCAAAGCTCTATACTTCCTCAATTATCATAATTTATTGGGATTACTTTTGTAACGTCTGTTAAACATTATGCAAAATGTTTAATAAGCGACAGCTATAGTCAGCTTAGATTCATTTCCTATTGCTGCTGTAACAAATTGCCATAAACTGAGTGGCTTCAAACACAATGCAAATTTATTATCTGACAGTTCTGGGTGTCTGAAGTCTGAAATCAGTTTTACTGGGCTACACTCAAGGCACCATCAGGGCTGGAAGCCTTCTGGAGGCTCAAGGGAGAATCTGTTTCCTGACTTTTCCAGCTTGAAAGGCTTGTGGGCCTGCATCACCCTGCCCTCTCATAACAACCTCTGGGATTACATGGGCCCCCCTAGCTGATCCAGGGTAATCTCCCCACTCATATCCTCATCTTCATCAGCTAGGAAGTCCCTTTTGCCATGTGAGGTAACAACAGGTTCTAGGGATTAGGATGTGGGCATCTTTGGGGGGCCCATTACTCAGCCTGTTACCAGCTATAAAAGCAGGGATCCAGCTGCCCTTGCTCACTGTTGGCACTTAGCACATGACAGCAGGCACTTGCTTTATATACATGAGATGAATGGAATAAATGGATTATGCTTGTTCTTGGCAGTTCGGTTCATCAGATGTTTATTGAGCACCTACTATGAGCCAGGCCCCAGGAGTGCAGGGCTGTGTGTCAGCCTGATAGGCAGTCAGTCAAGGAGAAAACTGAAGGGAGCGAGGGTCAGCCCTGGATGTTCGGAGCCCAGGAGAGCAAGGACACCACAGATTCCATTTGCACCTTGCACTTTCTTCCTTTCACCGTTGGCTGCTGTCTTCCTTAAGAATTCTTTGAACACATCCCTTTGGTGAATGTGATAAATTATAGTCAGAGCTATTTCTTTATTTCTGTTATTTGCCCCCTTCCCCCTTGGGTACTCTTTTGACGCACTGAGTTTCTACTGAGAATTATTAAAAGGATCAGTGACTACATCTCTACCGGACCTCCCCATTTCCATCCTGTGCTCCACTCAGGGAAAGCTCAGGTGGCTCCCAGGAGATCTGAAGTGCAGTTCAGAAACACAGGATTGGTTCAATGGGCTCCTGGAGCCAGCTTGGAAGGTAAGCACTGAAGCTCCCTGGTTTTATGTGTAAATGTATTTCAAATTTCAAAGTACCACGTGACCTTTCAGCATATAACCTGTTAGCCAGTTTGACATTTCCTGCTCATGCACCAGTGTCCAGAACCCAAACATCCCCAACACAATTCAGGACGAGTCAGGTAAATTACAGGGGCCACGTGGCTTAGCCCTTTTACACAAGGCCTTCTGAATTTCAGGAGGGCTGTTCAGATGCAGGCCGGTCTCCTCTGTCTACACTAGACCTGGGGCTACCCTGGCCGAGAGGAGGCGGCCCATGGGAGGAGGCCCATGGGAGGTGGAGGGAGCTGGCTCCAGAGCTGCGGCTGCCAGGGGCACAGAGGTGAACAGGACATGTCTGTGTGTAGGTCACTCAACAGGTGAGGGCTGTCTGGTATTTGCAAACTCACATCCTCCCTTCACCCAAGACACGAGGTTCTTACAGAAATATATACGTATCCATTTTTGAAAGCTTGATAGGTCCTCTCAGCCTTTGAAGGGATGCCGCTGTTGTTCAAAGGTATGAGTTAATTTGTGAACACATTTGGTTCAAGTTTAGTCCTGAAAGCTTTTCCTCTCTAGCGTCTCATGTCCTATTAGCTGATAGCATTCCTGAGCATGAACGTTTCTGTGCTTCTGACCTTTTGGTGGTGGATGTTGGAAAAAATACAGAGTGCTAATCCTACGCACCTGCTTTCAATTCTGCCCACATGGGTTTGGAGTAGGAGGTTTGTTCACCCCAAATATTTCTGCACAATTTTCAAAACCCGCATTTTTCCATGCTAACACATCTCTCTGCTTGTCAGCACCTAATTGGGTACACGTACAAACACACACACACACACACACACACACACACACACACACACACACACACACAGTGTGATCTGGCGCCTACCATTTATGTCCTCGAAGGGAGGAGTCAGCGAGTGTGAGCTAGAGTGACCACTAGATGGCAGTATATGAAACACACCTAATGTGAGCAGGTGAACAAAGTTTGAGGCCAACCCAGAGCAGGTTCCCAGATTTTAATGTGTAAAAAAACTTTTTAAAGGAAAGGGGAGTACTTCATAGGCTTGTCAAGTTTTTATTTTGCCAGGGAATATAAGATATAAAGCAACTTTCATTGCTTCCCAAGAGAAACATTTTAACCATCAAGAAATAGGAAGGACAGAATCTCAACACTAGGATTGTCTTCCAAAGCTAATAAATGCAGCATTATGACAATCTCACCACTTTGTCCTTTCGTTCTCATGTTGGTGCTGGCCAGTGAAAGAGTCATCATGAACACCCATTGGGAAAAGAACCTCGAGGAAGATTTTCGACTCCAGATGGTCCCTGAGTGAAATCAGGATCTCTGGGCTCCCACTGTCTTATCTCTAAACTGACCCGAAGGCCTAAGAGGGTTTCTGTCCAGGGGCACAGAGGAGATGCAGCGACTGCCTTTCCATCCACTGGATGTGATGACACTCACTCAGAAGCCTGTGACCAAACACCAGGAACTGGCTGCGTTTTTGCCCAGCCCCCTTCCCCCTCAAGCTGGACTACCTGGGTCGTCCCCCGTTCAGCATCAAAACTGGTCACTGCTGAGCTTCGCTGGCCTTTGGGATGGCCCATCCAGCTGAAGCTGTGCTGAGCGGGGCCGGCGGGAACTTCAGGCTCCGCCCAGCCTGCTGGGCGAGGCAGCGCCAGCCCAGGCCCTCTGTCTTGGCATCTTGCTCTGACTCTCCAAGGAATTCTGCACTGGAACACTGGGCCTTTCTGTGGCAGAGGTGGGGTGTGACTATATGTACACAGTTAAAGAATGTGCTAAAAACTATATAGTGAGACAAAGTATGGGCTTTCGATCGGAGAGACACTCACATTCCAGGGCTTGGGCAAATCACTTCACCTCTCTAGTCCCGTCTCCTCATTTGAGGATTGGGATGAAAATATATACCCATTAGAGTCACTGTGAAGTTACACGAGGGCATCTCTAACACAGTGCTTACTGTGTGCTCAATAGGCATTAACTAATATTTATAACAGACGTAGTTCTGGTGCAGGGCGCTCCTTTCTAAGGCAGGTGGGCTGGCTCACTCACTCCCAAATAGGCCCTTCTTTGTAAAGAGAATGTGACACACCATGTTTTGGGAGAACTTTGCTCCCAGCAAATCACCAACTCCGAGCCTCTCATTTCCTTTTGACAGCACTTACTTTGCAGCCGAAAGTGACTGGGACCTGACACAGGCTGAGGCTCTGCTTCCACAGCACCGAGCAGGAGGCCCGGGCTGTGTCCTTCTAGGACCTCAGCAGCTCTGCTCACTCAGGGAGTCCAGGTAAGCTTTTCCCTCATAATTCAGTGTAAGGCGCCCAGGAAAACTGTGCAGCCGCCGGTGAGGCCGGAGCGCACAGAGAAAATTCCAGATAACCGCACACTGAAACTGATCCCAGGACACTGGAGTTGTGGGATGACTCACCCTGGCCAGGTTAGGAAACCCCTCACTTGTCATCCCAGAGAGAGCAGATGAGAAGGCTGTGCCTGTACTGCCACCTAGTGGCTCCAAAAAGCAAGACTCGGTCTGGGAAGGATTCTGGACCCTGAGTCAGCTGTGAGTGCACCCCATCCACAAAATCGTTTTGAGCACGCTCCTCACTATGAATATTAAGTATATATATATTACTACATAAATCTGCCATGTACATTATAGATCCAACATCTTGCTCATGGAAATTTTATATGACGGACATTTTATTCACAGCTTTGCAAACTAATTTACTAATTTAATTTAATGTCATCACCCCCCAAAGCACTGAAAAGTTTCTGAGAGCCAAGGTAGGGACCGAAGCACCAGCCCAGGAGTCTAAAGGCCCACTGGAGCCACTAGCTCACGAGAAACCTCTGGAAGTGGCGCAAACCTTCCATTTTCTCTTAGAAAGGTGGACGTTAACACCCAGAGTTTACGCGGATGTGAGGTTGGACTGCGGAGTCGCTTTGTAAACTGGCGTCCTCCCCTCTCTAACATGCTGCTGCCCCTCTTCACCTGGACCTGCCTCTCTGAGCCCTGATGCCCCCACCTCGCTCTAGTAAAACCCACCAGCCCCCCTCTCCCTTGGTAGTGCTGAAAATACAAGACACACAAACCCCCCAAATGGGGAATATCCAGCGCAGGACATGCTCACAGGGAGAGTTAGCGATAAAAAGAGGCAAGGGAGACCCTGCTGTGTACAGCCCCCCATTTAGGATAAAAATTCACGAAGACAACAAACAGCCATCCTAAGGTGGGTTGACAGACAGGACATACTGAGTTTACGCCAGTGATGGGCCCCCAAGCAGAGCCTGGGGGTTCTGCTAGTCTCCCCCAGCTTCCACCCTGGCCCTCAGCTTTCCTGCATGACCTGCGTGGGTGCATCTTCAGAACGACTTCCTGCCCACACAGCCGGTCTCTGATCTCAGAAATTCTCTCGGGATCCGATTCAGCAAACCTGTTTGCATTCCACTAACTCAGCCCCTGTGTGTCCTGTGTCCAGGACAGAGGTTTCCAAACTTGCCTCATCCATCTTGTTCTGCTACAGCCCTGGTTTGGTGCTGTGTTTGTTGAATTGAATGGGTTTTCAGTAGAGAGGAGTTCACAAGTTCATTTAGTCCAGTGGTTCTCAACCTTCCTAATGCCGCGACCCTTTAATACAGTTCCTCATGTTGTGGTGACCCCCAGGCATAAAATTATTTTCATTGCTACTTCATAACTGTAATTTTGCCACTGTTATGAATCATAATGTAAATATCTGATATGCAGGATGTATTTTCATTGTTACAAATTGAACATAATTAAAGCATAGTGGTTAATCACAAAAACAATATGTAATTATATATGTGTTTTCCGATGGTCTTAGGCGACCCCTGTGAAAGGGTTGTTCGACCCCCAAAGGGGTCACGACCCACAGGTTGAGAACCGCTGATTTAGTCTCTCTGTTCCTGGGCAGCTCTAATAGGACATTACTTCCCAGGAGAGCTAAAACCTATTTCCATGTAACGTGCTCCTCATACTAGTAGATGGACAGAAGGCAGAGGAGCGCACTCCATCCTCTCTGATAGGTAGCAGGAGGAGACAGCAAGAATTCTGGGAGCCTCTGCAAGCAAAGGATTCCAGAGACTGGTCCCTGCTCACTTTTTGATATTTTAGCAGATCCCCACACCACACCAGCAATATCCTGTAGGAACTGGCCACTGGGCTTCCTTGACCCAACTGCACTGGCAATAGAGGACTCCTCTTGCACCACCTTCCACCTTAAAAGCAAAAATTTGACCCACAGTTAGTCTCCAGGGATTTGTAGTTTCCTATGCTGGGTGTAAGCGTCATCACTAGGTTCCACCCACTCCCCACCCCCCTTTCCCACCGATCTGCTCTCTTATGAGCTAGAGGTTCCTACCTTAGACTTTCTTTAATATGGAGCTCCAGTGATGAGAGGGGCTCAAGGGATCACCTGCTTTGTCCAACACAGCAGCCATTGGCCACATGTGACCATCTTCACTTTAAACTAATTAAAACTGCATAAGAAATGGGAAAACTTGGTTCCTCAGTCTCACTAGTCATATTTCAAGAGCTAATGCCCACATGGGGCTGGTAGTTTCCATACTAAAAGTGCAGAAATAGAACATTGCCATTGCCATTGCCATAGAAATTCCTATCAGACATGCTGGCCGGCAAAAGCACTGATTTTAAAGTGAAAGAAGACATTAAATACTTCACCCAAGGTTCGTAGTAGAACTTCTATGAATGAAACTGTTTTCCATATTTGAAAGCTATTGCTCTCTTCACTACACTGGAGGAGGAGCCATTTAATGCCAGAGAGAGTTTCTCCGTAGTAAGTTACCACACATCATCACAACAGAACCATCTAGCCCTCCCTAGAAGAAGCCGGGTCAGGCGGTGTGGAGAGCTCCACAGTATGAGTCCCAGGAGCTGAAGGTCCACCATGAATCAGAGTGCAGGTTGGGCAAGCCCAGAGGCAGGGTGTGTGGACCAGGGCTGGGATCATTGGGCCAAAGGAAACAAGAGGAGCTGGGGTAGCACAAGTTGCTCTGTGTCAAGCAAAGGGACAGTTAGGGAAGACTGGGGAACTCTGACCAGGATCTTTAATAAGAAGTAGGGTTCCTGTGCCAGCTTTGCACTCGGACTTGAATTGGCCTCTAAATGTATGCTGTACATTCTGGGATACACACCATTTTGTAGCTGTTAACCTTTGCCTTAGTTCATATCATACGAGACTTAGTAATGAATTTTCAACCTATCATGAAAAATAGACCAGGCATAAGTTAAAAGTTTTGTTGTTTTATTTTGAGTAGCTACAGAGCAGAGCCACAGGATGAAGAATAGGAACTCAGTAGACCTGGGTCTAATCTCCAGCACTCCTTGAATCTGGGCACCTCACTTAACCTCAGTACCCTTATCTGTGAAACGGAACAACAGTAAGGATTCCTTATTAGGATTGTTGGGGAAATTGATTGAGATAATATTCAAGACAATTATGTTCAAAGCAGAGCTCCCTACAGGTGTTAATTAGTTGTTATCTCTATTATTGTTCCCTCATTTGGTACCTCTTTCGTAGTAATTATAGTACTGGATTCTGGGTGGCCTCCGTTACCTTAGGTTTACCAGATGTACGTGTTTTATTGTGTTTAAACAATCGAAGGATCTACCTAACGTCCTTATTTGAAGATGATGTAGTCACAGCCTATGTGGTTTTGTGAGCCAGCAAAGAATACTTTAATGGTTCAATTAGCTCCTTGCGGAGATACGTGGTGCTTGAGACGTGCCAAATAAGCAGCATGCAACCTCTGTGGGGAGAAGAGAAGTCAGCCGACTTCCTGTGAAGACACAGCTTCCTGCAGAGCCAGATGTAGTTCGCATTTTCTTCTTGCTTTTTTCCCAATAGCAGTGCTCAGGGGGGATAAACTTTACTTAACCTAATTAATTTTAATCACAGCTTTCAAATCTCATACTGTGAAAAGAATTACAAATTGGAATACATTAATAGAAGCCATAGTTTATGCTGTAAGCTAATCATGAAATGTGCATTTACATTTTCTGCATGAGTTTGCAATTACCATTAAAATAAAATTCTGTGCGTCTTTTTAAATTACCAAAGTGTGAAGAGCAGATTGAGCCAGGCCAATTTTTGTGCTAAATTACTAGAGGAATGTCTAAATTTCCAAGAATTAGATGGCTTCTTCCTCTGTGCTGTAGCGAGAAATGATTTCTAGTCATCTGCTCCAAGCTATTTCTGTTTTTAAACAATAACCTTTTAAACTAATTGTGCAAATGTTTCACCTACTTTAACAAGAAGTCCTTTGAGTTTAGTACAGAGGAGAAATTGTATTTATATACCTCTATATATCTGTACACATATATACACACACAGACATACATATTTCTGTACACATCTAGGTGTATTTAGATCTACATATGTAATTTTGCTTTTAGGTTCCATGTAGACTTTTATTTGATGGATGGATAGGTGCAACTAAACCTTACCTGGTTTCTCAAAGGACCTGAGGCAGTTTAGAGGAAACACAGAGGGTTAAATAACAATTTAATGAAGAATTAGTTCCCAAATTAGAATAGAATGGCAAGACATCCGAAGAGTAATACCATGGCTTCTGTGCGTACGACTTGTCAGCTTTTCCCTCCTTTCGCACACTTCATCTCTCCTGGTGTGGGGTGGGCAGCACAGGCGTGATCATCTCCACTTTACAGGTAAGGAGACAGCGTCAGTGAGGAGCAGAGAGGGTCACTGACTGCAGGCGGAGGCTCTTTCAATAGGAAGGCTCCTGGTGTCTAGACACACAGTTTGGATGATAGATCAGTGAGGAGGAACCAGTGGGCACGAACAGTGACCACATGTGAACAGCATCCTGAAATCTGAATCTTAGTGATGCAGAATGTTGTGGGGGTGAATGCTCCTCCACAAAACATTATGAAGCTTCCACTGGTTTGTCTTCGTCACCTGGGTGGACTCATTTATACTTTGGTTTCCTGAAAATATTTCATATCTAATTATGCCTGAGTACATTTCTAGTATATTGCTGGCTGGTTCTCCCCACAACAATAATAATAATACCAACAGCCACCACCAACTGCTTGCTTACTATGTTCAAGACACTGTCATATGCTAGTCCTTCCCATTTAGCGCTCCATCATTTTTTCCTCAGGCAAACATTCCACTTCTGCCAAACTTTTTATCCAAGGTAGCCTTAAGATACCCACCAACCAGGTTGTCCATCTCTGCACGGGCCGAGACCATGCAGGCCCTATCGGACCCCTGGTTGGCTTACGTGGAGGCGGACCTCCTTCAGGATCAGGAGAGCCAGGCTATTGTGTCCTCGGAGGTCCAGTTCCAGTTACCAGGTCTCCGTTAGATGCTGACTTCCCTCCACCTGCTTCCGCCTGGCCTAGCGCTTTCTCCATTCATGGCTGACATGGCTTGCTTTTGGATCCAGATTTCAGAAGACCCTACCTAAGGTCCAGGCACAGAGCTGGGATTTCAGCCATTGTTACAAGGGACAGCAGACAGTGTGTGGTCCCTGAAAGACCTGGGCTTTCAGACCATGCAGATCTGGGTGTGAACTGTGGCTACACAGTGTGCCTGCAGGGGGTCGGGCAATTTACTGAACTTCTCTGCACTTCAGCTTCCTTCTCTTCTAGCAGGAATTTACAATCTGCTCTGCAAGGGCTTTGGGTGACATCAATGTGAAGCATGAGCACAGTCCCTGGTACAGTCAGTGATCAGTGCTTGGACTCCAAGGCTCTGCCCAGGCCCTGGCTTGACCTCCTGCTTTTTTCTTGTGCCCCTTAAGATCGTACTTAACTCTTGTCACAGGAGATTTCTGGGCCTATTTTCTGAGCAACTGTCAGCCCCATCTACCCTGTCTACCTCCTTCCTCTCTACTCCACCCTTCAATCCTAGGTCTGTGGAGCCAGCAGCCAGCCCTCCCGGACCTGGACTCCTGCTGGATGGGGGTCCAAGCTTGGTTCTCCAATGGTCTCTGCACTATGGCTACTGAAGGCAGTGAACCCATGTGG